>NW_026453170.1:1370099-1712624 GCF_025200985.1 Drosophila gunungcola | reverse complement strand
TATAAATTTTATCAAAATCGGACGTCTATAGCATATAGCTCCCATAGAAATAATAAAAATATATAAAATAACTATCTAATAATTGAGCTGCAAATCATCATAGTTTCAATGTTTTTCAACAAATACTCAAGTAAATCAGTAATTTAAATGTTTTCAAAATTATTTAATTAATGCAATAGCTGCAAGGGTATATGAACTTCGGCTTGCCGAAGTTTGCTTTCCTTCTTGTTTTAACATTATTAATTATTTAATATTAAATCATGAAATTTAATTCGCATTGTATTTAAAACTACGATTTCATATACTTTTATTTATTTATAAGGTATTTGATGTACTTTTATAATACTATACTTTTTTTTATCAGTATGGTCGTTTTCATTAAAGGCCAAGTCATCGCTTTTTAAGTACGAAACCAAAAAACTGTTGTACTTTTCTTAAAGCAAAATCAAATAGTTGTTTAAATGTTTTAAATATGAAAGTAAATGATAAAGGCTAAGCGATTGTCTAAAATGTGTTGGTATTAATACATTTTTAGACAGTAACTTGTACTTAAGTTTTAAACTAGCTTTAATATGACTCCATGAGCTCTCTTAAATGAGTTATATTTTGCACTGGACTCACCGCAAGGAGACATTGCTGCCTTTCTCCTCGTTGTTGCTGTTGAACAGGAAGGCCAGCGGCCAGGATATCCAGGAGTTGTGGTCCACCGAGCTCTGAGTCCGGATGATGGGGGCACTGCCGCGGCTCACCACCGGCGAGGGCAACTCCATGGAGAGCTTGGGGGTGCCGGCCTTGTTGATGGCCGGGTTGTATATCTTCGGGTCGCTGACCATGCGCACGAAGAAGGAGCGCTTCTGGGCCAGCGTGTCCTGCTTCTTGCGGTTCATGATCTCGGAGAGCTCGTCGTGCTGCTCCTTCTCCAGCAGCTCGTTGGCGAAGTCCACGATGATGTCCCAAGCGTAGTCGATGTCCTCGGCGGTCGCGTTCTGGGCCACGGCGCAGAACCGGATGATGTAGCGGTCTCCCACGCTGGCCGGCACCATGTGCAGTTTTCCGGACTCGTTGATTATACTGAGTAGCTTTTCGTTTAGCTTGTCGCTGCCCTTCAGCCGGAAGCAGACCAGTCCCAGCTAAAGCAATTAAAATGTAGGATTATTATTAAATTTAAAAAACTTACTGAACAAATTTCTGCACCAAAAAGCTTAATTTGGGGTGACAAATTGCTAGCTACGACATAGCAAAAATTAAATACATTAATTTACCAATATAGTTTAAATAAACCTAATAAAACCGTTTACAAATGTGATAGGGTTTTTCATAGCCCCTATGCAATGTTCGTCATTAGATATTTTGATTTCTACGAAATGTAGTAAGTTAGTCGTGATACAAAAGTAACACACTTCCTTCAAAGTTTTCACAACGTGAGCTTCTGCAGATCCGCTACCGAATCGCCACTCAATTGAATTGGGCACGCTTACGCTCAACGAGTCCGAAACATTTGTCAGTCGCCGACTCGATGAATCACTTGTGCCTGTCTCTGGTCAATTTTCTATAGCAATTATGCCAAAACACTTCCATTGAAAAAGCGAAAAAGAAATCAATTTTTTTGCGTCAGTTTCTTTGCGGAATTTGGCGTGTAGTTGCGCACGTTTGCTTCATTTGCTTCATTGGGCAGGCGGGTGTGAACAAGTTCACGTCTTCGTGGCCAAGGCCCTCCGGACAGCGTTTAGGCAGCGATATTTGCCTTACTCGCCAGTCAATTTCCCAACTATAGCTGCGCCCTGCATGGGTGCTGGTCCCTTGGACCATTCGCATAATGGACCCACACACCCACAAGTTGCTTGAATGAAAATCCCACACATTGCGGTGGGGTGGGTGCACAAAAGAGCTTTGAACTCTGAGCATGATTAATTACTGGAAGAAACCGAATCAATCGAAACAAGAGCAAATAAAATAGAAAAGAGAAAGAAAAGAAACGAAAAGAAACGAAACGAAACGAAAGCAAATGTAAGTCACCTTGACTTGGTTACAGATCTCAAAGCGTTTATCTTTGAGCACGAGCTCTTCGAATCGCTTGGCCAGTTTGATATGGTGACGTATGTAGTGCTGCAGCCCGGAAATCCCATAAGATCGCAGCACGAACCTGTAAATACGATCTTACTTCAGACATATAAATAAATAACATTCGTGGTTGGTGTCTTCTGGGTGGGCAACAATTAGCAATAAATGTTTGCTCGGCCATGTCGTGTTTCGGTTTGGACTCATCTCATCTGGGCAGTGGATTCAGCATTACAACTAAATCGCAAGCAAATGCTGTGAAGGCACATGCTTGAGCTAAACAAGTCAACATACTTAACGCCACTCCAGAGCAGGCCAAAAACAATTCAATTCAAATTTTCGACAATAGTCAACAGTCAACAGAGCCATTCGCACTTGGCTGTCGAGGGGCCCCTTTGGACCCCGTATGGCACATGCTACATACCACAGCTTCAGCGAACGAAATCGCCGGCTGAGTGGAACTCCCCAATGACGATAGTCGATGGCCGCGTCCGAGTAGCCGTGCTTCAGGTACAGCGGATCCACCACCAGGGCTGATGTCAGGCGGATGCGGTCCCGCACCCACAGCGTCGAGCAGTCGAAGTTGGTCAGCAGCCATTTGTTGGGGTTCGTGTTGAATGAGTCGGCAAATTCGATGCCCTGCGGAGTGGACATAGTCGGATGGGACTGGGACTGGCTTCTCCGGCAAATCCACTCACCTTCAGGAGGGGCTTCAGTTCGGGGCAAATGAAGCTGTTGCCCGCGTAGGCGGCGTCCACATGCAGCCAGACGCCCGGGAACCGCTGCAGCTGCTTGCCGATCTCCGGCAGGTTGTCGAACGCACACGAGCCCGTGGTGCCCAGCGTGGTGGAGACGAAGAACGGCACCAGGCCTTGCAGTTCGTCCTCCTCCATGGCCTCGTAGATCGTCTGGCCGCGCAGGCTGGCGTCCTCGTCGGGCTCCAGGATGCGCAGCTTCACGAAGCAGATCATCGCCGCCTTCTCCACGCAGCTGTGCGCCTCCTTGGAGCAGTAGGCCATCAGCTTGGACAGCAGGTGGCCCTCCTCCACGAACGGGTGCTGCGCCTTGAGCCTCTTGAGGGCCTGCGCCCTGGCAGCCAGCATCGTGACCAGCACGCACTCCGAGGCGGAGGTCTGCAGCCCGGAAAATAATTCATAGGATGCGGGATAACGAGTTTAAACTGGGATGGGTATACTTTATAGCTCCGATGGAATAATTGTGAACAATTTGGCTACAAGCATTGGGAAATCAAGAAACTATACAATACTATAAAAAAAAACACAGAAAAAAAGGCTCGGGTAAAATCAACAATCAAAACAGTTACTTTACTATTTACAAAAATGTAATACTTTTTTTTTTGTTATTTTTTGGGTCTTTGAATTGTATTATAATTGTTGCCAAAATTATGTATTCTTTAAAATATTTAAAAACATTGAAGCTGTGACGATTTTAAGCTCAATTATTTGATCGTTCCTATGGCAGTTATATGATATTGTTTTCCGATTTCGATACAAAAATAAATGCCTAATTCTGAATTATTAAACTATTATTTTGTTCAAAAGAATTTAAAAAAAATTTAAAATTGGATAAGTAACGATTTTTTTTATTATTTAATATTCGGATTGTTTATATGGATTGAGTCGTCCGATTTTGATCAAACTTAAACTGCAACTCTATAATAATAAAACATCACTAAATGTCGAAGAACTAGCAACCAAAATTTTAAAACAACAAAGCTATATTTTTTAAAATTTTTTTTTCCGATTGTTCCTATGGAAGCTATATGACATAGCTGAGCGACTTATGTACTACCTGCAATAGGAAAAAACATTTTTGGAACGTTTTATGCAGACAGCCTTAAAACTGAGAAAAATAGTTTGCGTAGAAACGGACAGACGGACGGACTTGACTAGATCGACTCTCCTAGTGATGCTGATCAAGAATATATATACTTTATATGAAACAGTAGTAAACCCATTTGTTTTTGTTTATGTATTTTGCTATTTTATCTTTTAGTCTATTTTATTATGGTGTTATAACAATTAAATAGCCAAGAAACTATTTTTTTTATTCTAATATTTATAAAGGTGAAGTACTATTTTCTAGGCAATTTCCTGTTTTTCTAAGTTGGGACAGATTTGACCAATAAATATTTGACTTTACTCTTGTTTTATGCGTGTTTTACTAAGCTGCACAAATTTAAATACAAATTATAGCTGTGCAAGAAAGTTATTAAAAAAATGAGCGGTATTGTTAAGGGTAAATTCGAAAAAAAAAACTCTTTAGTAAGGTTAAACATTGTACATTTTGGGGAGCAATGAGTTTAATTAAAAACCAAACCGTCTTAAAGTTCTTATAAGAGTAATCTAAACGAAACGTACAACAATTCGACTTTTGATCAATAAATTATATATGCCATAGTCAACATTTTTGTATTCTTTTAAAAAAAATAGCCTAATCGGAGTTACTAGACTATAGCGTTATTTTCAAATTGTTTTGTGTTTACCTGAATGACTCCCCCACCGGTGCTGCCCTCCTTGAGGGCCAGAAAGTGATCCGGCAGGCCGATGGCCTTGCCCAGCCAGTCGAGCACGATCGTCTCCAGCTCGGTGCAGGCGGGACTGGCCGCCCAGGAGAACCCGATGCACCCAATGCCGTCGCCCAGCATGTCGCCCAGAATCGAGGGGAACGAGTTGCCCGCCGGAAAGTAGGCGTGGAAGCGCGGATGCTGCCAGTGCGTCACGCCGGGCATGATCTTGTCCTCCACGTCGCTCATGATCTGGTCCCAGTCCTCCGGCTCCTGTGGGGCCTCGGCTGTGTGGATGGGGGTGCTGTGAGGAAGGGTCTTAGTGCTTTGCGGGAGAATCGGACTTACTTGGCAACAGGTGCCGCAGGTAGCCCGGCTCTACGCTGGGTGTCACTCGGCGCTCGTTCAGCGTCTCCAGGTAGTTGCAAATGTACTCCACCATTTCCATGCCACGTTTTCGAAACTCAGTGCTATCCATCTTTGATTGATTCTCCAAATGGCTTCTCTGCAGCTCGTGATGCGGGTTTGTATTTATTCGTTTCCGCTGTTCGTTGGTATTTAAATTTGGAAAATTTACCGATGAATCAGAGAAGTGGGCAACTTTAATATAAGCAATCAGGTTCGAGTTTTAAATGAATGAAAAGTTTGTTTGCGTTAAGTTCCCATAAAATTTTACTTTCTTAGAAGCAAGCTATAGTTATTGTGTTCATACCCTTCTTCAGTCAATAGTATGCATCTAGTCTCTCAGTTTTAAAGCTATCTGGATAAAACTTTTCCAAAAGTCTTTGATTTTTTGCAACTAGTATATAAGTTGGAACGGAACGGGTTGGGCAACGATATTACGCATACAAATTTAATATAATCGCTTATGGAATATTTAATTTTGTAATACCTGCAAGGGCATATAAACTTCTAAGTTTACTTCAATTCTTGCTTACATAATTTCATATTTGAGACAATATTTTCTAAGGGTTTCATTGTAAAGACAAGATTTTTAAATAAATTGTTGTATGCAGTTAGAAGGCCGAAAGAAAAGAATTTTAAAGATTTTTTTCTGAGAAAACTTTTAAATTTATTGATTGTTCACATATTGTGGTACATTTGTTTGGAAAAGAACTACAGCTGATCTCTAACGTTGAATATGAAAAAAGGTTGTCGATGGGAAAAAAAATCTTTGATTAACAACTAAAAATTTATTGAAGAAGCTCGTGTAAAAATTTCAGACTAATCGGTTGAACCGTTTTCGAGTAATTTTGGTCATTGACTTTGAAAACACCATTTTGAGAAAAACGAGTTTAAAGTTGATACTTGTACTTTCAAGCAGTCTGAAACTCCTTTTAAAACTTGGGTGTAACTTTGAAAATATTGAACGTGGGTATTTTTAAATGTATACAATCCAAAAAATAAAATAAAATCAATTTCCCTAAAATTACACATATAGATATTTTTATTAATAAATTGTAGAAATCGATATAGCTTGGACATTTCAAAATTTGGCCAAAGCACCAAATCACTAAAAGGGGTTAGGGAACTGGAAACACAACAGGTTCGGGCAATAGTTGGTTTATGATTTTATCAATTTCTCGCAGAGAAACAGTGCATAATGTAATCGTTGTTATTTCTTTCTATCTATCTGTATTTTACTTTCCGAAATATAAACGTGCATATATCGGAAACTATAATTGCAAATGCTATTCCGCTGGATTGTAAGGCTGGACTTACTCCAAAAAATTGCACTCTCATTTTTTTGATACTGTCTGAAATAGAAAAAATTTACCCAGAATACTAAAAAATTGTTAAAATCTGACAATATTTAAGATATGTTAGCCTGCTGCAGCTTAAATAAAAGGTACCTCTAGTCGGTGATCTTAAGGCGCTCTTTCTTGTATTTTATTAATTGAACAATTAGTCTAGAACATTTTCTCAAGCGATATTTTCTAGCCCCACTAAATTTGATTTTACAACTGGTATTTCCCAGCGCAATAGCTGTTTTTTTTACAATTCGTCTTCATCACAATATTTTATTTATTTTGTATTAACGAACTTAAAATTAGAAAACAGTGCCGAAAATCTAACAAAAAGTTTGAGTTGTTAATAGAGCAAAAGTATGTTTTTCGGATTTTTTTGTAATATTATCGTTTGATTTATTTTTAACAATCTGCTAATATTTATTTATTAAAAAATGTAGTTTTCCTGTTCTTTATTGTTTTGTTATTTATGCGATCTGATTTATCCCCGCCGTGTTCGTAGTTTTTTTCGGCTTTCTAAGCCCACCAATTTACATTTCACATTGAACTTGATGTATTTATATTGGTGCTATTTTAATTTTATTATGTCCGAGGTTGTGGGCTGGTTAGAAATTTGTGTTCCTTAATTTTGCTCGATTAAATCGCGGATGGTTTTTATAAACAACATTTTTTGTTTGTAATTAAACTGCGGTTCCTTAGGTTTGTTTTATGGCCATGTAACGTATACAATTCACAAATAGTGGTCGACAATTAATGGTCGATTGGCTATCACCGTATCCGTGGCACTTACTTGAGTCAAAGCGAACTCCGATGAGTGAATCTTGTTCCGAGTCCGAGACGACGAACCGTTGGCGACGACTTGCGAAACCAAACTGATCCTTGCTCTGCGGTTTGGCCAAAAGCTAAGCTCGGTCGCGGCTGCTGAGGCTTCGCCTTCGGCTGCCTTGGCATGTCTAATGAATGCATACTTCAGTGGGTTGGAGCCGAGATGGGGCTGGTGGTGGTGTGGTGGGTGCGATTGAAATGGCAAATAAATGGAATTTTTGCGACGCTTCATTCATAGCTAAGAGCGGAGGAGTGGGTTGCCACCAAACCTCTTCCATTGTGCGTGAGGATATGCAAAGAAAAGGAAGGGAGGGTGCAGAGTTAAACATCCACCATTGTGAGGTTGCACCGCTGCGTATACTTAATATTGCGTATACGCACACTCTCAATTGAGTTTTGAACTGTTAAATGCTTAGACAACCTAATTTGCTCTTAAAATAAAACTCAATTTGGCCATGGATGAGTTAATTCAAAGTACGTGTTGTCATAAACATACAACAAATTACATTGAAGGGCAGCTTCCCACGGCTTTCCACTTATCCTTGCCCGGGGTGCGAACCGTTTTATTAATAACTTCCGCACCAAATTGAATTATTATTCGTACTTGACAGGAATGGCGGTGGTGCCAAATGATTGTGACGATGGGCCTGGCGTTGACGATGAGCCGGGCAGAGCAGCCCAAGCTGGAGCAGAAATAGAAGGAATTTCAACGCATTCCTTTAGGAAAATTCCAGCCCGCTTTCCTTTTCCATCTCGGGCTCCTTTCGTTCCGGCTGCATTGGGCCATAGAATTGTCTGGGACACGTGGCCCCATGTACTTGCCATCATCATACCACACAACCATCTGATTTTTCCCTCGTTTTTTGTTGTTGGATGAAAGTTCATTAATAAACTTTCATTGCTGCTGTCGAATTCAGCTGCAGCCCCCACACCCACGACCAAAATGTTGTTCGGCCGCAGCTTCAACAAGTGGCATCATGCTTCTGCGGTTATCATCCCCCGGTGACCTCCTTTCCCGCTCCCCACTCCATCGCCCGTTGTCTAGTGGCCGACACCAGCAGGGTTTTATTTAATGGGAAAACGCCGAGGAAAACGCTTCTGCATCCGCTTTCATTTAATTGCTGTAGAAATGGTTTTTTATTGACTTTTACTTGAACTCCTCTTCAAAATGCATTAAGTCAAAGCAAAGAGTGTCATGGTTTTGCCGAAGGGTTTGCCTTACTTCTTACGCAACTGTACCTTTTATTTAAGTTATAAATTAGCTAGGCTTACTAATATAATTTTGTATCAATTCTTAAATGCTTATATCTAAATTAAATGTATTTAATTGCCACTTTAATTTATTTATTTATTTAACTTTATACTTAAATTATTTACTCTTGAGCTAAGCACCCCTTTTTAAATGTTTTAAAATTTGAATAAATATAACTGTGGATTAAGCAAGAAATATATGAATTATATATATATGTATAAAAACACTGTAAAACCTATTATTTTTAGATTTATGAAATTTAATTAAAAATACTTATATAGATCAACAGCAGTTGCTTGTTTTCAATAAAATGTTGATATAGTTTTACCAATCACAGAAATCAGCCCCACAAAAACAAATTAATTATATAACATTATTTAAGCTTAAGTTAAAATAAATGCCCATCGTTTAAAAACAAATCCGTTTCTAGTTTTTTTTTTAGTTTGTACTCAATCAGGAAAACATATTGCTTACCAAATCAGCTCCGGAAAAACAAATCATGCTCTAAAAGTGTAGGTAACTTCGCTGGCCAGAAGGCTGGCTGCTTACACCATTTGCAGCTTGTCTCCTACCGTTCTGCCCTTGCTGACTCGGCTCATAAACCAAGCAATTATTCAATTTGCACGGACTGTGACAGCGCAATAGCTGCTCCGGACAGTTTACGACGAGTGGTTGGTTGTTAAGTTGGTTGTTCAGATTCTGGACCACGGGGTCTTTTTTTTTTGCCCATTATCGGTTCAAGGTTATTGCCGGAGGGCTTCTGCAATATTATATTCCTGATGGGGTAAAACAATCTTATTTGCAGATTCAGTCGGCCCGCCTCAAAATGATGCACTACCGCAAGGCCGAAAACGTGGAGAAGGAGCTGAGCAAAAGCGATTTGCCCTTCGAGGACTGCATGCCAAACCCTCAAAAGGACTTTCTCTGGATGCATGTGAGAACTAAGCGTTTTTCTCCGTACATTTCCCTAAACTTGTTACTCAATTGTAGGTAAAAGGCGGTACTAAAGTGAGCAATGTGATTGAGTTCGCTCAGGCGGCGCTGAACAAAGGCGAACACAGATGCGTAGTGTGGAGCGGATCCGGCGGCGGAGTGGTCAAGACCATATCCTGCGCCGAGGTGCTCAAACGGAGCCACCCCGTCTACCAAGTGACGCGCATGGCTTACACCAGGTGGGCAGCTCGTAAGCAACTAAGGTGTCATTACTATAATAGTGTATTTAATAAAGCGTGGAGGAGCACTGGAAGCCGCAGATGGATGGCCTCGAGGAGATAATCGTCAACCGCCAGATACCAGCCCTTCACATCCTCATGAGCCTGGACGAGCTGCCTGATAGTATAGAAGGGTGAGCTGAAAGTGGCCTTAAGGTTAGCCATTAGCTAGTAATTCAATATTATTTGTATAGTTTACAGAAGCCAAACACATCCACCGATTTTTGGGAGGGCGATGGGGCTCATCCACGTCCCCAACACCGCCAGCAGCAGCAGCAGCAGCAGCAGCAACACCACCAACAGCAACAGCAACCAGGTGCCGGTGCTCGGCCAAACAAACGCCATAGGTCGGGACGCAATAAACCAGGCCAACAACACGGGAAACCTGCCGCAGAAGAGAATCAACCTTCCAGCCAGAGTCAAGGTTAAGATAAGCCGTACAACTAGCCTACTAAAATTGTGAAAACTCCTCTATTTGCCTTTTGTAAAGGATATGCAAATAAAGTCTAATTTATCACAATAGCATTATGGCACTAAAGCAATTGAGGGCAATGGAAGATTAGCTCTTAAAAGATAAGCGCGGGCTTTGTATATTTATTTTTCATAGATACAGTACTTTTACTTACAGTAAAGGCTGTTCGGGGATAGACAATTTTTGTTTCTTCGTTTCATACGATGGCTTGACCTAATTAAGAGGCTACACCTGTGTAACCCATCAAAAATTGTCATTCTGGAAATTAAAAAAAAAGAGTTCTTCATGGAATGCTTTGAAGTTTTTACCCACAGTAAGGTTAGAGGTTTTCAACTTTATTTTAACCTTAAGTTATTAAAAAAAAAGATAAACAACCTGTCTTCCGAGGCGCAAACAAAAAAAAATACAATAACTGCTGACATGATTCCAGTCGATTGAGTGTCTCCAATTCAAAAAATTAAATAAGGATATTAAAGCTAAAAATATTTCCCTACAATCTCTGAAAAACATTAAAAGTTAAATACCTTTTTAATTTTTCCAAATTGACAATTTTCCCGTTTTCATAGGATATTTTTCAAAGTGTAAAAAAACATGTATCCTAAGTCTATAAGTTAAAAATCACTATCGTAAATTTAAATTTATGTCTGCGTAAGATATTATGTTATCCATTTTCTACGATAAAAATCGATCATGAAATTCTGACTTTGTTTGAACGTCTCTTAATCCTGTTTTACCGTTCGTTTTAAGCTAATAATGTGTTTTAAATTGTCAAGTTCCATACAATTTTCAGTTTAGAATATAAAATAAGGAAG
Organism: Drosophila gunungcola; assembly: GCF_025200985.1. Taxonomy (NCBI): domain Eukaryota; kingdom Metazoa; phylum Arthropoda; class Insecta; order Diptera; family Drosophilidae; genus Drosophila; species Drosophila gunungcola. The sequence goes on along the minus strand of NW_026453170.1, from coordinate 1,701,719 downwards.
AGACACAGGTCCTTAATATATTAAGAAAAGTGAAGTGTAAATAAGATAAGATTTTTTCACGTCCAATCCTGTCTGGAGATATCCAAAAGTTCCTGTTTCAGTCTTAATTTTGTTATTTTCCCAAGATATTGATCTTTAAAAAAAATTTAGTATTTAGTATACAATTAGTTTAATTAGAAGAACAGTCCGGACAGTCCGTTGAGGCAGGTTTTTACTGTATTTCTGCTTTTATTTATTGTGCACAAAAAATTTGTTGTGCACACAACACACTTACGGAAAGCTGCTTAAATCTAATCTGCGGTTTCAATGGCGCTTATCAACGCACGATTCACACGCCCGTCGGTTAGTGTGAAAAATGCTGGGCCTGAGACGAGTTCTGCGATCGGTTGCACTGCGTCAGCTTCGCAGCCTGAGTGGCAAGGCGCAAGGCGATGTCCTCCCCCAGAGCTGCGATGTCCTGATAATCGGGGGCGGCGGAATGGGTGCCTCGTCCGCTTTTTGGCTCAAGTCCCGAACGCTACAGCTGGGAAGAAAGCTTAATGTCCTGGTCGTGGAGCGGGATTCTGGGGTATGTATGGTTTCTAAACTTCTGAATACATTCTAGTGCTTAAGATAACTGTGTGATAACTTTTGTGGGGTTTTCAAATTTAAGAGTCTAAAAATCAAGTGTTTGTGTAGGCAATCGGTCTAATACTCATTTAGTTTGAACTAATGTCAGCGATGGTTGACCCTGTTATTACAATTTAAAATGCGAATGTGTTTACATGCAGCTGATCATAGTGATTATATGTATATTTATATATAGGACTTCTCTTGGGATTTTGATTTTATTTAAGTTCCAAAAGAATTCTGACCGATCTTTAAAATAAAACTAGAGGGGAAATGTATCTTATTGAAACCACAATTCCTTTTTTTTAATCTCGAAATAATATTGAACTTGCACTGCTTTGTAAATAATATTGCTTCCGATTAAATGATGTTTGCTTTCCTGGATTTTGTAGTACACCAGTGCTTCTACTGTGCTCTCTGTGGGCGGAGTTCGCCAGCAGTTCTCCCTGGCCGAGAACATAGAGATGTCTCTGTTCGGATACAACTTCGTGGTGAACGGAAGCAAGCACCTGGGGGATGTGGACCTCTGCTACCAGCCAAACGGCTACCTGATCCTGGCCTCCGCAAAGGGAGCCCAAATCCTGGCTCAGAATTCCAAGCTGCAGAACGAGCTGGGGGCCCGAAACGAGCTACTTGGTCCGGTGGCACTCCGTCGTCGATTTCCGTGGCTGTCTACGGAGGGTGTGGAGCTGGGCTGCCATGGGGTCGACAAGGAGGGATGGTTTGATCCCTGGGCCCTTCTGATGGGCTACAAGAAGAAGCCCGCGACCTGGGCGCCCATTTCGCCAATGGATCGGTGGTGGGCTTTGAGTGGAACGACTCAGGAGCCCTATCCGGAGCAGTTGTAGACGCCGGAGACGGAGTGCAACGAACCGTAAAGTTCGACACCTGCGTCCTGGCAGCTGGAGCATACTCGGGTCAGGTGGCGCATCTGGCAGGCATCGGTGATCCGGGGGCGAAGGAGAGTTCCCTCAGGGTCGCTCTGCCAGTAGAACCCCGCAAGCGGTATGTCTATGTGTTCAGCACACAGGGGCAGAACTGTCCGGAAGTGGCCACGCCTCTGACCGTCGACCCCGATGGCACCTACTTCCGGCGCGATGGTCTCTGTGGAAACTTCCTCTGCGGCCGCAGTCCCAGCGAAGACGAGGAGCCGGAGTGCGAAACACTGGACGTGGACCACGGGTACTTCGAATCGAACGTCTGGCCCACACTGGCGAGCCGAGTGCCGGCCTTCGAGTCGGTGAAAATCCAGAGCAGCTGGGCGGGCTACTACGACCACAACACATTCGACGCGAACGGCATTATCGGCAGACATCCTCACTACAGCAATCTCTTGATAGCAGCCGGTTTCAGCGGTCACGGTATCCAGCAGACTCCGGCCGTGGGTCGAGCCATTTCCGAACTGATCCTGGACGGCAAGTTCAGCACATTGGACCTCTCTCGCCTCGGCTTCGAGCGCTTGGTGAACAAAAAGCCCATGTTCGAGGTGAATATTGTTTGACGAAAGCATTACAGGCGCTAAGAACCCTATCCTTGTGTGTGTATGTACTTCTTTTATTGCAATTTCTGTTGTGTATATAGTAATTTTGTATAGTAAAGTTCACGTTTTAGTCACGTACAGCTTTGTTGATGATTTGGCTGCAAGTTGTCAAGAGGGATTTGGTTTTCGGGGTTATGGTGTGAGTTCGGCCACAAGAAGGCCGTGTGTCTACATATAATTTATTTAAAATAAGGAGTTAAACATAATCGTAATATAACTTGCGGAATAATTGCTGACTTAGGATCAGATGGGGCGAGCGGGGTGGAGGGCCTGCGTATATCTGGGTCTGCCCTTGTTACTTAGTAATCGTTATGTAGCTCTATGTGTATCTGACATCTAAACTACATACAAGATCTGCATTCGAGTCGGGTTCGCTCCGTCCGTGTGTCTCTGCCAGGGCGAGCCAACCCAAGCTGCAAGCTATTGGTAAATATAAATAGATGTATGTTGAATGAGTGTTCCATGCGAGCCGGACTGATCTGGGCATCTGGGCGAGCGCCTAGGCCTCGCTCTCTCCCGGAGCCGCGTTCTCGCCCACGTTGATGGGCACAATCAGATTCTCCTTGGACATCAAATTGTACTTTGTGACGAAATGCGTGAATCGGTGGCACAGATACGTCTCGGCCTCGAACTCGTCGAAAATTCGACGATGGTGAAAATAGGCGTGCGAGAAGATGCGGTACACGCGCCGGCACACGGAGCCCAGCTTAGTCACCGACGACTCCTTGATGGACACCCTGTGGGAGACACTTTGCTCATTATGTGGCTAGTTGCAACCAGTCGGACATCTCCCATACCTGCTCGGAAAGTACTTGTTGCTGTTCAGCAGACAGGCGGCCCCGTCCAGCGTGTGGCGTGTGTAGTCGATGGCCGGGCACTCCTTGGGCGTCTTGTGGGCGGCGCACAGGAAAATCCACTGGTCGGTGGCCGTCATCTGGGTGCACGTCGACGGGGAGCACTCCTTCTGCAGCCGCACGGCCAGGCCGTTTAGCTCCATGCAGAACTGGCGCAGGTGCTCGTACTTCCACACGCCCTCGTCCTGCGCCTCGGGCATGGTCAGGATGAGCTCCACGTTGCTCGGGTCGCGCTTGATCAGCTGCTGGATGTACTGTTGCACCGCCAGCGTGCTGTCCATCTCCTCCAGGGGCTCGTCGGGCCAGCGACAGAAGTCCTGGAAGGCGAAATCGGAATCGGAACCTGGTTAGAGGGCTGGGGGCTCGTGCGCCTGGACAGTGCTCACCTTGGATTTTGTGCCTGGCCGGTTCCTACGCAATATGGTCGAGCCGTCAGCCATCTTCATGTTTCACCTGCTCGAAGACGCGATGATCCAGAACGCCTGTGTCCACGCCTTGGTGAAAAATCACTGGCAGAACCTGAGTTGTAGCGCAATACCTGCCCCACTGGATTCTCCGGATTCGGGATCCCCGCACTTTTATAAGCTCAATGGACTCTACTTGCGCTAGAACATCGCACGACAATAAAGTAGCATTTGTCCAAAACACTTTGCTTTGTGCGAGAAAATTTCTGACAAATTCTACATACATACATGGGCCTATCGATTGGCCGAGTCAGTAAGCTATCGCGCAATCGGTATCGGTATCGATAGGTTTCTGGTATGTTTTCGGTATTTTCGCCAGCCCTGACTGCAAACTGGCCACACTCGTGGGAGCCAGTCATCATAAATACGAACAGATTGGAAAACTTACAGGAATTGCGTATTATCTGTGGTATTACGAGATCAAACTTTTGAATAGCCAACTTGCCGTAACCCACTTAGCTGCAAAAATGTCCTACGCGTACTTGTTCAAATACATCATCATCGGCGACACAGGTGAGTGGAAACTGCGACTCCCCTTGGAAATGGCCAGTGAAAAGTTGGCCATTGTCGGGGGAAGCAATCAGAAATTAGAAAACAAAACAAAGGCGATCGCCCTACGCAGTGGTGTCCCCCGTAATCGGACTCCAGAGGGCAGCGAGGGAGGAGTAGGGACAATGGTGGAGTCATGCGTCTGCACAGAAATATCCCAGGAGTCAGGCGGTTAAAGGAAAAATCAATAAAACCATAACAACGCATACAGGCGTTTGCTGAGCTGGGAGTTAACGGGGTGCGGGGGGCAGGGAGCAGCCCACACATTAAAACCCTGCTGCTGAGTCACCCAACCACCCCCAACAGTTGAGGGATTCCGCCCCAAAGAGACACGAGCTTATCAGCAGACTGTTTTTCGGGCTGCCCAACAGCTGTTGGCGGTTTTCCAGTTTTTCCAACTTTCCCCTAACAGCAAACTAACTCTATCCTACCTTCTCAGGCGTGGGCAAGTCATGTCTGCTCCTCCAGTTCACGGACAAGCGCTTCCAGCCCGTGCATGACCTGACCATCGGCGTGGAGTTCGGAGCTCGCATGATCACCATCGACGGCAAGCAGATCAAGCTCCAGATCTGGGACACGGCTGGCCAGGAGGCCTTCAGGTGCGTAGAATCAAGCCACTAGTGTTCTTTTGACCAATTTCTCAATGGCATGCTAAGGTTCCAGTTTTTCAGTCAAAAAATCTCTTACAAATAGTTGTCAAATTTTGCTAACACGGAAACCAGTTTATCTCCAGCAAGTTTACTGTAAAACACGGCAAAAATAATTTCAATTCAGAGACACCAACAAATTTTTATAGGATTTGAAAGTTTGAAACCCATCGTCCTGAAGTTTTATTTTATTTCCCTTTTTATTTATCGAGAAAATTCATTTGAACAGTCTTTCTGTTCATTTCCTCATTAAGGGTCACAGAGTATTATAATACTATTTTAAATGAGAAGGATGTTCGTCCTGATTTTCATCTTCATTTTTCTTCCTTCGCTAAATAAACTTGAACAAGAGCATGATATTTAAGTAAGAGTTGTTGGCTAGATTAATTTCTTCCAAACTGCAAAGACTCAATGTCAATCATTGAAATTCCGTTCAGATCCATCACACGCTCGTACTATCGAGGAGCTGCAGGCGCCCTGCTGGTGTACGACATCACGCGCCGGGAGACTTTCAATCACCTAACCACCTGGCTGGAAGACGCGCGCCAGCACTCCAACTCGAACATGGTGATCATGCTGATAGGCAACAAGAGCGACTTGGACTCTCGGCGCGAGGTGAAGAAGGAGGAGGGCGAGGCCTTTGCCCGCGAGCACGGACTGGTCTTCATGGAGACGTCGGCGCGCACCGCGGCCAACGTGGAAGAGGCTTTTATAAACACGGCCAAGGAGATCTACGAGAAGATCCAGGAGGGCGTCTTCGACATTAACAATGAGGTGAGTGCGGCAGCATTCGCTATGCAAAGTCCTAGTAATCACAGTTGAAATGTTCCTTCGCAGGCAAACGGCATCAAGATCGGCCAACAGCACTCGCCCACAAACCCGTCGCTGCCAGGAGCCGGAGGAGCCGCTGGAGCAGCAAACAGTGGCTGTTGCTAGGAGTAAACCGCAGATGCCCGACTGCAATTCTGGGATAGACGTAGCCGCTTCTGTAAAAGCTACTTTAGTGACTAACTAATAGAAGGTAGTTGGAGGGACATATTTCTTGTTTTCTATCTCAACCGTAACTAACCACGTAAACATAGCTACCACTAAACTAGCAATTGAACACTAAGCGTAATGTTAAAATCGTAAAGATCAGACAGCTACAAGACACACCTCTCCTTGTTCAGCTACGTTTTAATTAACCAAAAGAAACCAAAAGAAAAAAACCAGAAATAAACCAAAATCTACAACATTTGTACATGTGAATGTGTCGTGCGTGATTTCTAAATTTTATAAACTTTATCGAAACATTTATAAATGTTTTTGCATGTATTTTGTGTATATTAAAATTAGTTTGCTAGTTACTTCGTGTAAAGAACGATAGTTATACATTGGGATCTTGACAAAATAATGTGTAATATATAACAAAGAAGTTAAACTATGTGAATTTTTATTGTGATTCGTTTTCAGTGAGGTCCAGCCCCGAAATGCTGCGCCACGCCCCTTTTTGCAACGGGTATCTGCTTCTCTTCTATATACATACATATTTAATTACATATATGCATATTTTTACGTTTCCTTCTCAACGCATTTGCTTTGTCTATATTTTGTTGTGCAACCCGCTTTAGTCTTTAAAAATACATTAGAAAAAGGAAAAGTACTTTAACAAAATATAAAAAACCGGTGAGCTGAAATGGAATTATATAATTTACACACTCAACCTGCATTAACAGTGGATACACATAAATGCTGCGATTCAATGATCAATTTAGTATTTTACGAAGTTTATATATTAAATTAAATGCGAAAGTTAAGACAAAACGAAACAAACAACTGTAAACGTAAATCAAATTATTTATAATATTTGTATTTGCCCAACACAATGCAGAATAATAAATATACATACTAAATATTTAAATATATGAATTCAAACTTTGCTTACCTTAGGCCAAACCCTATAAAATCTTATCGATTCTACACAAGAAAAACAACGGACTTTATGACGACTTGAGGTACAAGACCAGATGCCTATTATACTGCTTACTGAACTCCTTAATTTAGTTTTACCAATGGTCAAAAAAACCAATTTTTTATGACAAGATGTGATAAGAATAACTATCGGACCATAAGGACCTCTGAACCTGATCCCATTGGTACCGCCAAAAACCGGACCGGAGTATGGTCCAAACATGGCTTTAGCTTTTGAAGTTTCCAATACGCAGGTTTTTATAAGGACAAACAAAGGACGAATCGACGGTTGTGCTTAAATTTTCTTGATTGGGATTAAAAAAAAAGCAGAATCACACTTGCCCGAATGAATTTAACATAAGAAACAAACATCACGTAAACGCTTAATTTTCAAATTGTATTTATTTTGTAATAGGCGTTCAGTAGATAATTTTTTAATTGATGTCTTGTAAATAATATAGAATGGTGATTCATTTTTGTGTCTGTACATATTTGCTAAAGTGATTGGAATCAACAGCTACCATTATCTAAAAGTTGCAAAAGGGCTATAGTGTCACATTAACTTCATTTTTTGTTGCGTGCTTACATTTTAAAGGCTTGCTTTCACTAAGGATATATAATATATATGTATATTTTGTATTTTCTGTAATAATACTTGAACTTGTAAGACTTTACTTAAATGTAATTTTTTTTTTTTTGTAATTTGAATCTTTTTTATGTTTTGTCTAAGAAAAATTTCGCCAAACTGCAAAAACAGGTTTTTATTTCAACAATAATTATTTCGAATAGCCTAGATTGCTCAGTTGGCTTACATTGGAAACTATTCGGATCTGTGACGTTTGATGTAGAAATATTATTTTTGTTTCTTTTATAACAAATGCTCCAAAGACTTTATTGTGTGGTTTAATCGATTGAAAATGGTCGCTTGTTATTGCATACGTTACATAGATTGTTGTTTATTGTATTCTCTTTAATTAATATTCGTACGAAATGTAAGGCAATTAAAACTATTTCTATAAATTTTGTAAAGAAGACAATTGAGGGACCCGTTTGCACCTGGCAGTGATGCACTGCATTGATATTGATTGAAATTGAACAGTTTGTCTAAGTGTTATTCCGAGATGCGATTAGTAATTGCCCTAGTGCGGTAATTATAGTTATATTAGGTGTATATAGATACTTAGCCCCGATTAGTCAAGTCAAGTATAGGCTTACACGCTAGGTCTTATAAATAGGCTTAGTGTCAGTTACAAATCTGCTCTGATTTTATGGCTGCAACACCATTTGACATAAGAAACTCGTTAACATTTAATGCTAGTCCATTATTAGGCTACAGTTGTGATTTGTAGAACCCCCAGTTGTCGTTTAGTTTCGGCATTCAACAATGTTATGTGTGTGTAATCTAGTGTAAAAGTTGAGCTTTTTTAGTCTCTGAGACATCACTATCACTCTCCTTAGGTGCTTTCTTCTCGCAGAACTCGATTAGATACGAACAGACGCCGGAGAGTGCTATAAATATGCCCGCATAGTAGAAGGTATCGTCCCATCTGCAACGAGATTCGGTCAGCATTCAGATTGAAGATGACTGCCACGCCCAGTCCAACATTCCAACTCACCTGCCCGTATGCTCGTATATAACGCCCGCTATCGGGGGCCCTGCGATCATGCCCACTCCCTGCACCAGCAGCACCAGACCGTAGGCACACGTGAAATCGTCCAAGTCAACGATACTGACCAGAATGCTGGGCGTGAACGAAAAAGAGCTGGCGAACGTGAATCCGAATACGATGCACATGAACATCAGGCCAATGTAGCTGGTCATCAGCAGGGGCATAAAGAACACCGACGCTCCACAGACTGAAAGAGGTTAAGAGATCGTTAAGAGAGTGTCATGGATGCGCACCTGGCAGCAAACTCACCCAACATGCACAGCGAGTAGCATATGTTGATGTTCATCCAGGGCAGATCGCCCAGGTAGCCCAGTCCTATCATGCCCACCGTTTGGGCAACGCCGACGTCCGATATCAACTCGGCACTCACGCTCACATCGTACCCGTATTGCTTCATGTAGTCGGGCAGGTACAGATAAGGGATAATGAACCTGTGGAGCGTGCCAAGGGGTAGATTAGTCGCTAGCTGGTGAGGAGGGTCTTATCGGGACAAGGTGAGTTTGAATTGATTTCAACTAGTTCCTTATCGAGCTAATGGAGCACTTTGGCTAAGATAAACCATGATCTTGAGCACTGATACGGCGGCCTACTACCAATACTGATCGATCATTTTGTGCACGGAATTTCACTGTTGTTGGCCAACATTGTTATTGTGCAACCAGCTTTCGATTTCAAACAGCTGCCAAAATTGTTTGCGACATCTTCTGGCAAATGTACAATTTGCAGTTGACGCGTTGGCGAATTCTTTTGCGTTCAGCTTGTTGTCTTTGCCAATTGGTTCCCGGTTTTGTTTTGTTTTTCTTTGTATTGCCAAAAAATTACTCACCAAATGAACAAAAACAATGTGGAGAGATTGAAGAGGGCGAACTTCATGTCCAGAAAGAGGGAGAAGTCAAAGATGGACTTAATGGTGTCCACGAAATTGTCATACCAAGTCTGTAGATAGAACAAAACGAAATTACGTTAATTTTGGGTATATAACGAGAAATATGTTTTTTCCAATGTTGTAAGCATAATCAGCTTGTACAATTCGGATACCAATACATTATATTGATTGATAAACAAATTGTCAAATCATTTGATTTTATGATACCTTATTTAACCCAGGATGTAGGGCTCGAAAGATTGTCTTTAAGCTTTCGTTAAATATCAGCCAATAAGCTTTATATTACCAAAAAATAACAAAAAAACAAGATAGAGTTCCCCGTCTGTTAGATAACCATTTTTTCAGCTAACTGACGTTCATACGGACGGATAGACAAACGGACATGTGTAGATCGACTAGGCTTTTGATCCGGATCAAGAATATAAACGCTTTATAAGGGTTTTTAACGCTTCCTTCTATCTGTTACAGACCTTATTTTCAACCACATCTTGACCCTATGACGGTTAAGACAAGGTAACAAAATGAGTGAATTTTTTTAAGCCAATGTATTCCAGCTTTGTTGCCGTACGGAAGTGAGAGCTTAGAGCCAGGCTTATCAGCTACGGAAAGTTCGCCCATGTGGTCCAACCGGGCGACCATACGGAGACTGAGGGGCAGCTGATAAGGCTCAAAGCTGAGCATTAACCGGCTGGAACTGTCGCCAAGCGACCAGCTGATTAGAGCGGGGTCAAGGGCCATCGACTACTTACATCCTCTTCCTCCTTGGCGATGGTGGTCATCGAGTTGCGGTAGATGTTGGGACAGGATGAGGCGCGCAGCCGGTAGCGGTGAGTGTTGAGCATGGCACCGCGGTAGTGGATCGAGTTGCGGTGGATGCGCATGTCCTTGAGGAAGTTGGAGTTCCGGATCGAGATGTTCCGGCGCAGATTCGACCGGTGGTGGCTGGGCTTCTTCGAGCGCGAAAGTCGCCGGATACCGGTGATGCTGTCCAGCCGTGCCCGTCGGATGGCCAGCTCGCTGTTGACCGACGGCTCCTGCTCCGGAATGGCTATCACCGTTGGCCCGATCCGCCTGCTCGGCTCCAGCAGGGCGAAGGTCTCGTCCTTCGTGTAGTAGCAGTGCATGTCCTCGCTCAGGATGTCCACCGAATTGTGGCGCAGGCCGTTCACCTTCAGGTTGGAGATCGACGGCGTCGTGTGCTTGGCCATGAAGATGTTCTCGTTCAGCGAGTACCGGGAGCTGGCGTGCTTCTGCGTGAGGTAGCCCTCGTCCGAGGAGCGCAGCGATCCATTGGGAGTTCCGCCGCCGGTGGAGCGTTTCTCCGAGGGCGATAGCGTTTCGATGGAGGCCAGGTATGTCCGCTTGGCCAGGTCCGCCGTCTCCTGCGCAATGCCACCCATGAGCGTGTCGTCCGGGGACCCTATGACGGCCGTCGATGGCGGGTAGGCGCCCGCTCCCGACGACATGGACAGCAGGTTCTCGCGGGAGGGGGCCTCGGCACCCTCCTTGTGGCGCAAGGAGCGCCGACTCAGACTCTTCACCTCGCAGACGCTGTCCAGCTCCTGGGTGCTCAGGAAGGTGGGCAAGAAGATCTCGCTGCGGTAGCGCTTGAGGGCCGAGTCCAGGGGATCGTCGATCTGCTGGTTGGCCTCCGTGTTGTTCTTGGTCACCAGCGAGTCCAGCACGGCCTCCTTGGTGATGCCGGTGTCCAGGAGCTTTTTGATCTCTTCCAGGCAGACGCTGGAGTTGGAGAAGGTGGTGACGCTCTGCGACCTACTCTCCAGCCGGTTCTCCTCGATCAGCCAGTCGGGGTCGCGCATAAGGGCGCCGCAAACGCAGGCGTTGAGCATGGTGCCGCCCAGGATCAGGGTGGCTCCCCGCCAGCCATACGCCTCCATCAATGAGGAGGTGAGGCGGGCGTACACAAAGGTCCCAATACCGGTGCCCGAGGCCCCGATTCCGGTGGCGAAGGTGCGCTTCTTGTCGAACCAAAAGGCGATGGACACCACTGCGGTGACGTAGCCGATGCCCAGGCCGAGGCCCGAGATGATGCCGAAGGTCACCATCAGCATCTCGATGGAGTTGCAGAAGGCGGAGAGCGAGAACCCGAAGGCGGAGACCAAGCCGCCGAGGATGGTCATCTTGCGGCAGCCGTACTTGTCCACCAGATTCGACCAGATGGGCCCCATCAGCAGGGGCACGGAGAAGAAGAGCGACGAAATCCAGGCGGTCTTCGAGGTGGACTCGCCAAAGTAGCTCAGCAGCTCCACGTTGATCAGTCCGAACGAGAAGCTCAGTCCGTCGGCGATCAGGGACACCACCAGCGAGGCGAACACCACCACCCATCCGTACCCGCCGTCGGGCATCTTGGGGGCTTTCTTCTCCGTGCTGCCGGAGTCGATCGAGTCGCCGGACTCGTTCGAGATCAGGCGCTTGCGCCGCTTCACCTGCCCGTTACCGTTCATCAGGCAGGTCAGAGTGCCGTCCTCCAGGGCGACTACGCTGCTCCGGCCCATCCGGCTGTGCCCCGCCCCGCCGTCGGCGAGCTCCTCCGCGGACAGGTTGCAGAAGGTGACCTCCGGGAAGAGGTCGTGCTTGATGGCCTTGTGCAGGGGCGTGTTGGCCGGTGCCGGCGTCAACGGCAGGGCCTGGTAATTGGCGGCTCCTCCGTTCTGCTGCTGGCCATTGTGGTTGTTGTTGACCGCCTCGCAACTGTTGTTGTTGGAGGCGCCGGGGTCCGACGTCAGCTTGGCCATGTCGGAGTTCCGCTGATCGACTATCGATGATCGTTGATCGATCCGGGTGTTGTGTAAAGGGTTCAGCTACGGCTACGGCTATAAAAAGGTGTGTAAAATTTGCACTTTCTTGTCCAAGCGATTATTGGAAGTGAACACAATTTGCATTAGATTTCAGCATTAATTTTCTTAAGTAGGCGGTAGGTGAATGTTCCCCCTTTCTGTTGCTCAACTGCAGTGCGTAGCTGAAAGATAGAAAAGAAGAGCACAGTGCCTTAGATAGTTTTAAACTTGTTCTTTGTGCCCTGATTAATAGGAAAAGTTTCTCTCAACTTTCTCCAGAAAATTCTTTGTCGGCGACTACCAAAATTAATCTACCTCGGTAAGAATATAGTTCTATGGGTATCTGACCAATCAGCGCGACCACAACAACATACGCCTGAAAACATTTCGTTTAAAAATCCGCGCAGAAACTGTTTGGTCATTTGGCATTTCATTTATTTGGTTTTCTGAGCGCCTTCAACTTGACCTCAGGAAAACGGCGGAAAATCTTTAGAGAGGACTCTGAGAGAGCCGAATGGCTAGCTTCTTACATCAGTACCAAAACAAAGTGCGTCACATGAACGCGAAGGCAGCTGATGTCGCCCAATAATTATGGCATTCGAAATTGTATTTTTTAAAATATATTTTGTTTTGGCTTTCGGCAGCCAGTCTGTGGTTAATTATAGACTGCTGTATAGGCTGTACAGGGAAAAATTCATTAACGTTCGGACACCGAGGGTATATAAAGTGTAGGGGGAGCGTCTAGACGGAAAGCGTTGGATTCTTTAGGCCTTACCTTTTTGTTATCCAAACCAGGCTCCTTTCGCACGACAACAGCGCAACCGAACACGAACAAAACAAATCGGTGATCTGCGGGCTTTTAGGATTTCACTAGCACTTTGTTCACTGTTTCAGCACTGCCGCCGCCAATCAGTTCACCATAATTGCACAGATCTTCAGTTATGTTTAGCTCGCTCAGGGTGCGATTCGAGTGTTTATTCAGGGTGGCGGTCTTATTGAAAATTCTTAGGCGCGGATCGCGGGGTATATAGTGTAGGAACACCTTGTTCGACTTGCCGCTGTTGTTGTACGTGCGCGGATTGTTGTTCTGGCTGTTATCGAACGACTTATCAGTGGCCGTGGCCGATGCGGATGCTGCAGATGTTGCTTTGCCTGCACGATAGAATGACTTGGACCGAATGTCATTCATTAAGAACGCTAGGGGGTTTATCACAGGCCAACGGAGAATATATTGAGCGATAATTGATGGCAACTGTGGCCAGTTGCTGCTGTTGCTGCTGTTGCTGCTGTTGCTGCTGATGTTGCACTTGCAGTTGTTGTTGCTGTTGCTGTTGTAGCAGTTTATGCTGCCGGTAAGCGGATTTTGCCCTGGCAGCCACATGCGGTACTTTGTTTTCACAGAAATCAAACACTTTTCGATGCGCCCGTCGAGCTCGAACACAAAAATAATGACGATAACGAACACAAATCAAACACAAAACTGGGCCTCAGTGGTTTTCCAGGAGGTGTTGCTGCGGCTCCGGGGTATTTTGCCGCTCCACGTGTCAAGTGCGCGGCGCGTGGTTTGGAGGCGGATTGGCAGGCACATACATATACTTATACATATTGACGGCGGGGCGGACAACGCGGCGTATGATTAATTCGACTCTGGTGCTGCAACTCAATCGCTGCTGGGCTGCTGCCCTCCTTTCTGGCGCCTGATAATGATTTATGATCTCCGTCCTCGATTAGCAGCCTTCGGATTCGCACGCTGCAATAGAGACAGAAAGAGTGGGGACACATGTTAGTTGAGATTGCCCCTCTGATAAATGACTTAAATCTATTAATATATTCAATGCGAGCAATCAATGTGTTTTAAATTCTCCACGAAATTCCCACAAAAGCATCCCGTATACAGGGAACCTAAAACTTAAAATTAACCACTCAATTAACGAACAATGCGGAATTGGTATGCGACAGTCAAGGCTTAACTTTTAAATTTCCAAGACTCTAACACATATACCTATATTTTGAAAACCAAAAATAACACTGTCTCAATTCTAGTTGCATATCATGATAAACCGATTTATTGAAATCACTTAATAGAAGTAAGCCTAGGTAAAAGTGTTATTTTGTTTATTATTTTTTTTACAATACATTTTATAAATGTGCCTTTAAAATCTACAATGAAAAGCAGAAATTTTGTAAAAATTGTTTGGGTTTTGGTAGCAAATTTCATAAACTATTTTAAAAATAAATAGAGTCTGCATAACTTAAACGACCAAAACCGGATTTACTTTTATTGAAATCTTTATCAGCCCTTGAGCTTTGGCAAAACTTCAAAGCAGTATTTAAGCAATATTAATCAAAGATTTTTGTTGTCATTTAAAATTGATAAAACTCGTTTGGCACCAAAACGCTTTTTCTCTGCAATAATAACTAACATGAATAAAAATTAAGGGAATAAACGAACCGATTATTGTTTTGAGGCTTGCTAATTTGGATAACTCTTGCACGTGTATTAAAGATTTCTGCCAGAAACTATGCGTTTTGTAAAATTAATAAGCACAATCGGCCTAATAAGCCAAGCTAAACTTATTTAATGTAAATTGTATAAGTTGCATTTTTGGAGTGGGCAAGATACAAATTTATTTCAGTACTCGAAGTTTTCTCTGCTTTTTGAACCTGATAGACGCTCGAGTCCACCTTCTGAATGGAACATCCAAGAAAGATCAAGTGAACGTGGTTGTAAACGGACAAGTTCAATGATCGATAGGCGAAGCGATTAAAATACTCGTGTATTGCACTCTTAGCAGAGAGCCTAAGTAAACAGTAAACGGCGTGTTTTATTTTCCGAGATTTTCAGTTTTAAAAATACGATTGTCTGATTTCCGAGTTTACCTACACAACAAAATTGTCTCTTATCAAAAATCAAATTCGGATTATATGAGTACGTAGATCGCTAGTTGGTGTGTGTACTTGTGGAGGCGATAGCCAATCTGAGGGGAAAAGTGGTTGCTGGCTTATCTTTACAATATAATTGGCAGAAAATGGTTTTATTCGTTCTGATGCGATAACACAAGCTAAGGTCTAGCCTTCGAGCCTAATGATTATAGTTGAAGTTTACATTGTTGCGAACGGGTGCAATTAAGGCATTCTTTGCTTTTTCTTTCCTTTCTTTTTACTGACTTTAGCTTAATATTTTAGAAGAAGATGTTCTAAATGAAACAAAGTTAAAGCAGGGTATCCCCTATTTTTGCTATTTGTTTATTTAATTTCACTGAACCTTACATTTCCCATTTAACTAGTTGCAAACTAGTTCAGCGCTATTTGCGGCGCCCTTTTGTATGCTACACATCTGAAAAACACACGCGTTTGGAACAGCACTTTCACTTTGTAGAGCAAATCGTGCTTGAAACTTAAAGTCCACATTTTGCTTAGTCCGTATTTACACAACAATAGGCGAACACAAAGAAAAGCGCCGCGGAGGCAACCGCCAACATCTCAGTGAACTCCACACGCTTTGCACTCGGCCTTTGATACGGATTCGGGGTCGGATGGAGGAACAACAGACCAGAGCCACAGCTCGTCGAAAGACCGACTAAAACCCAAGACCAAACCCAAACCCACTCACGCCGCTGCCGGCGGGACGGAACAGCGAAGCGTCGGCTATCGTTTGCCTTAATCTAATAAATTTCTTATCAAAGAGCGCCGTGAACACAGTAGTTTCTATATCAACTACAACTACCCTTCTCGTAGAGTCTTTGTGTAATGTCACACGCTTTGGCGTCTGGCGTCTGTCAACATGCCAACCTTTGTGACGCGTTCTTCTCGGTCTCTTTTCGGCGGTGGTCAGATTTGGATTCGGAGCCTGACATATGCTCGTGTATGCATATGCATATATATATATATATATATACAATCATATAGGCGAGTATAAAAGCGCTTGTATACAAATCATGTGACTGTGGGTAATTGCTATTCTAGTTACAACAGCAATCAGACCCGACGTCGACAACCTTGATCTGTTAATAAATATTATTTTTCTATAGCAAAGCTGTACATTTTCGGAACGGGATTAGATATTTTAAGAACGAAAATGATAACTAATTTAAAATTGTATCTATGTATACATACACGCACATACTTAGTCTGTAGTTGCTGGTTTTCTTTAAATAAAATTTGAAAATTAATTAATCAAAAAAAAAACACTTTAAAATTATGTCAACTTTGTGAAATTGAGCATACAACATCCTTTTAATTTAGGACCGATTTCTCAATATCACGTTTGGAAACATTAACTTTATTTAGTTAATATTTGTTAATGAATTAAATGAAATTTAGACCTCCGAATTTCTTTCTGATTCGTGTAACAAAACCCAGTAAAGATTTTTCGTTTCAAAATTAATGTCACATGTAGATGACCTCGGCCATAAATGTCCGAACAATACTTAGTGCATAATTCATATGAAATCATATTCATATTGGTTATTTGGGGAGGGGGTCTTCGAATTGGAATTAAGTTAAACAAGAAGGAAAGCAAACTTCGGCAAGCCGAAGTTCATATACCCTTGCAGCTATTGCATTAATTAAATACTTTTGAAAACATTTAAATTATGATTTACTTGAGTATGTGCTAAAAAAAACATTGAAACTATGATGATTTGCAGCTCAATTATTAGATAGTTATTTTATATATTTTTATTATTTCTATGGGAGCTATATGCTATAGACGTCCGATTTTGATAAAATTTATACCATAATTCTAAAATAATTAAACATTGCTATATGTCGAAGAACTAAACAAAAAATTAAAAAACAGAAAAGTTATAATTTTTTTTCATTTATTTTTCCGATTGTTCCTGTGGGAGCTATATGCTATAGTCGTCCGATTTTGATGAAATTAAAACCGTAATTCTGAAATATTAAACCATTACTATATCTCGAAGAACTAAACAAAAAATTAAAAAACAGCAAAGTTATAATTTTTTTTCATTTATTTTTCCGATTGTTCCTATGGGAGCTATATGCTATAGTCGTCCGATCCGGCTCGTTCCGACTTATATACTACCTGCAATAGAAAGACAACTTTTGGGAAAGTTTCATGCAGATAGCTTTAAAATTGAGAGACTAGTTTGCATATAAACGGACGGACAGACGGACGGACAGACGGACATGGCTAGATCGACTCTACTAGTGATGCTGATCAAGAATATATATACTTTATAGGGTCGGAAACGTCTCCTTCACTGCGTTGCAAACTTCTGACTGAAATTATAATACCCTCTGCAAGGGTATAAAAATATATTAATTGACAAATAATTTGCACCTGAAGCCTTGTCGAATTCAAAGCTAGTCTTGCCTGACCTAATTAGTTGCCGAATCCAAAAATATCTAGAAGAATCCGCTTTTTTATTTTCTCAATTAACGAGTTTTTTTTTGGTTAAACTTCTCTTTATAATATGATTATGGTGATAAGTCAAAATACCTTCTCGGACGTTTCTCAGGTGCGTGAATTGTGAGGCAATTCTTTTGGGCGATAAGTTTTATAGTACCCATATTTAGCACAGAGGTTCTGTTTGATGCTGACCTAGGCTATCGTATTTGGGTTATTGGTCTGATTACTATATGGTTGGCTTTAAAACATAATTTTAACCTGGGAAAACCATAAGGAAAGTGCGCGTTGTCTGGATGATGGATATAAAACTGGCATTTCAGCGGGCTCAAGCTAAAAGTTTGCCTTAATTGTTTGTTTTGATCTAATGCAATTCGATTCTAGCCTTTACGTTTTAATTGAAAGAGTTGAACAAATTGATTGGGCCATGTAGTGGAGACAAGGACAAACTGTTCACCTTGAGTCAAATTAAGTTTTAGTACTGCCCATTAGTGTGTCAACCCAACGAAGTTAACTTGACGAAGACGGGGAAACACGAATAATCAATATTTGTCCTTCTAAGCCCTGCACTTTTATAGTGTTAAAAGAAAATCATGCCCAAGAGGTTTTCCTCCCGACATCAAGAAGTTTTAATCCCAATTATTCTCTGCTGAAAGTTTGCAGCAAAGCAAATCGGTCGCTTAGACGGTTTTTAATTGTGCTCAGCTTTCTGACATTTGATGTATGTAGCTCTTCTCCTTTTACTTTCTGCTTAATTGATGTCTGTAATTGATTGTGGGCTCAGATAACCCCCATTGAGCTGGAATATACATATAATACTGATGGCAAATGTTAATTGATTTGTGGTTTTGGCGTTTTGTTTGGAGGACTTTGGTTGCACTGCTCGATGATGCACTCAGTTAAGAGGGCTTACGCTCAATTAAATAACTTTAATATGAGCTATAACATTAATAATTAAGAAATTTAAATAAATTTGTACAAAAACTTAAAGACTAAGGTAAACAAAATCCGGAATTTGTTTAACTCGTTAGAAGAAATAGTGGAAGTATCTCGTCTATTTCTAGGAACATAGATATTTCGGCATTTATAAAATTAAAGTTTTGCGATTTAACATTAGGACTACTGTTAACTTAATTTTAAACTCCTCCCAAGTCAAACCACATTTCCTGCTTCTGCTCTTTAAATTGACCCTATTGGCACTTTCTTAATTTTTTTGCCTAGCCAGTATGTATGCATTTTTTCGGCATTAATTATAATGTACCTTTCCTTAGCTGAACCCCTTTTATGTTTTGGCTGATGCCGTCACTTGAAAGCCACCGCAAAAAGTCACAAAGGAGGCCACTTTTTACATTTAACAAGTACAAGTACACACACAGACAGGTGTCGCTGTGGACTGGCACACACTTTCGGCGTCCTTTCATGTTTTATATTTACCCTTTACAGGACGCGAACGGAGGACAACAAATGGCAACAATAAATTGCAGCAGCAGCAGTCCATATAAAAAACGAAAATGGCGGCTGCATTTTACACTTGCAGGCTAACGTGGACCCAAGTGTGTGTAGTTTGTTCATGTTTAAAGGATTATTATGATTTTCGCCTTCAACTTGAGTAACTTTGCGGTCACACGAGAGCGCAAGAACATTTTTCTGTATTGATTTTTTCTCTAGCTCTAGGATTTTTGATTTTATTGGTTCAAGGTTATGTGATCCTAATTGCATGTGTTAGTGCAAACGGGAATTATGTAACATGAGATTAGTGCCAATAGCAGTAGAAACGAGTAGGCCACAAAAATAAAAAAAAAATATTGTTAAAATTAAATTAAAATCAAATTTAAACCTATTTTTCTTACCCAGCAACAAATCAAGTTTTTTTATCGAAAACTGTACGCAATTATCTAAAGTCAAAACATTAGTTTGATTAATAATCTGGCTGCTAAGACAGACTTCCGTTGGACCACATTGCAAACTTTAGATAAAATTATAAAAGCTTCCTGAAACCATAAAAATCGAATTATTCTAGAAAATATGATCAGAACTAATTTTATCCGGTTCACGGGTAGAATTCTAAAACGCAATTTTGCCTGCATTCCTCATAACATTTCGATGTGGTTTCCACTTTGAATTAACAAAAAATAAACAAAAAATCGTACCAAGACAAAAGCCTTTGTTTGGCCACTCTTATTGCTGCTTTTGTTGTTGTTGCAGACCTTCAAAAAAAAAGGGCAACTTGGCAAAAAACGGACATTCTGCTATGCGTGTAAACAACTTCAAGGTTGGGGTGATTTTTATTTTCTAATTTCTGCTCCTGACATGGGCTTCCAAAGCGAAGCCCAAAAGGTTGAACGTGATATGCACTATGCGAACAAAAATGCAAATTATAAAAAGGTAATAAACAAAACCTGCCGTTTGAATTTAGAGCTAACAGGCATGCACTCTCATTTAATTCACCAGATCAATCGAAATGAAAATGAATTATTCATATAAGTTTCGAAAAAATGTTATCTACGATTCACTAATTAACCAACCATAGTGCACGGATGTAATATTTTATACTGTTTCTATTATTATATCTATTATTAAGAAAAGTCAATTTGACCTCTTCCAGATAAGCCTCCCCAAGGGCGTTTTTCACACGATAGTGGGGCGGAAGAGGGGGTGACAAGGTCACCAGCAGCAGGTTGTGCGAGGAGCATATGATGTAATTACGAAAATCTCACTTTGCGACAAATTTGCCACCAGAAATTTAGCGACACGCAGTCTGTGACTTGGGCTTGGTGGCTATGTGTTTTTGCCAAGTTTTCTGGCGTGTTTGTTTTTGCTGATCAAATGACAGCTGGGCGCAAATGTACTTTGACTGCTCCTAAGTGCTCCACTTACGCGTAAATGTGACTGGAGGCGATAAAATCGTTCCTTTGTCAGTTGTTTATTTGATATCTCGGCCCGCGCTGGACACGAGTCCAATAAACAAATCGGCATTGACTAGTCCAGTAATTAATTTAGCGCAGCACTGCGAAGAAATCACTTGTTGGCACTTCTTGCAATCGTGGCAGTTGCTGCCTCCCTCGAGTTTGAAAATGAACTGAATGAACAGCGTTTTCCCGTCCTTCCTTCTCAGCTCCCTCCATCTCACTCACTCGCTTCCCCTGTCTCCCTCTCGCCCGCTGTACATACATACATACATATGTGCATAGGGAGTTTTTAATTTCCAAGTGCCCGGCGCATTTCCCACCACCACTAAACACTTCTTCGCTTCTCCCTTTTTGTGTTCTTTTGACGCAATGGAAATTTACCAGTTGACATCATTAGATTCCGTGGCATGCCTTGAGTTTTTTTGTGTTTAATCCAGAGTTTTTCTTCATATATTCTGCAACACAGCCCATAACCATTTTATGCCCTCAAAATACGTATCATTTCGAGAAATATCCACACACTTCAAACAAAACTTTACAAATTTTATTTCTAATCAAAAATGTAGCTTTTAAAATTGTCTATTCGTAACGGGTTTAATAACTAGAGCATTAAAAATATGTTTTAAACATATGCCTTAAAACACCTTTTATAAATTATTATTAGTTGTGTAACTGAATCCAGTCCTTGCTGTTTGTAAAAATGCTACACAAATATTAATATATAAAATTAAAAAAATAAATTATTTTAGAATTTCTTTGTAAGTAATTCATGGTTTCTTGGAAAGTCTATCGTGCCAAAAGTCCTAAATCAAGATGAATGCTTAAATCGCATGCTTAACTCATTTGAAATTACGACCTGAATGCCGAGAAAAGCTAATAAATATGCAAGTGGGAGTGCAATAATTAACGTAATATAAAGCAGCTATTCATCAAATACGGTTGAATAAATCAAATGCAACTTTGTTGCTTTGCCATGTTCCCTTTTTATACACTTTAAATGTCAAAAAACTCTTGAAGATGTTGGTGCAATGTTTGAGTTTGTCCCCACGTAGAGAGAAGATTATTAAATAGATTAGATAACCTTAGATAGTAAAAGTAAAACGCTTGAACAACAACTTGTTTGTTAAAACTTCGACTAGATATTAAGGAAATGCAGAGGCATCAATAAATTGGAGGTCTGAAAAATCAGAGAACATTCATAATAATAAAAATTTACTTGATTTTCCTAGACCAATTTGTATATTTAATTAAGTCATTGTGAACTAATGTCTGTACAGTGGAACTAATGAAGCGTCTTTAGAGCAATTATCATTATTAACACAGTTGTGATAAAATTCGCTGGGCGACTTATGAACATGTGTATGTATTATAACCGGTTATGTGGTTTCATTTTAGTTTAGTCCCACACGCATTGGCCATCAGCTGTTGGATTCTTCATCGCTCACTGCTGACACACATTATCCGGCAGAACGGATAAACAGCAAAACAAATAATAATAAATGCACAAAGGTCTTACCGGTTTTATCAGCTGCTACAGACAGTTGTTTTCAGGATTTTTTTTTATTCCTTTGCCGATTGCCGATTTCAAACATTTTGCGCGGTTCGTGGGTCAATGGCTTTTAAGCTTAAATATCAGACACATTACGACTTCGAAATGCATAAAAATCAAGAATCCGCGGGCTCAAGGACGGCAGCCAAGAGAATGGTTTTCGATTACAGTAAATCAAATTTGCAGAACGAAAAAAAGAACCGAAAATCGAAGCCAAAAAAGCGTTCGCATGTAAGTCAAGGCACTATATCTAATATCTTTACATACACAGAAAAAAAAACTCTTAGCTTCATATTAGCTATTCTCCTAAAATATTTTTGGTAAAATACGTAAGTTTTTTGTAACAGATTTCTTTAATTTAGACATACATTTTAGATAACATCACCAAAGGGAGTAGGCCAGAAATCTCTGAAGATTTGAAACCATTTAAAAAGGGCTCTAAAAGTATGCTACGAAATAAGCTTTGAAGGTTTTCCCCATAAATAATCGGAAAATACGCACAAGTTAAGAAATTCGGTGATATTTTCTTCATGTGGTCGGGTAACTATGTGCAGCCCCCACTACTGGATTTTGAGTGGTTTGTGTTGGTTGGTGCCCAAGACAAAGGCAATAAAAGCCAAACGACTGGAGCAACAAAATGGCGGCGCGTGTGTGACAAGCGAAAAAGCCCGAAACTGTGCTACAGTCAGTCACTGCGGTTAACCAGCATCTCATCTCATCTCGCCTTCGTCCTTCAGAGCCACCCACTGCAACCCAATCTCACGGCTTATGCAAATGGAGCAAGTGTGGATGAGTGAGGAGGCGTCGAGGTAAGTCAGAGCCTAAACTCTAAAGATTAATATTTTCAGAGTAGCCCTTATTGAATTGTATAGAAGCAGCCATTGTGTTAAAAAGGGAAAAAGGGTGTTTAATAATTGTTTTATTAAAACCCTTTTACTACAATTATCGTATGACTTTGTAGACTAATTATGTAACTAATACATATGAATGTAAAATACCCTACATACAAAACGAAAATGAAGATAAAATGAACATACGCAACACATTCGCTTTGTTTGTCTTATCTGTCTCTGTTGAGTCACTACACACAGTACTTAATGCCAAAACTGCATAGGAGGAGCAGTAACTTTAAATTTAAGCAAAACAATACAAAAATTTAAAAAAACGTCTGCCTTTTTTCCTCTTAACATCAACAACAAATATAAATTCACCAGTCGTGCCAAAACGAGTCCAAATTAACCGTCCTATAAATAGTCCCCATTCGATCATACACGCAAAAGGTTGTCAAAAACAACGAAAATAAATAAAAACTTTGTTAGCAAGAGCCAAAACAAACAGTAATTTATCATGTATGTATGTGTCTACATATGCACGAATTTAAAACGGTACTATTGAGTGGGAATTACGCATTATGGCTGGGCACGATAAAAATACTTTTCAAAAAAAAATCAAGAGGGTCATTGAATCACACGAAAATATTAAACAAACTTTGTTTGCTCGGTTCTTACCTGATGTCTCCTTTTGTTTTTGTTGATTTCGTGGTTACTGGGCTAATTTACAACCATATCTAGATCTTGGTCCTTTGTCATTGCAGTATCTCACATTATAAGCTGAATAATAACTGTTGTGCAGACGAGTCTTTAAATAAACCAAATAAGCTTGCTCTCTCTCTTTATTTTCTGTATTTCGTCGATTTTGTTGCCGTTGTTTTATGAATTTCTGTCCGCCCGACTGCTTGCACAGTGGGATGGATTGGCCGTTGCACACACCCGAATCAGCTGACCCTCGGAATTTTAATTGGTTTCTTGAAAAGCTCCAGTGCCAAAAACTCTGCCGCAAAGATATAAAATTTATTGTCTTTCGTATTGCGCAAACTTTGTGGAAAGTAACAATTTATGGATTCGCCCGACTACGCCCACCGTGCGGGAGTTTCGATTTTTTCCGGGGGAGGTGGGGCAATGACAACACCGTTCGGCGGCACAAGTTCACCAGAAAATGTGGGGCGACCGGAGGTCGTATAAACAAAAGCACAGTGCACTCGGATGCGGAAGTTCACGATTATAAAGCACAAAATGCACGCCGGATACGGAAGGGGAACTCGCGTTGCGCCCAATGCAGGACTTTTAAATGATTACTTAACGCGCACTGACGATACCAAAAAATCAAAATCTCGGCTGCCGGAGCCCTTAAAAATTCAGAAAAATCGAATGGCCCACCACACAGACACTAAACAACCGTCCGCACTCCAATTGGAAAATCATCTGTAGAGGTGGAGAATCATAGAAGCCACCATCGATGTTTTTAACACATCGGTAATATCGATGTTTGGCAGGGCGTCATCGATGGTTTTCCATCTCTAAGGAGATGTTTCCCCATCTGACGTAACAGCGGATGTTATCTGTTAGATAATGTATTGAGAAATACACCCGAGCATGGCAAAAATCTCGAAAAATTTCGTCTTCGGCGATAGTTTTAAGGCAATTAAACAAATATTATGGGCTGGGCTTTATTATAATAAATTTATTTTTCAATTGAACAATATCAATCGATATCGATATTCCGTTAGACTTAACGTCAGTCTGTTAGCTGCATAGGCTGTTATTTAAATTTTAGGCGCCAGAATAGTTTGACCGTTACAACTTTTATTTGGAGGTAAGACAACAAAGACGTAGCACATTAATAGCAAGTTTAAATACAAACTAAATTTAATTATCTACTTTTTAAACCAAAAGCATAAATTAATTCAAAATATTTCAAAGTTTTTTTTTCAGAGAGTGCTACCATACGAAAATACTTTTTAAATGTATTTTTAATTTGGAGGAGTTGTTAACTTAGACATGGTTATAAATATAAAAATACAAATTAAACTGGACATTTTTAATGTTTTTTGCAAATTATACATGTTGTATATAAATCTAAATTTAATGAAGGGAATATCTACTTCGGATTGTACGGCCCGTTAAAGTCAAAACATAATTCTTTAGTACATTATCCATCTGCATTAAAAATATGTTAGTTCATTTAAGTATGAGGTTTTAAAGCAAACAGAACTAAAAAATAATATAAATGCTACTATTAGGGCATGAATTAAGTTTTCTCATTATCGCCGTTACCCTAGAGGAAAAGGGTATATTGAAGTGGGGCCACGCCCACTCTACGCCTCAAAAACGCGAAAGTCTGTCACTGTTCTCTGGGACGTGGTAGGGAGCAGTTATAAAGCTTTTTGTTTTTTGACTGAGCAGAAAAAATAGTTGCGAACCATCAAAAAGTTGGACACCCCTGATTCAACTTTTGTTTCACACTTAAATTATATTTATAAATGTTTAAGTATTAGTTTTAAAAAAATCTTGCCTTAAAAGCTAACTTAATACATAAACCATTTATGAAGTCGGCTTAGCCGAGTATTTTCTGAGTGCAGCTTTTAAAATATTCGCTTTAGTTTACCTGGAGTGAAGCACCAGAAAATTTAAAAATAATATCTGCCGCATAATAGTGTTCCTTCATTCGACTTGAAATTTTGGATATTTATTCTTAAAATAAAATAGTATTTCAAGAACTTATTATAAGATAAAAACAAGAAAGAAAGCAAACTTCGGCAAGCCGAAGTTCATATACCCTTGCAGCTATTGCAAGAATTAAACATTTTTGAAAACATTAAAATTATGATTTACTTTCGTATATGTTTAAAAACATTGATGCTATGATGATTTGCAGCTCAATTATTTGATAGTTATTTTATATATTTTTATTATTTCTAAGGGAGCTATATGCTATAGACGTCCGATTTTGATAAAATTTATACCATAATTCTGAAATAATTAAACATTGCTATATGTCGAAGAACTAAACAAAAAATTAAAAAACAGAAAAGTTATAATTTTTTTTCATTTATTTTTCCGATTGTTCCTATGGGAGCTATATGCTATAGTCGTCCGATCCGGCTCGTTCCGACTTATATACTACCTGCAATAGAAAGACAACTTTTGGGAAAGTTTCATGCAGATAGCTTTAAAACTGAGAGACTAGTTTGCATATAAACGGACGGACAGACGGACAGACGGACATGGCTAGATCGACTCTACTAGTGATGCTGATCAAGAATATATATACTTTATAGGGTCGGAAATGTCTCCTTCACTGCGTTGCAAACTTCTGACTGAAATTATAATACCCTCTGCAAGGGTATAATTAAGTTGTGTATTTTTAAAGTGCATGCCCATTCTTCTGCTATTACTTTTTTTATTTGTTTTGTTTTTTTGTTTTGTTTACATTTTGTTTAATAATAGTACATATAATAAATACACATATACTGCAAAATATTTTAAATAGAACAATACTGAATTGGTGAGGTAACGCCTAGGAACAAGTGAGGCTATCATCGCCCTCCGCTTCGTCGGCTGCAAAATAAGAAGGAAAAGAAATCGTAAGTGACTAGCTCCGTCAATTTTGACCGAAATCCCGCAGAGGAACTGCCAACCGTCAAACGGTTATCACTTCACTTACAAAGAATTTGCAGGCCGAACATCAGGGAGAATCCCGCCACGGCGGCGATAAGTGCCCGCCATCCAGCGTGGCTCTCGGTGAGGATCTCGAAGAAGACCACATACAGCAGGGTTCCGCAGGCGATGCCCTGGAGGACTCCGGAGGGCAGACTGGGCTGCCCCGCCGCCACCTGCTGGCTGATGCCCAGGCCCACGCCGATGCCAATGGGCGTGACGATGGAGAAGGTCACCAGGTACACGATGGCCAGCGAGGCGCGGGTGCGGGCCACCAGCAGCTCCATGCCCACGCAGAAGGCCAGCACCAGCTTGTGGGCGGCCACCGCTCCGAACATGAACCACACCGTGCTCACACTGCCCTCCAGTCCAATGGCCATGCCCTCGAACAGTTCGTGCAGGGACAGGGCCAGGATGATGCCCAAACCCCTGGCAGAAGGACCCTTCGCCGGATGCCACGGGCATGTGCGAGTGGCCGTGGTGATCCTTTGGCGGCTGGGGCTCCATCTCTTTCACTTCCTGTTCGCGGGTCGCCTTCTCTTCACTCCTAAGCAGGACACTGTGCCGGATGCTGCGTCCTCTTTCGAAGGCGCGACTGGCCACCGACTCCTTCCGGCTGAGCTTCCGCTGGTGGCGACGCACCAAGTTGCTCATCAGCTCGTCCAGGGCGTACATCAGGAAGAAGCCCGTGCAGAGCAGCATCTCCGCCAGGGCGAAGGGCGTCTGGGCGAGTGAACCGCAGACCTGGAGGGCGTCCACCACCTCGATCACCTCGGGCAGCATGTGCAGGAACGTGGTGCAGATGAGCACGCCGCCGCCGAAGAAGAGCAGGCAGCGCACCACCGCCGACGACCGGGTCTCCTCTGGACTCTTCTTGGTCCACTCGAAGCACCTGTTCAGGACGTACGGCAGGCTGCCGCAGAGCACGGTGATCACCACGAGCACCACAATGGCGACTATTTTGGCCACCAGCAGCGGTTGACTATCCGCCTTCTGCGTTTGGTCCTTCGCCATGTTCCCGCTCATCTTTTCGTCCCGAGTTGCGACCGTCGACTGAGCTGGCTGGTGTTCACGGCCAGACGAATGGCTTATATCGGCCGTCATATATCAGCGGAAGGTGATTGAAATCTGATCGGTGATTGATACGCGGATTCACGGCGCAGACAATGGCCAACATAGTCGTAGTTATCTCTCTTTTTTTTGCACACCCACAGACAGGTGGCTTTCATCGCATTCACCGATAACCGAACCATGGTAAGTGGCTTGGAAATGAGTCGTGTAATGTGTGGGAATTTCGGAAGTATTGCCTCAATAATGCTATCTCTAATTTGATTGATACACTGAGCAATCACTGAGCAATCACTGATGTAAATCCACTTTAAAATGAGTGTCTTGGAACTATAGCCCGATTTCGGAAACTAAACAAGATACGTAAGCTAAGTTTGAAGATTGTTCACCCTAAAGTCTGTGTCAACTTGATTTTTAAAGAAATTGACTATTCTTTCGCGTTTTTATGCAGATGTTCAGCTAAAAAGCTTCCTAAAATCAATATAAAATCGAGGTCAAAGTTGGTTTTTATATTATTTTTATAAAGTGTTTTAATACAAGAGGGCTGCATAAGGGTTGGTGGACAAGCAAACTCACCATTCACAAACTTGCGAAATAGGAAGAACGTCCAACTTCACATTGCTGTACCATTTGGAACTGCTTTTGTCTGACCTGTTCACGAACTTAGATCTTGGGAACTAAAATCGCTTTTTACAAAGCAAATAATTGTTTTATTTAAAATTAATTCAAAGGAAGCTTCGGTTTTCGATGCTAGTCTTTCCTTGTTTTGTTCATATGGTAAGACTTAAGCTTGTATAGTTTAATTGGACATTTAAACCGACAAGCTTTATAAATATTCGAGTATCCTCTAGGG
The DNA here is from genome assembly GCF_025200985.1 of Drosophila gunungcola. Classification (NCBI taxonomy): domain Eukaryota; kingdom Metazoa; phylum Arthropoda; class Insecta; order Diptera; family Drosophilidae; genus Drosophila; species Drosophila gunungcola. The sequence goes on along the minus strand of NW_026453170.1, from coordinate 1,673,503 downwards.
GCACGTGAAATGGCTCTTGCCCTTTGCTTCTCCAACTGAAATAATGAGATTAGCTGTTGCCTTTGTATCATTGGGGGCTTGCAAAAACACTTACTGGCTATCTGGAGACCAAACATCAGGACAAATCCCACGACCGATGAGAGCAGGACCCGTAAGCCGGCATGGTTTTTGGCCACGATCTCGAAGAAGACCACGTAGATCAAAGTGCCGCAGGCGAGTCCCTGCAGGATTCCCGAGACCTGTGCTCGGTTGGTTGGCCGTCGCGGATTCGCTGACCGCAATGCCGATGCCCACGCCAATGGGTGTCACAATCGAGAAGACCAGGAGGTAAACGACGGCCAGCAGCCAGCGGGTGTGCGCCATCATGATCTCCATGCCGATGCAGAAGGCCAGCACGAGTTTGTGGACGGCGATGGCTCCGGTCATGAACCACACCGTGCTCACACTCATCTCAAGGCCGATGGCCATTCCGCCAAAGAGCTCGTGCAGGGAAAGGGCCACGATGATGCCCAGGCCGCGAAGCCAGTTGGGCTGCTTGGGTGTTTCCTCAGGTTGGACTACCACCCCCACCTCCTTGATTACCACCACCTCCTGGAGCTTCTTCTGCTGCCGCCGTCGCACTATGAAGTGCATGGCCTCCTCGATGCAGTACATCAGATAGAAGCCGGTGCAGAGCAGAACCTCCGGCAGGCCGAACGGGGTGGGCACTAGCATCCGGCAATCCTGGAGAGCACCCACCACCTCGACCACCTCCGGGAGCATGTGGATGAAGGTGGTGGCTATGAGAACCCCGCCGCCGAAGTTAAGCAGACACAGCACCACCTTGAACTCCCTGGCATTGTTCTCCGGCCGCTTCGTCCACTTGTAGAAGCGGTCCAGGATATAGGGAACGAAGCAGAAGACCAGGGTGACCAGCAGCAGCACCACAATGGCCACGATTTTGGCCACAATGAGGTGTTGGTCCGCCATTGCAAGTTAAATAACTGGCCCAATATCAACCATTCTCTTTTTATAGTTGAACTGGCTATCTAGTTGCAGATATCAGCAAATTGGCAAATATGTACTCGTATTAAGGGCTTTGGTGTTTCGACTTAAGGCGGCCGAGCGTTGTAGCTTAGGCAAAGGTGCAAGTTAAAATTTCGGCATGATAACTTTACAAGCACTATCGTTCTTTTCATTCTGGCACATGTTTGGCTTTCACATTTTTTCTAGTTTGAGGTCATCGCTCTTTCTTGCATTGCCTTGTCAGTGGAAGTTTTCGGCCTGAAAATTCAGCTGGCAAAAAAAAAAATTAGTTGCCAACGCCAGTCAAAGCCTATAGCGATATCATTGGTGAAGCCTACAGTTTCACGTGGTAACTTCAAATTGAGTTATCGTTGGTCAATACTAACACAGCTTGTGAGTCAGATAAAGTACTCGAAAGGTGACTATCTGTGAATGTGGCGGAGGCGCAGGGAATTATGAAATAAATCATACGCAGAGTATCTTTTAATATTTTATTGAATTTATTAAGCCGTAAATGTTTTACAACGCAAGTGGATATATGCAGGTATTTATAGATTCCGCCACTTATTTAATGTGACAAATAAAAAAGACAATATCTCGTGGGGCAATCAGAAATTTAAATGTTTTTTCTTTTTAAGCACCGGTATTTAATTATAAGCCAGACCTTCGATTTGGAATAAAAGTATTTTGACAACTCCTTATCGTCTGCATAGGCTTAAAATTAAATTAAAACTCCGACCTTATGCCCAAAACACAAAGCACATGTTAAAGCTGATATAATGAAATGAGAAATTGTTATATATAGTAGTAATTAAAAGACTAAAAACATATTTTAAAAATGCATTATTTTTCGGTCGGCAGAGTCAATTGCAATGGTTATCATTATCAAAACCATCGAGTGGGGGCACAACCGAAGTTTTTATAGGAAATTTTTTACCTGTGCAAAAGTTGCATAGAAAAGGCGAAGAAATGGTACCGCCGCAGTAAAAATTAACACAACATTTCTGCAGAGTTGCTATGATCACTGTTTTTTATAACGTTCAAAAATTAATAAGATTGCATTGATTTTGCGACCTTTCCTCCTATGGTTAAAAATTAACTCTTCCGTAGATCATTCAATAGTTTATTAATTATAACAAGCCGTCAAGTTTTACTGTGAAAATTATTATTGGCATTTATTACACAATATTATGGCATTTAAATTTAACTTTAAAGTAATTACTATGACTTGAGTGTTTGTTTCTTTAATTGATTTTGCATGACGGGTGTGAAGACAAATGAATTTTATGTTGATGTGAATATGCATATGTGAGTATTGATATATATGGAAGTATCAGAGTTTGTTGAAGTTGTCAAGCTCTCTCAAAAGATATTTCTAAAGCAATGGATCGTCATTAGCTTGGGGCATATCTTAGCCCACCGAGCACGGTTTTTTATCGGCGTCTAATTTAGACGATTGGATGATAGTTTAATGTACATATTAATGCGTGTGTGGTTGTGATTTTGGATTATCATTTCAAGTTGTTTCGCTCGTTGTTTGTGTCTCTTGTCGAAAACCCTCCATGGTAGTTGATAGCCATTCAACATGGTTCAGTACTTGCTGCCAGTTTTTCCTGGCCTAGCCCATTCACGACTGCTTGGGGTGCTGAACAGGGGGTGGGGGCGCCGGCTTGAAGCACTGCAGCAGGAAGGCTGTGTAGACCATAAAGGCCACCGACAGAGCAATCAAAGCATACATAAAGATGTTCAGTTCCGGTTGGCGGAAGCGGTTCTTGCGCAGCCACTCCAGCACCTCGTCCTCGGAAAGCAGATCGCCTGGAAAGAGGTTTTGGCATCAAGGTGGTTCCCTCTAATCAATGAATTTCGCGACTTACCCCTATATATGCTGGGGAAACGTCGACGGAAGTAGACCATTGCTGGCAGCTTGGTGACGCCCCATTTCTTGGCATACCGTGAGTCGGCCATCTTAACAAATGTTATATCCAGATTATCTGTCTCGCTGTCAATATTCTCGAGCTTCTCCAGAGCTGCAGTGCTGTCTGGCTGATTGTGTTCATCTAAATATATTGGATGTTTTGTGGTTATTGAAAAAAATCCTTAAAAGGTAATTTCTTTTACTCACAGAAGAACACGGCTAAGAACTCGTTCTCTTCGAGCAGTTTGTCAAGCATTTTGCGATTGACTTCCTCGATTTCGTTTTTGATTTCGAATACATCTTGTGACGTCAACCAGGTAATCACCTTATCGTGTTGATGCAAATCTCCGTCATAAAGAACGGGTACTTGTTTTCTAAATTACTCAAAATTAAAATAAACTTCTTTCTGAACTTTGTACAGAACTCACCGGAAATATACCAGGGAAGGTATATTGACAATTTCGTATGTTTTGGCTGCCTGGATACTAGCTATCTTTACGAAGTCAATGCCAAACATATCGGCTTCGCCATCAATCTCCTCCAGCTCTTCCAAAATCTCCTCGCACTCAGCACAATCATCGTCATCTAAATGTGGGGCAAGTCTTCAGACACAGTTTTTCATTAATACCATGCAAAGTACTCACAAAAGAAAACTACCAACAGGGTGGACTCGGCCATCAGGCGGTCCAACATGCGCTCGTTGACCTCCTCGATTTCATCGGCCAACTCGCGGTTGTCATCATCGATGAGCCATTCCAGCACTGACTGCTCGTTTTGCAGGTCACCCTCAAACAGCAATGGGTTTCCATTTCTGCGTATACATTGAGTTTGGTAGAAGTCTTAATTACTATACACACACCGTTTACCTGAAATAAACCAAGGCCGGGAAGGTCTTGATGGAGTAACGCTTGGCTAACTGCGGATCTTGTATCTTGACCATATGAATGCCGAACACATCGCATTCGTCATCGATCAGTTCCAAGCCCTCTAATATCTGGTCGCATATGTTACAGTTGATTTTGTCTGCCAAATATAGTTGGTTATAGTCAGTTAACCACTAAGAGACTTGTTTAAATTTTAGTGGCAAGCTTAAGAATCGGTTAGCGATAGTGTGAGAGGCAAAGAAAACGCCGTAACAAAAAGGTATTCCCGTCCAAACTAAATCCCAGTGATTTTTGGCAAATCCGAAATAAAATATGATCCGTTTCTGAACTCCAATATTTTACAGCGAATGAAAGACTTGTAGAAATCTAATTTAGTTTGGTCGTAATACGTTGGAAGCCTGGTTTAGTGCAGTCAAGAATCGAGTCTGTTCATAGATAGGAGCTCCTATGGAGCTGGTTAGAATAGGTTAGAGCTCAATCGAACATGCGCAGTCGGAGCTTGGGAGTTGCTTTTTTTTTGTGCACATGGAATACGGAAGGAATACCTTGTTTTTCGATACGTTTTCTTTTACGTGAGATGTAGTTTTGTACGAATTGGCTGGATGAGTGTTTTGTGGATTTGGTGGTGGTCAGGTTGCTTTCTTTAAGACTAGAGGGGGAGCAGAAACTGCGGCAGAAAGCGGGTTGCTTTCCTTTGCGCTCAGGCGGCACTGAGTACGGTTCGGTTCAGGTTTCGGTTTATGTCAGGGATAAGTTTTGTGATTTATGTTCGGTGCAGTTTTGGGGCGGGGATACAACAATTCAGAATGTGTGAGATCATGAGACATTGATGGCAAACAGTTCCAGGCCAATCGAGACGAGGCCCGACCGTTGAGAGCTACTCACAGAAGTACACGGCCAGGTACTGGGTTTCCTCCACCATAGTCTCAAGCATTTGCCGTGTGATGAGCTCGATGCGATCTTCTGTCTTTTGAGTGATCAGCCACTGAAGCACCTCCTCCTCTTCGCTTAGTTCGCCTGGAAGGAGTCTTAGTAAGAACGACTGACTACACATTGCTTGTGGGCTGCCTTACCCTCAAAGACGTTGGGTATTCCACCTTCGAAGTAGACTAAGGCCGGATACTCATGGACGCCGTAGCCATCGGCCACGGAGAAGTCTCTGGTTTTCACGAAGGTGATGCCATGCTTGTCGCAGTCGTCGTCGATGTTTTCCAGCTCCTCCAGAACCTTGGTGCACTGCTCACAGCCATCTGCATCTGGATGTCAAAGTGGGGGTGGGCGATATCTAGTTATTAAACAAGCACTATACACGAGGAGGGGCAATACAGGGTACTACAGCAAGCACTACACTTATGGGAACTGAAGCACAGCAGAGGTGGACGAGGAGTATAGATAGTAAACGAGGATAGTATAGTACATTTCATAAGTTCTGATTCCACTGACATATACTTTTGAAGTAAGCGCATTCTAAAGCAGTGGAATCAGCAATTATATTTGAAATACTTGTCAATGGATCAGTTTATGGGACATAATCAGAATATAAAGGAAAGAATCTAATCAGGGTTTCGAATTTAACATAGATATAGAGAAAGAGTCAGAGCAACAGAGCGATGGAGCAAGTTTCGGGTGGAGATTCTGGATTCGTTTGGGTTTTTACATTCGCTGTACAAGGTGGAAGTGTGTATAGTGTGTATAGTGTGTATAGTGTGTGCGGTTGCTAATGGTTTCTGGTGGTGCTGGGTTATGTGGTTAAACATTCTTGGACTCATTCCAGTTGCACGAGTTCTATACAGAAAGGTGGACTACCATCCTCTTGTTTGCCAGTCGCTGCATCCGGTGGAGCGGCTGCAGAGGCCGGCGGCGATTCCCCCTCAGGACCTGCCGCTGGCGAATCCTCCGCCCCCCCAGCGGCTGCCTCGGAAGGATCTGCCTCACTGCCGAAGGCGGCAGCGGCGCTGGCTGCTCCGCCCTCCTGCTGGTGCTGATCGCGCTCCTTTTTCAGACGCGCCTTGCGCGCCGCTTTCGAATTGCAAATGTCGCACTTTGTCTTGTTCCCTACGTTTGGGTATCGATTTGTGTGGTTCGGTTTGAGATTTCAGAGAGCACAGTCGTAAATAGAAATATAAATAAAGTCTTGTTTGGTTAGATACACAGAGCGCTGATAAGAGGCTTAAACTAGATTAATCTAATTGGTTAACTACGGTCACACAGAGTTTGCTGCAAACTGTTTGCGCAAAAGCGTGATTATCAATCGTTTAAAGTACGAAAAACGTAAATGGAACAGATTGTTATTAGTTTAAGCGATACGATTTCATTTTCATCTCAGTTTAGATTTGAAGACACTGAATGTGAAAGAACATCTATTTGGACAGTGTACTTTTTGCGAATTGATATCACCAAACCGATTGCAGCAATAAAAACCTTATTCCGCATATATATTGAGTATTCATCGGTTAAATCAGAGACGACTTCCTGCTGAAAACTTACAGAAGTACACGGCTATGGAGCCAGACTCTTCAATCAGATGAACGAGTCTTTCGCCTTCGAGATCTTCGATAACATCTCCACTTGGATCCTTTTGCGTGATCAGCCAAGTGAGGATCTGTTCTTCTTCGTAAAGATCACCTGGAAAGGACCGAATGTATACTGTGCACTGGGAGTGACTTGGAATTGGGTGCCACCTACCGGCGTATATTACTGGCTCCTTGGACGTTGGCTTGAAGAAGACGATGGCAGGCAAGGCGAACACTCCGTACTCCTTGGCCATTTGCTTGTCGTCGATTTTAACGAAGTCGATGCCCGCCTTGTCCGCTTCGTCGTCTATGTGCTCCACCTCGGCCAAAACGCGAGGACACTGCTTGCACTCGTCGCTATCTGAGGTAAGGTCAGGAGTTAAAGCCCATTTGCGGCCAGTCTGTAAGTTCGAGACTTACAGAATATCACCGCCACGTAGTCGGAGTTCTTGCGGATCTTCTCGAACATCTTGCGGTTGACCTGCTCGATGTGGTCGGTCATCTCCATGTTGGCCGGGCTGGTCAGCCAGTCAAGTACCTCCTCCTCGTCGTCGATGTCGCCATCGTAGTTGATGTACTTGCCCTTCCGGAAGTATGTCAGGCCAGGGGGATTCCTGAATCCGTACTTCTTGGCCATCAGCTTGTCGTGCATTTTCACTATATAAATGCCATATTCGGCAGCCTCGTCGTCGATTAGTTCGATGTGCCGAAGCACTCGTGGCGAGTCGGGATCGTCTTCCTTGTCTGCAATTGCAATTGATTTCCCAGTCGCATTAGTTGTGACGGTATGTGGTGTTCCCTAAAGCTTCTTAGATCTTCTATAAATTATAAATTGGCTTGTGTTTTTGGGCAGTTACAGTTTTTAGTGGGCGCGACTTAAACAATAGTATTTCCTAGATTCCTTAGCTTTTACCTAACACACTGTCCGCGGATTATACTTACAAAAAACAACCGCTAAAAAGTCTTTGGTGCCTATATACTCGATGAGTTGATCACGATTAATTAGCTGAATGCTTTGGTCGGCCTTCTGTTCGAGTATCCAGTTGAAGACATCCTGATTGCTTGCAATGTTGCCTATGTGTTAAATTAATAGTTTTGTTAGATGTATATATAATATGAATTTAGAGAAGTATGTGGGCTTATTATCCATTTGGTGGCACATACCTGTTGGCTGCAGTTTGTCAATCAATCACCAGCATTAATCTTGAATGTGTATACAAAAATAATGGTCGCTTTGTTTATTTTCACTCCCGCCCAAAAAATATATTCGAAATGGGAAATTTGCCAAATCCCCACCAGGCCATTTTTAATAGCCAGAATTTGCTGCCTATGATTCAAATTGAGACATTATTTTTTCAGAAGGAAAGAGTTCCATTTGACAAAACATATAATTGCCTCAATACATCTTCAAGGTTTTTTAAAATATTTATAGCATTTTTATGGGTTGTGTGTTTGAAATTATTTAAATCAAGAAAATTCTGAATTTCAACTAATGGATTTTCATAATTTTTAAATAAGAGAACCTACTTTTATTGAGTTGTATGGTTTTTATTGAATATTCTTACAATTTCTTTCAGATATTATGTTTACAAAAGTGCTTTCAGTTTAATTTGCGTTTGCTTCTTACAATCTGACAATTTTCGTTTTGAAAATTTGTTTGACAAAAATACATTCGCTTGATCTTGACTTAACAACTGCTGTTCAACAAAATTTGTTACATATATGTTGGATTTAGTTACAATTGCGTGTAGAGTGATAGACTTTAGCTTAGAAAACATAATGATAAAGATTTATAATTCGATATTTTGTAAATACCGATAACAAAAACAACAGCGAGCGGTACAGGTATCGCTCTCAGAAGAAAACAAAAGAAACAAAATGGCGAGCTACATTGTATGCGAGGCCATTGTTCAGCGAGAAATGTTGGACGTTCGTTTCCATAAATATACGACAAAATTAAGTATACGGTGTGTATGCTGCAACATATTTGATTAAAAGCTCCTTTTACACAGTATATTGGCTTATAGCTCTTAATGTTGATATTATGAAAAACTGTTGCAAGCTCTCATCGTTACACGTTTCAGTTAAAATAGTTAACAGTTGGGCACTGTCATGTGTAAATTGTTTCAAAAAATATTTTATCTGTTTGTTCGTTTCGTTTCGTTTTGTTTGCTTTGCTTGGCTCTTGTTTAAATTAGACTAACTACATAAATGTAAATTGTATATTGTGACAAAAAGAAGTAGTATCAAAAAGATTAGACGTTTGTTATTGACAATAGACAATTTCCGATTGAATTGTTAATAACAAAGTTTGCTGGCTAAATATACAAGTGAAAGTTCTCAGAAGTTTGATAGTTGTTTGTTGAAGTAATTGCTTTTAGTTTGAACAAAGTTTGTTGAAATCCGTTGACAAAATGCAACAAATGATTGGTTTAGTTTAGTTATAGTTAGGGATCAACTTTGGCGATGCTAACCCCTTTTGAAAATAGTTTAAGCGAAAATATCAACAATGTTTTAGTTAGTACTCTTTTTCTCAGTTTAATTTTAATTATTTTGTGCTTTGTGTGATTCTGCTATTCATAGATAGATCTTCTTTTGTGAACTATGATCTAGGCACTGAGGATGAATGATATTTGCTATAATAGTAGTAGTGTGCCAGACATTTCAGGGTTAGTGAGGAGGGACCTCATTTCTACGGACACACAGCCATACGAACTCAGTTATTTAGTTGGTTCTTGTCACAGTTGTTGTCTTTTGCAGTCACACATAGATGATGTACATTTAATTATAGAAACCTGTCATTGAAGGTTCTTTTGGTGGCTATACAGGATTGAGTTGGTTTGGTTTTTGTTTTGGTTTGGTTTGGTTTGGTTTGATATTGGTTTTATCGGTTGACAACAGTGCGTATACGTGCTACTTTAGTATGGCATATCATTCAATCATACAATCACTATCTAACTGTCTGTGGTTATCCACATTCAGTTAAATTGTTGCCTTACTCCCACAGAGAGATATCCTGAAAAATGATATCATACAAATTTTTTAGTCGATTTTGGAAAAAATTAATGCCTGCAAGACACAAGAGAGAGAAAAGAGAAGAGAAATAAACAAATAAGGTAACGACCAAATTGTGCGTGAGTCTGTATGTGTCTGAGAATGGGCACAACTAGAGCATAAATGATCAGGGAACAGGACAATGAGTTTGACTTTAAATGGATCTTGTCTTGACTTGTGTAACTAATGCTAAATGACTACGGTGTTTGGTCCGAGGGTCCAAGGACTACGTACCGGTTTTGACATTCAGCTTTCCGGACTTCTTCGCCGACTTCTGCTTGGACACCTTCTCCACTTCCTGCGACTCGTCGTCGTTGTCCTGGCCCTTGGCTACCGGCTTCTTGCCCGCCTGCGGCTTGTTGCTTCCTCCCGAGCGCTTGTTGGCATACGACACCTTGACCAGGGGCTTGTCCTCATCGTCTTCGTCATCGTCATCGGTGTTCTTGGAGACCTTGGCCTGCTTCTTGGTCGCCGCCGGCTTGCTGGCCGACTTGCTGGCCGTGGTGGATGTGGATGCCGAGCCCGCGAACTGGAAGTTGCCGCCGCCAACGCCAGGACGCTTGCCCTGATCGCCCTCGCTGTGTCCGATCCGCTGGGCCGTCATCTTAGGAACTTTCGTTGACTTCTCCAATTTGGTTGGACAGCATTGGAATGGTTTGTAATCGTTGGGCACGAAATTGTTGCCACGCTTAGCTGAATGGCCGTCATGACCCAATCCAACATAGAAACATTCGTCATCTGTGTGAGCAAACAAACAAAAACATTTTGTCAGATTGTTTAATTTTAAGAGATTTTTGTTTTATTTTTTGGTTTACTAACAACAGAAGGTTCGTTACGATAAGTTATAAAAAAAAGGTTTTAACAAAAGTGCAGCATTGTAGGCTAGAACTAGAATAAAAGTCGTTTACTTTCAACACTTTTCTTAAACACCTCCGATTTTACCACAGAGAGAGAAAAAGAGCAGTTAGTACGATTTTCGATTCAATTTTCATTATTTTCAGATTTGAAAGATTCTTTGTTCTAGAGTAAAAAGCGTGCTTTATGAGTCGAAGAGATTTGGAATTGTTTAAATATCAATTTAAATTATCAAAACTACTAACTGACAAAATGCTTTTGATGCTGACTGTACAAGTTTCGGATTTTGATTTTAATTTCTAAACATATTAAATATCGAGTTAAGCCCACGTTGTACATTTCGTGTTCGACTGAGTGTGCCAGTGAATATACTGCGTTTCACTTGATCGAATTTTTAGTTGTTTTTGTTTATATGCTTAAATATTTTCTATTGAACAGCAGGATCGTTATTAAATAATATAATTAAACAAACATAACGATTACTTATAGTATTATGAGAAAATAAATTATAAATCAACAAAATAGGTATTAACACATTTTCCGTATTGTTACCGAAATAGTTACGTTTTTCAAAAACAAATATAAAGTTCCTTGCTTAAATAATTTCAAACATTGTGTCAGCTATGTATGATTTAATATTTCTTTAAATTTGGCTTTGAAGGCATCAAAGACTTTTGACTTAAGAACTGGGTGAAGCTCGGGTGTGGGTTTAAACATTCAAGGGGATCAAAACATAGACGTGTATTGTGGTTGGTAGTTATTTTGGCTTGACTATATTCCCAATTGCGTAGGTCCCTCAAATGGTATTTGCTTTAGCACAGAAGCTATGCGCTCGACACAAATATACAAATTACGTGAATTTGGAGGGGTTACCTTTGTTAAATGCATTTCTATTTGAATTCCTCTGTCCCAAGTCTGTAGATAGACAATGAAATTAACTGTAGTCGAAACTGTCAAGTGTCGTGTGGCATTGCAAAGTGTATAAGATTGACTGTTTGGGTGGGGTGGAACGGGGAGCGGAATCTCAGTCGGGATGGACAAAACATTGAACAACTTCAGTTAGTGCGTCAATGGCAACTCACATTCAGGTATTACCTATTTCATCTATAAGCCGACCTGAGCAAAGGTCAGCAAGGCGATGTATCGTTCGACCTTTGGCCGTGTGCCTGTATTTTGGTTTACTTTTAAGATCTTCTTCTTCGTCGTCCTCCCCATCTTCCTCCTCTGTTTTATCTTTGTCATCCCCATTTGTATCCTCGTCGTCGTTCTCCCCATCTTCTTCGTCATCCTCATCCTCCTTTTCATCGTCCTTATCAGTATCTTCTTCGTCTTCGTCTTCGTCATCATCGTCATTGTCTACGTCATTATCGTCTTCGTTTTTGTTTTTCTCCTCCCCAGTTCCATCCTCGTTGCCTTCATCTACATCCTCATCGTCCCCATCTTCCTCCTTATCATTTGTATCTTCGTCATCCTCATCTTCCTCGTCGTCATCTGCATTTTCATCCTCGTCGTCCCCATCTTCTTCGTCTTCTTCGTCCTTGTCCTTATCAGTATCCTCTTCGTCATCCTCATCGTCGTCTCCATTCTCGTTATCTTCATTATCTTCTTCCTCATCCTCATCCCCATCATTATCCTCGTCATCCCCATTCTCGTCATCATCGTCCTTGTCATCCTCGTCGTCCCCATCTATATCTTCTTTGTCACCGTTCTCGTCATCGTCTTCGTTTTCGTCATCGTCTTCGTCCTCTTCATCGTCTTCGTTCTCGTCATCGTCATCGTCATCGTTATTGTCTTCATCCTCGTCTTCGACCTCGTCGTCGTTATCAGTGTCTTCTTCGTCTTCTTCATCTTCTTCGTCCCCGTCTATATCTTTCTCCCTAGTTGCATCCTCCTCATCCTCATCCCCAGCATCTTCATCCTCATTATCTCGTCTACTTTTTCGTAATCTTTCTTTTCGAATAACATTCTGTAGACGCTTTAACCTTTCCCTTTTATCATCATCGCTTTCCTTGGGATAGCGCAACTTTAAAATTTTTTCATCACTTGCGTCGTCATCATTTCCTATATAAGAAATTATCATTACGTTTTTTACTTTAATCGTGGGCAAGAAACGGGTAAATGATATTGAATTTATCAGTTTTTTTTTAGTTTTTGAACCTTTTTTTTCTCAACTGACTTTGTATCGAAAGTTAGCCAAACTATGAGCGTGATTTTTAAAGCAGAAAACACATTTTAAAGAAGGACGCTTACTCTTTTGATTGACTAACCACTGCAGCACACGGTTTTCATTTTTTAGATTACCTAAAGGAGAGAATTTGTATTAGTTAAAAGCGCCCTAAAAATCAACTGGCTGCTAGCTTACCATCATACATAATCGGGACGCCAGTCTCGTAGTAGACCAAAGCTGGGAATGCGAAAATGCCGATTTCATGAGCCAGCTTTACATCATTCGACTTGACAAATTGTATTCCGTGCTTATCGGTGTCATCGTCAATGTTCTCCAACTCTTCTAAGATCTCAGAACACGATTCGCATTCATCGTCGTCTGTAGCACGTATAATTTAGGTAAGCTCAAGAAATGTTTAAAGAAATCGAGGAGGACTTACAGAAGAACACAGCCAAGTGCTCAACATCGTTGATTAAAACTTGCAGGGTCTTGCGATCGACAGATTCAATGACATCAGCTGTAGACTCGTGCAAATCAATAACCCACTCAAGAATTTCCTCTTCCTTCATCAGGTCACCTTTAAAAATGTTAAATATTTGTCAAATACATATACTTATTCAGAAAACAGTTTTTGTTAAAAATGCAAGGGTTTATTAACTACGGAAGGAAGTCCTTTCTGTTGTGAAAATATTATTATTAACCTTAATGCCTAGGAACTTACCGGTGTAAATTGTTCTAAACTTATGTCTATAAAATGCAAGTGCCGGCAGACCGGGCAAATCGTATTCCTTATCAATATCATCGTCGGATGTCTTTACAAAGTCAATGTCTTTTTCCTCGCATTCGTCATCGATGTTTTCCAGCTCGTTAAGGATTTTCTGGGCCTTCTTATCACCCTCAGCATCTGAAGATCCCATAGAAAGGAAAGAAGATTAGACTTTTTAAATGAATAAAAACTTTTTTTTCTTACAGAAGAACACAACAACGTGATCGTTTTCAGCCAAGATCTTATCCAACATCTTCACATTGACCTCCTCGATTTTTCCGGGAATTTCGAGGGTCTCGTCGTCAGTGATCCAGGCCAACACTTCGTCTTCGTCGTCCAGATCTCCGGTGAAGTGCAATGGATCACGGTTTCTGAAGAAGACCAGGCGTGGGTAGGTCTTGACATTGTATTTCTTAGCGACTCCGGTATCCTCGGTGGTAACAAAAATGATGCCTGCCTCGTCCAACTCATCGTCGATGCTTTCCAGGGCATTCAGAGTGTGGTCGCAGGTCTCGCCAGGTTCGCATGGTCCAGTGAAGAAAACAACGACATACTCGTGCTCGTTGATCAGGTTAACCAGGATCTCATCAGTCACCTCCTCAATAGTGGCCGTCTTCTTCTGGACCAAAAGCCACTCGAGTACCTCATCCTCGTTCATCAGATCGCCCTCGTAGAGGGCCGGGATCTTGTTCTCGAAGTAGATGAGGGCGGGCAAATGATCGAGACCATACTCCTTGGCTTCGGCGGCATTATCGATGCGCACGATGACAATTCCCTCCTTCTCCAACTCATCGTCAATGTTCTCAAGTTCGTTCAGGATACGCATATCCTGCTTATCGTCCTTGTCATCTGCGGGCGGAAATGAATCGTTGCAAATGCGGTTTGGGTTATCCCGAATTGGTTTACTCACAAAAGATTACCGCCAAGTGCTCGGTGTTCTCGACCAATTTGTCCTTCATCTCGTCGGTGACTTCGGGAATTTCGGAATAGCGCTTCTGGTGCACCAACCAGCCAAGCAGCTCATCCTCTTTCATCAGATCACCCTCGTAGATGTGTGGAATGCCACGTTCAAAGAGTACAATCGACGGTATCTCATCGATACCCCATTCTTTGGCCTCCTTGTCATCATCGATCTTGACAAAGGCAATATCTTGCTGATCGCACTCATCGTCAATGTTTTCCAATTCTGCGAGGATTTTCTGTGATTTCTTTTGGTCTTTGTCGTCTGCGAAGATCGTTAAATTGGATCGTTAATTAAATAGTTTTGGCTCACGTTTTGGAAGCTAAGAAGAAAAATAATCAACAAACTGCTGTTTCGCTCAACTTGTAACTTTAAACCTACAATCTACACATTTTCAACGGACTACCAATCTGAACCTCTAACAAGAGGGGTCTCTTAGTTTTTGGTTAAGTTTTGATTAATAAGTTTTGAAACGCTTTTGAAAGTTATTACTAAAAAGCATGCCGAGCTCTCGACAAGGGTTAAAACTACGATTGCAGACACCCCAGAGGTACAACACCAAGTCAACTGTACAATATCAACAGAGATAAGGAGTCGAGTGCGCAAGGGTCCCGGCACACAATCGCGTTCTGGGGCCTGAAATCACTTACAGAAGAGAACAGCAACGTGGGGCATTTTCTCAATGATCAAATCCAACATTTCGTCAGTGATGTCCTCGATTTGATCGGAGCTCGTTTGGTCTGTAAGCCATTTCAGAAGCTTCTCTTCGTCCTCCAGATTGCCTTCGTAAATAGTTGGAATGCCTTTTTCAAAGTATATCAGCTTAGGAACTTTATTAATGCCATATTCAACGGCCTCCTCGGGATTGTCGATCTTCACGAAAGTAATGCCCAAGGCGTCGCACTCGTCGTCAATGTTCTCGAGCTCTTCGAGCACTTTCTGGGACTTCTTGTCGTTGTTGTCGTCTGGAAAACAGCTTGTGAACAAATTGGTCGCGACTTAGGCTTTGAATATTTACAGAACAGCACTGCAATGACGCGTCCTTCCTTGATCATTGTGTCGAGCATTTCGTCGGTGACATCCTCGATCTCATCCCGTTCCAACTGACCCAACAACCATTTCAGAATCTGCTCCTCGTCCATGAGATCGCCGTCGTACACATTTGGAATTTCTTTTTCAAAGTAAACAATGGCCGGAATCTGGAGATCGAACAACATTATTCGCGTGAAAGACTTTTCAACTGCTCGCGATCTAGGGTCGTACCGAATCGATTCCGTAATCGCCTGCCGCCTTGGCATCGTCTATTTTCACAAACTGAATGCCATGCTTGTCGCAGTCGTCGTCGATTTGCTCTAGCTCCTCCAACACGGTCATCGAATCGTCATTTCCATGATCATCTGCAGATTAATAGCAGTCGGTTAGCCTGGTAGCCTTGCCCTGGGCAAAATTCTGTTCTACATACAAAATAGCACAACTAGGTTGTCGATATTGCTGATTAGCGTCGACAGAGTCTTCGAAGTGACGTCCTCAATGACATCATCTTCATCGCCCGTCGACTTATTCTGCACCAACCATTCCAAGACGTCCTCCTCCCGTTGAAGTTCACCTGGAGACACAGTTTCGATATTAGCGACATGGATATCGAGTTCGGCATGGGATTGATGTGTGTTGGTCTGAGTTTGGTTTGAGTGGTCGTGCGGGTTTCAAGATAAAAGTGGGTGTGGAATGGAGGTACCTTCGTATATGATCGGAGTCTGGTGGCGGTAGTAGACCAGGGCTGGCAGATTGCCGAGATTGTATTCGTCAGCCAAGGCCTCGTCGTGTATTTTCACAAACCCGATGCCAAGCTGATCAGCTTCGTCGTCGATATTCTCCAGCTCCTGCAAGGCCTTGGCGCACTTGCGGCATTGCTGTTTGTCTGGTTGGTGGGTTGGTTTCATAGAATCAGGCAAACAATAGATAATTAGGGTCGTCTGGCAGAAGGGACAAACGTCTCGGGAAGCGAGGAGGGGAGCATAAAACATCAGGACGGGGTCTGGTGTCGGGTATTATTGCCCACGGATTGGTAGAACATTCACGGATTATGTTTCGTGCGGCCGTAAGTTGTGGGGTTAATTGGGAGTTATTTCTGACAGAGGCGAGGGCATGCAAGGGCCATGGAGTTTCAATTAAAGTTTATTTGCAGAGTTACCCAATCGTTCACCATGCGATTCGTTTATTTACACTATTTGTTTACAGCATCCCTATCTGTCTGCGTACAACCTGTTGCAATATGCTTGTCTTTGTAGAGGAAAAACACACATTCGAATGGGGCACTCAAAATTGGTAATGTAAAAGAGGAATTAATTCTCGGAAAGCTCTCTCCTTCCTTTCGCCTATTCCTCTATCGCATTCCGTTGGGCTTGCCACATTCGTAAAAGAGATTTCAGCAAGCTTTCGCTTTCCTGCTTGACGCTGCGTATACGTAATATTTATTTCTGTTAGTTGGTTGGTGAACTTGTAAGTGTCTTTTGATGGTTGACAGGCACCATGCTAATGGCAACTTATCACAGCAGTTCCCTTTCGGCAAAATGCAGTTAGCCGCCGGTAGTACTCGAATTTACACAGGCTTAAAAAATATTCCCTCATCCAAAAATATCTGTGATTTATTTTTCGGTACCAGTTGAGTGGGTGTCGCCAAGGTGACAAGGCCAATGCACAAATTCGCTGGCGCAAATTGTTCATAATTTACTGCACAATGTTCGGAAAATAAAAAGTATAGAAATTAAACATGTTTGGGAGGCTCCGACCCTAGCTTCCTCTCACTCTCTCTTCTTCTCTCTCCTCTCTCTCTCTCTCTCTCTGACAGCTTGACCAATTTTTGGCCCTGCCGCAGACATGGGCAAATGTTGCATTTAACTAAAAATAGTGCAAGTCAGTCGGGGAAGAGCCAAACACACATAGTTACAGAGCCACAGTGGGACGGATATATAGGTATTTGTATATTATGTAAATCAGCATTTGGCTGCGACAACTAAAGATCTGCCCATAACCATGCATTGCCGGCTCGTGCTCGAATGCGCCAAGTTGATGTATTGCTGTATGCAAAAGCAATTAAAAGTGCTGTCTGTCTGCAGCCCCCTGATGGACACAAACTCGATAGGGGGAGGGGGAGGGGGGTGGAGAGGGGCGGAGTGCCGGGGTCTGAGGGTTGGGGGAGCGGTACAATGGGCCACAATTTCTTGTCTTCTCTCACCTACATGCTGTTCGCATCAGTTCGAAAGGAAAACCTTTTTGTATTTTGTACGCTGTCTGCGTTTGATAAAAATACATATAGATAGTGTTGCGGATATTCATGTGTTCGAGTATTCACACATGTACCGCGGCATGTTTCAGAATTAAGCAAAAATAACAGCAGCACCAAGAGCAGCGAAAAAATCATTTTGTTGGCCGACCAACTGCTTGAGTTTTCTATTTTTAAAACTAAAATTGTAGGTGGCTGTGTCGGAAAGAGACGGCCAGCAAAAAATACTTTGTTGTTGGACAAGACACAAACTTGTGTGTAGTAGTATATACACACACATTTCTGCAAGTATTGAATTTATGTTTTTCGATAGGTAAATTCCTTCCTTTCCTCCATAATTGATACAAGGTCATCACCACCACAGTATCCAATCCGCTCAAAGTTTTTCTGAATTCAGATTCGATCAAATTTAATGCAATAATTCGTCAATTGAAAAACTGACTATGTAATTCTTATTCAATAAACCGCCGGTTTGTCCAAATCACAGGGTTTGAGTTTGAATAGTGATTTGGGGGGAAATGAGGAGATGCCGTAGCGACAAAAACATAATCTGGCGCCGAGCCCAGACATTCATCTGCAATACTTCTGTTGTTGTAATGTTTATTATTATACGTATACGTAATATGTGTGTCTGCCTTGGTCGATAGCGAACGCGAAAATTAGAAATCTTGTTTTTCTAACAAAAAATTACTAAAAATTACTACACTGGTGATTGTATCTATTTCAAAATCTTGTCCTTTACCCAGGGCATCGACGTCACTGTTCCCTGACGACTTATTCGCCAAAATACAAATACAAAATATAGATTTTCATGAGTACCATCGACTTGAAGCCCATCATTTCTGACCCCTCGTGCGTATTTTCCTTGAAATGTTCCCACCCATATCGTTCCATGCTAGCAAGCACCAACACACTGGATTGTTCGGTTATTTGGGTTATATAGCCAATTATAAAGTACATATTTACATATCGTATCATGGGCATTGCGGAAAAATCTTTTCGAGTGCATTTTTGGATTACTGGAATCAGGAAAATTATTGTAGAGAGGGAATAAAACATTGTAAACGAATTATTTTCGGGAAAACAAAGTTTCAAAATGGGAAATTAGATGGAAAGGGCAAAACAGAAGGTTCCCAGTATTTGTTCACCAAAGACTTACCCATAACCCTGGGCGGGCATGTTTCATGATCTGGACCTGTAGTCGTTTGATAAAATATATTTGCATTGATAAATTGTCCATATGTAAATTGGCTCAGAAAATGATCGAAATACCGCCGAAAGAGATATATTTATATATAGAGAGTAATATTGAATGTTAGGTATGCCGCCATTTAGCTTTGGTTAGTCACAAATAATATACGTATTTATAGAGAGAAATACAGACATACGCATAGAAAATTGATTAAAAGAATATACAGTATAGGTAGATATGATTGTAGTCTATACCTAGCTGTATGATTTTTAGTCACAAGAGAGCTAAACTGTTTGTGTTCGCTAAAAACTGCAACTGCTTTGAAATAGAACATCATCAAGTCAAATCTCCGACAATAAGAGTGTTCGGAATGGTAAACATTTTGAGTAGTATGTGCTAAGATCAGGACAGGCAAACTTACAGAACAGAACGGCTACGAAGTCGGTGTCCTCGATGATCTTCTGCAATATCTTGGAATTGACCTCCTCGATGCGATCAGGCAGATCCATGGCCTCCAAAGAGGTGAGAAAGTCGAGCACTCCCTCCTCGTCCATGAGATCGCCATCGTATATGATGGGCTCCTTTTCCCTGCGGTTGTTGGGGTTTTGGGTCGATTAGGTCTTGAGCCACTGAACCGGTGGGGAGGTACCTACCTGAAGTAGGTCAGGGCCGGGAAATTCTTGATGCCATACTGTTTGGCTAGTCGTTTGTCGTTGATTTTCACAAAGTCCACACCGAAGGAGTCGGTGTCATCGTCGATTTTCTCGAGTTCCGCTAACACCTTATCACAGGTCACGCAGCTACGCGCATCTGAAATCGTAAGACCGAGAACGTGAGTGCCTTAGATCGAATAGAGATACCAACATCAATTGACAATCAGCAACTGCTGCGTATGACGCCAGAGCATAACCAAATTCGCAGAAAAATATAAAATTCAAAGCCCTGGCAAAAGTAGAACCAAATGCCGCAGAGATTATTCATTCCTATATTAGATGCAGGATGCATCATCGGCCCGCCCAGAGAAATAAGGCTGAATGAATGAATGAAATGACAGCAGCGCCAGGGCAATTCGTTGCTATTAATGCGGCAGCAACTGCCAACAAATATGCTAAAATTGCTAAATTAATTCATAAAACTCATGCGGCCACTATTAGGGAAATGAATTGCAGCAGACAAAAGACCACCGTTGGCCCACGTCTTTTGAAAAGTTCTGCTTGGTTTAACGCCAGACTGCAAAATTGGAATAATTAATGAATCGTCGAGTAATCATTGATTATTTGGTTTTTCATTCGAGGGGATCATTCGCTGCTTGTAAAGTAATCGCAAGTTGGCTTGATCCCAGCCTTTGATTTCCTTATTTACGGGTTTTCTAAATGGACGAACAAAAACATGAAACAGACTCAGTTCTTTCTTACATCCATTCTATGGCTGCCCAAAGTTAAATTCCATGTGAGAGTGATACGTGTATATTCGCAATGCATTGCAATAACATAAATATCATTTCCTTTTAACAATAAACATATACATCTTCTCGATAGAACTCGTTCAAAATTTTGAGATATCTGTGATTTGATTATCGCAACTGTTCAATGAGCTGCCATTTGCGTAGATGTTGCATGATTTTTTTCGTTTGTTTGCCAGAGGCATTGGGATGAGGCTTTTGGATTTAGAATATTTTCATTGTCAACAATTATTTTTGGAATTGCCGCCAATGCTAAACGAAACACACCGCTATATATATAGGAGAACGTTACAATCTCCGAAGATCACTTTCTTGTTTATTAACTATGACATTGGCGTACAATGAATAAAGGCCAAAGCTATTTTTAAAGAGATTAAATGGATTTTATATATACCATTAGCCGTTTGTTTATTGAACTTTTTTGGAAAATCTGAAGCGTCTGAATAAATTAGAATTTTTATAGAGGAAACAATGGCAAACCATTTTCATGTTCCTTCTCCAAAAATAGATCATAACATTTTAGTCGGAATGTAAGTGCTTTTGCACTGGAAGGAAGTGAGAGTCTGCTACTTCTTGGTAAGGGTACTTTTTGTGCCAAAAGTTTTCGTAAAAAAAGATTAAAAAAACAAGAAAATAAAAGGCTACCTCGGACTCTGTGGCGAACGGCAATTTCTCACAGCCAAGAGAGATTTCTCTACTCATAAACAGATCGCTAAGATAGCGCACAAACGAGAAATATATAGAAGGGGGAAGGCAACTCAGACTACTGGCAACATGGGGAGGAAATAAAGAAATAGAAAAAAAATAAAAAATTAACCGAATGAAAATCTCGGACATTGCGAGCAACGAATTTTTCACATATTTTCATTTGTATGTGAATTTTTAGAATTTTCACTAGCGAAAATTTATATAATATGGCTTCTGTTACTATTTCGAGTCCGGTCGGCTGGCAATAAAGGAACGATGCCCGGACGTAGCCCAGGGAGAAGGAACTTACACCAGAAGACGGCCACGTAATCCTTGTCGGCCAGGAGCTTCTCCAGCTGCTTGGCATTGACCTCCTCGATGACGGCCTCCGGTTCAACGGGCGCCACTGGCTGCGGGCCCTTCTTGTTGTTGTTAGCGCCATTCACATATCCGGGAAAACTCAGTGCCAGCAGAGCGCACACGAGCAGCGAAAGAGTCTTGAGGCGGGTGAAAGTCATCCTTGGCTTCGGTCCCTCACCTCGCTCACAATCGGTTACGGTTCTACCTTCGGTTCGGTGCGTCGACAGTGTTCTAAACCCTTAACTCGAACATGCGGGCGTGTGTCTGCTCTTTTTGGTTATATTTTATAACTAATTCGTTCTCGTCGTTTTTTGTTTTTTCGTTATTAAAATTTGTATTCCTTTGAGAATCGGTCACTATTTTTAGTTGATAATGGTATTTCTTCTTTCGCAATTTATTTTATGTATAACAACTTTTGGTACACTGGTACATATATACGGTGTTCGTATATACACAGCCGAAATATATGTGGGGTATATATGAGAAAAATTAGATTATATATATTGCTTCTTGCTTCTATTAATTGAACGTTTTCCGCGGACTGTACTCTTTGCTTTTCAGATATTGTTCCACTCCGTGCAGAGGTCCGCTCGCAACTGAAAGTATTTTGGTGGAAACTCGGTGCCATTCAAGAGGCCTTGCCGAGCTTTAGGGATCGTGCGTTTCAAGCTTTTCCACAGCTTTTCCGTCCCCCTCGAAAAGCTTTTGGAACGAGCGCAGGAGCGCCGGATGGACCGATGAAAGATCATGCGAACGGCGTGGTGAAATCGGACGATGAGGGAGAGTTTCCCTTTCGAACTGCAGTTCTCTGTTTATGCATTTGATTCTACAAAACATAGAAATAATCTTTACGAATGGTCCTATAAAAACAGATTCGGAGAAAAACAGTTTTCTTGTGAGAAAACTGTTTGTATATGCAGGTGAATTGATGCATTCATTAAATAATTATTTTTTTTTGCATGTAGAACATTGGTCAAAATGACAATTTAAGTTCGGCATCTAAGTACTAAGTATATTACTTATATTATTACCAAGTTCAAATATATCATTTGAGGTTTGTAATAAACCTTTGTGTGGGGTCTATCTTAAAAAAAAATCAATGAAGGTTAGGACTCAAACACTTTATGCTTAGATTGAAATAATTTGGTGACAAATAAAAGCATAGAATTATTCAACAAAAATGAGGAGTTGGTGCTAATTCTAGAGGATCAAAGGTATAACGTCCATACAAGCATACATTTCGCAACTGAAAATATAACGAAGCTTAATCTAATCCAATCCCCAGCCCCAAAGATTGCTACGACCAACACAGGAGTCACACTCCAACCGACAACATTTTTTAGGACCTCAACAAAAGTAGCAGCAAATTCACAATCAAAAACCACTTGTAGTAAGGTTTACAGTGTATTAAAAAATATATAAACATTTCTTTCTTTTTGAACTAAGTTTTGATGCTATCCCATTTGTAGTAGACATAACAATTGCGGTTCACAAGTTCCCCCGTATGTCTTCCTCAAAATGCAAAAGTCTTGGAACTTTTTTTTGAATAAAAATTTCTACGCAAACAAGTCTCTTAGTTACTTAGTCTGTAATTTTCCATTAAAAATTTAAAAAACATGTCTTTGTCCAATTATTATTTTTCCAAAAGCTGCAGTTCCACAAGTATATCTAAAGAGCTAGCATTAGTTGACGACATTACCGCCAGTTTTATTTGAATAGCAGGTGCATCTATCGATAGGCACTATCGAGCAGCTGACATCCAGTGGACTCCTATCGATAGATCGTACGCGAGTGTGATTTACGGAAATGTGAGCACTCACTTTGCTATCGATACATCGAATTATTTTAAGTTGTTTTTGAAAAAATGTATTTTTCTCCATCACATATTATTAATCAATACCATAAATAAATCAAATTTGTAAAAGGTCTTGATAAATAATGAGGCTTTATTTGAGATCCATATATTCAGCTTATATTTCTTCTCTTTCCTTCAAAAACCAAAATAAAAACTAAATCACAATTCAATGAAAATTAAAATAAAAAACAATATCGAGTTCTACTCAAAAGAATAAGAAAATAACTTAACTTAAGAAATCCAGTCATTTTTGTTTAAAAATAATAACATATTGACGTTTTTAGCCTTAAGCGAGCTTCGCTTTTCGCTGATAATAAGCCCGGCCTTACTGAACATCCTCTCGCTTTCAGTAGAGGTGGCCGGAACGCAGAAGTATTTAAAAACGCATGTTTTGAAAGCGTTGTCATTTGATATCTGTTAAAAGAAGAAATGGGATTTTAAGTTGGTTACCATCTAAATTGTTATCTTTTTTTACCTTCCAATAATCCAAAGGGTTTTGTGCAGGCTCCAAATTAGTACCATTTAAATATTGTCTCAAAGCTAATATGGAATCCACGCGACCGGTTTGGATTTTTTGAATATTGTTTGTTTGTAAAAAACTGAATAGTGTGTTAGACTCTGCTGTGGATTGAGCATTGATGCGCGACAGTTCATCCTCTAATGATTTAACTCCTTGGGAGGAATTAAATCGATTCCAAAATCCCTCCTTTTTAAAGCGAGGGTCTAAAATCGTGGTCATTCTTGTTACCGTACGATTTTATAGGGGACCAATCTTGTATTGACCCCTTGAAGTATGTCATCACAGACATCTCGACCCACCTTAGTCTGGAGTTTGGTTTTTGTGGAGTTTAAATTGTGTAAAATTCCACAAATAACCGGAATCACTGAAGACACTGTGACATAAGTACTGGCGGATGTGTGCACCGTTGCGTGCTCAAACGGTGACAGTATTTCCTTAAGGTCCTCCAGAATGGATATTTCATCTGAAGTTAGGGGCATTAGCCCTTTGGGCGTGTTTAAAAGCACACTTGCGATGGCAACCTTTGTGTTTAAAATTCTTTCCACCATATAATAGGCGCTGTTCCACCGTGTAGGGCATTCTTGTTTAAGACTATAGGGACGTTCGCATTCCTGGGCCTCTCTAAACTTGGCATACGCAATTGTGCTACTTTTAAAAAAAGTAACAATGCGCTTACACTTTTCAAGAATGGGCTTAATTTTTTCTGAAGCCAAACAGTCCTGGACAGTCAAATTAATTGAATGCGCAAAGCATGGAATATGTCTTATTTGCAGTATCTCACATGCTTTTATCATGTTTTTGGCGTTATCTGTGACCATAGCGGTGACCTTTCCTAAAAGGCTCCATTCCTCGAGTACTGTGCGTATTGAGTTTGCAATACTCTCGGAAGAATGGCTCCTTTCGTCGAGGAGGTTTTCTGTGGACAAAACAGCGTTGCGCAATTCGAAATCCGCTGTTATAAAATGGCACGTCACAGTAACGTAGCACTCGTTGGCCCTTGACGTCCAGCAATCTGAAGTGATTGCACAGTGCTTGACGTCTTGTAAAAAGGCGTACAACCTGGCCTTCTTTTCTTCGTATGCATTTGCCATCGAAACATTTCTTAAGGTCGTACGTGAAGGCAATTCATACCTTGGATCGAGGAGGTTTACAAAATTGCGGAAGCCTTTATTTTCCACCACTGTGAAAGGGCGCAAGTCTGATGTAATATAATAGAACAAGGCACTGTCCAATTGTTGTTTTCGGTTCGACGACTTTTCGTACTTTTTCTCCATAAATGAAAGGACTGACGGCTGTTGTATTTTTGGCAATTCACTAATTGTTAAATTAGGATGAATGTTTTTCAAGTGGCAAGACAAGTTTGTCGTATTGCCACATTTAATACATTTGGCTGTCCTGCCATCAGCCGATTTGTTAAAAAAGTTCCACACAGAAGACTTCCCATATCGCTTTCTTCCTCTTGACAGGCAACTATATTGGACAAAAGTTACATTACAAATCATATGATTGTAAATAATAGCTCTAATTACCATTGTTATTCTGCTCTTTCAAAGCCTTCTCCATTTCTGAGCGCCGCCAACACCAATATCAAACTTTCGGAATCAGACTGTAATCTATAATTTATTTACTTAAGTTTCTTACAAAAAACGTGCTCAGCTTACCAAGATTTTTTCCTGCCAAGTAGTGATGGATAAAGAGGAAACATCGAACATCGATGTTTTGAAACCTCGGTGTTTCCCGATTTTCGAAAAACATCGATGTATCGATACATCGCCGATGTTTTTTCCAGCTCTACTATTTCGTTAGGGAGGACGTTCGTTTTGCTGCGCACCAAATCTTTTCGGCCCCCAATGCAAATGCAAAGCGCTTTCGCGGCGTGTGTAGTGCATTCAAAATTACCAGTGACTCTACGGGATCCGTAGTTTTCAGTGCTGTGCCTCTCCCTAATCGGTTTCACCTGGATCCAACGGATACGGAAGAACTCTTTCCTGGGCTGGGCGCAAATAAATCGATCGTTGACGCGGTTTAAATCAAGGTAACCGCGCCATCCATGAATGAAAGCAGCTTCTCCCACGGGCGTTTCCGCCTGTGGGCAACACTGCGGGTATATTGGTTCACCTTGAACCCAGAATTGCAGATGGGGCCCCATAGCAAACCCGATCCCCTTTGTTTGTGTGTATACCTGCGCCCCTTCCGCATGTGTGCATAAACATGAACGCCCACCCACCAGTAAAACAGCTGTTCCACCGTTTGCCGTCCGCTTTTCTAGCTTTTCAAGGCAAGCGAATCGGAAAAGCGGAAAACGCAGATAGCCCTTTCTTAATGGGGCGCTACTTATCGCGCACATGGGCGGGGGCGGGTGTTTATCAGGGGGGCGGGGCCGTGGCAAGGCGAAGGTGAAAGTCACCAGCTGATATCGGCCAACCGCCTGAAAAAACCCGTTATGCAGAGCAGCTGTTCGACGCCAAGTCAGTGGGGCAAAATCCCCATTGCAATACTTGAGAAGTGGGTTTACTGCGGCTTCACACCCCGGTTATATCCGGACACTGTTGCAGACCGCTATAAATTGGAATCGTTGGCGGCACAGCTGTAAAACCCAATTGACGATTTCTTTGTTCGTTTTGCAGGCTGCACGACACTCGAGGGCTTTTATGTGATTACTACTATGAAATTGGATGAAATTGTTGCATGGTAAGCGAATAATACTCTATTATCCTCCGGATTATCTAATTCTCCGCTTTTGTGGTTAGGTACCAGAAGAAAATCGGCACCTATGACAAGCAAGAATGGGAGAAGACCGTCGAACAGAGGATTTTGGATGGCTTCAACAATGTCAACTTGAAGAACACAAAGCTGAAGACGGAGCTAATTGATGTAGATTTGGTTCGCGGTGTGTTTTGTCCCAACTCGCCCTAATAGTGCTGTTAACTAAACGATATATTGCAGGTTCCACCTTCCCCAAAGCCAAGCCCAAGCAGTCACTGCTCACCGTGATCCGTCTGGCCATTCTGCGCTATGTCTTGCTGCCTCTCTATGCGCAGTGGTGGGTCAAGCAGACCACGCCCAACGCCTTTGGCTTCATCCTGATCCTCTACCTCACCCAACTGTCCAACTGGGCCATCTACGTGCTGCATAGTAGTCGCATAGTGCCGTCGGTCTATGACAAGCCGTCGAACGGCACTCTTCTCCATGCAGAGGCAGCTGGAGATGGTTCCGATGGGGATGCGGATAAGCAGACCGAGGAGCACGTCGACCTGCTTAGCGCCCTGCTCATCCCGTGCGCCCTAAGCCTGCTGATCAGTCTTATCCACTCGCAGATCGTAGCGACCAACACCGCCACGGGTGGTTCAGGCGGAACCAGCAAGAATAAGCTGCGGCGAATCTCCGTGAGCTGCGTAGGAGACAAGGCCTCGAACCGCGAGCATCGTGTGCGGCGTCGCAAAAAGTTTGTGCGGTAAGCGAAGAGGATGGTCTTCGGTGCCATTATTAATATCCTTCCTCTGCAGCATTCGTCCAATGGAAGCGGATTTGTCCCAGGCTAGCAGCAACATTTCAATACCAACCAGACGCAATACAGCCAGTGCCATCGAAGTGCTACCCAGACCCGTCACACCTTTGGCCTCGCCCACAAGCACCTGTGGCACCGTGGTGCCCGATCCCATCCTGCTGGCCACACCACCCCCCGTCTTAATCAGGCGAAGCAACGAGGAGGAGACTTATCTGACCACCACTGCCATCAGCGCACTACCGCAACCGCTGGCCGTCACAGACGCGCGCTTCGATCTCAGCAGGCAGACGGGCGGAGCGGCCCCCGAAAGCCCCAAAAAGCGCAACGTCAACTGGCACACGCCCATTCAGATCTACGCCACATACGAGCGCACCGAGCAGCCTTCCTCTAGTGGGGTTGGCGGAGAAAATCAAATGGAAGCGGAAGGAGAAAGCAGTGTGGGGTGTCCAAGAACCGCCTACCAGTCGCGCCGCAGTATTGGCGAGGATGATGGCTTCGAAAGCCTGAACGGAAAGAGCTCCAGCGGCGAGGACAACAACCACTCGCCTCTGCCTAATAGTGGGGCTGTTGCCGTGCCCCCAGTTCCTGTCCAGACCAATCAATTGCGTCTGCGTCTTAACACTGCAAACAGCAGCTCCAACACTGCTCCTCCTCCAGCGGAGAAGAAGGCGCAGTCGCGCGGCAACGAGTCCACCTCTAGTTGCGCCGAGTCGGACGAGTGCGATGATGCGGACATCATATCCAGTCCTGCATCGGCCTGCAACCAGGAGTGCACCACCTCTGCCACCGACTGGCTGGGGGTGACTACGAACAGCGAGGACTGCAGCTACACCTCCGACCTTGACCACTCCGATGGCGGTTTGAAGCACACGGCCTGCAGCGACGAGGATCCTGGTGAGCTGGATATCACGCCCACCACCATACTTAACCCCCACAGCAGCCTGGACCGAAGTGAGTACTAGAGCTTAGTTCCTATAATTATATTTACATTTTGCCTTATTACCATAATTCTATATACTTTCCCCAGTTAGCTGCACAATTTGGGATCAGCGCGACGCCAAAAAGGCGCAGCTTTCCGTACTGGAGATAGCTTCTTGCATAATTGAACGCGTGGACTCGATGGGCGAGGCCAACGACTACATCTACATAGGCGTGGTGTTCTCTTTTTGCTCACACTAATTCCCATCTTCTGCCGACTCTGCGAGGTATGTACCTAAGCTAATGTCTTGGCATAAATTTAAATAAATAATGTTAAATGCTTTCAGGTCACACTCGGTAGCGACGCAGAGAAAGCCAGTGAGATTAGCTACCTTTACATGCCGCAGCTACTGTGGGAGAAGTCGTCGTCCTCGTTTTTCACCCTGCTAGGCTTTGCCTTCGGCGATACTCAGTGGGAGCGCACCGTCCTGGCCCTTGGCTTTGTGCAGCGTCTTTGCCTGACCAGCATCCTGTTCATTATATTCGCCGTTGCAGAACGCACCTTCAAGCAGCGCTTCCTTTACGCCAAACTCTTCTCCCATCTGACGTCATCACGTCGGGCTCGCAAGTCAAATCTGCCGCACTTCCGCCTGAACAAGGTGCGCAACATCAAGACCTGGTTGAGCGTACGGATCCTATCTGAAGGTGAGCTAGACATATCCACGCATTTCTTGAAGCAAATATCTAATTATGATCACTTATAGAAACGCGGACCGCAGCGATCGGTGGATATCATCGTTTCCGCAGCCTTCATAGTGACCCTTTTGCTGCTGGCCTTCCTAAGCGTCGAGTGGCTGAAGGACTCGGTGCACCTGCACACGCACCTTACGCTGGAGGCCCTCATGTGGTCAATCACAATCGGGATCTTCTTGCTGCGATTCATGACACTGGGCCAGAAGATCCAGCACAAGTACCGTAGCGTGTCGGTGCTGATCACAGAACAAATCAACCTGTATCTGCAAATCGAGCAGAAGCCCAAGAAGAAGGACGAGCTGATGGTGTCAAACAGCGTGCTCAAGCTGGCCGCCGATCTGCTGAAGGAACTCGAAACGCCATTCAAGATCTCTGGCCTCAGTGCCAACCCATATCTATTCACAACCATCAAGGTTGTCATCCTGTCGGCCCTTTCGGGCGTGCTAAGCGAGGTTTTGGGCTTCAAGCTGAAGCTCCACAAAATCAAGATCAAGTGAATCATACAAGGCGCAGATCCATCATATTTTTGTAGTACAACTTTTTCGAAACGCTTACTACATCTAACTCTAAATTAGCTAAGTTAATAAATTTAAGCAAGCCAATGTTTATGCTTGTCAAGTGATTGTTTAGCTCCGTTAACAAGCCCACTACTGACTACGTAAATCAATATAAATTAGTATTTACCATCTAGAGCGACCTGCACAATCACAAATCATGTTAACTCAAATTGTGTAATGAATCGTATTAAAAGTTCATAGAACTTTTAGCATGGAAGCAATGCACCTTTTCGTAGTTGGCTGTTTTTTCTGTTACACAGTCTCAAGTTCAATTCCTAAAGCGGTCTCAGCTAGAGTGTTGCAATTAATAAATGTTAGAAAACCAATAAATATTGTCGTTTCATATCGATCAACATAATAAATCTAAAAAGATAAAGAAAGGCTCAAATTGTTTAGGAGAGTTTAATGTTTTAAATATGTTTCGAAAATCATTGTCTATTTCCTGTTTTTCTGTAGACACACATTGTGTGCCTTAAATTTTTAAAAACTGCTCAAATTTTATTGTTAGCCAGTTTTTATAGATCGAAATATCTAACAAGTAGACGAAAGAGTTTCCGACCCAAATAAATAAATATATAATTAATCGGGATCATAAGCCGGTAAAATAAATTCATGTCCGTCTGTAAGAACTTCGAGATGTCTAATAGTTAGAATAATTTTTAAAATAATTTAAACGGATAAAAGTTTTAAAAAATTCTGACAAATATATACATTTCAACCAAATTTCAACAAATAGTCCACACAAATTCGGATGAAAGAAATTTTTTAAAAGATTCTTAAAAGCTGTTTGAGTATTACGATTTTTTCGGTAAACAAATAGAAAACCTGTTAAACATTTTTGTCTTCAAAACATTTGCAACAAATTCATTAAGTTCCCGAGACATAATCAAATATAGTTGTCTCATATGATAAATTAAAACAAATTAACTCAAACGAACAGACCAAATTGAAACGAACCAATTATTTCTTTCTGTGCAACTCAACATCGATTTCTTTTCGTAATCGATAGTTGCCACTATCGCGATCGACCAGCTGTTGCTGTGTTTGTTATCGCTATCAGCTCGCCCGCACAAAACTGACGTAACATTCGGCCCCACTCGCGTGGTAAAAACAGCTTTTAACTCCCGTAAAAATCATCCCCCCTAAAATGATCCGGCTGAATGGGCTGTTAAGGAGCTCCTCGAAGGTGCTGCGCAGCCAGGTGCGCTTGCTTCACGTGGGCGAGGCCAATGTTCTGCCTAGCGAGGTGGACAAACAGTCCGCCGAATACAAGGTACAGATAAACACTCGACTATTTACGTACACGATCTGAAATCACAGTTTTCCCCCAGGAAAATGCCAGCGAGATGGGGAGATTGGTTGGAGAGCTGCGGAACTTCACCAGCCAGGTGTTGCAGGGCGGCGGGCAGAAGGCCATCGAGCGTCACACCTCGAGGGGCAAACTCCTGGCCAGGGACCGCATCAACCTGCTCCTGGACAGAGGATCGCCCTTCCTGGAACTAAGTGCTTTGGCCGGACACGAGTTGTACGGCGAGGAGGTGGTCAATTCCGGAGGAATTGTGACCGGAGTGGGACGCGTTTGTGGGTATGTTCTGTTGCATCACAGTGTTAAGGTTTAAAACAGTGTTAAAGGTTTAAGGTTTAAATACAAAACAGTACACTGTTTTTAATACTCCTAAATAGGATCTTTTTAGGTTCATATATTTCATGGCAATTATAACTTAATTAGATATAATCTTTTATTAATGTAAAAATTTATTTTTAGTACGGAGTGTTTGGTTGTGGCCAACGATGCCACAGTAAAGGGCGGAAGCTACTATCCCATCACCGTGAAAAAGCATCTGCGCGCTCAGGAGATCGCCCAAGAAAACCGTCTGCCCTGTATCTACCTAGTGGACTCGGGCGGCGCTAACCTACCTCGCCAGGCCGAAGTCTTCCCAGACAAACTGCACTTCGGACGCATCTTCTATAACCAGGCGAACATGTCGGCCCAGGGAATTCCCCAGATCGCCGTAGTCATGGGCAGCTGCACGGCTGGAGGAGCCTACGTGCCGGCAATGGCCGATGAGAGCATCATTGTGAAGAAGCAGGGAACCATTTTCCTCGCTGGCCCGCCATTGGTGAAGGCAGCCACTGGAGAGGAGGTGTCCGCAGAAGATTTGGGAGGTGCGGATCTGCATTGCAAGACCTCGGGAGTCACGGACCACTACGCCGTAGACGACGAGCACGCATTGTATCTGGCCCGGCAGATTGTGAGCAACCTGAATCTGCCCGCCACGAATGCCTACAACGATCAGCTAATTCACTCCAGCCAGGCCTGCTTCCAGGGTGCTAATCCGCCAGCTGTCATAGAGGAGCCGCGTTACGATCCCCGCGAGCTGTACGGCATTGTGGGCCCCAACCTCACCAAGAGCTTTGACGTTCGCGAGGTGATTGCCCGCATCGTAGACGGAAGTCGCTTCACGGAGTTCAAGAAGCTGTATGGCGAGACCTTGGTTTGCGGATTTGCGAAGCTCTATGGCCACACGGTGGGAATAGTCGGAAACAATGGAGTGCTTTTCTCGGAGAGCGCCCTTAAGGGTGCCCATTTCATTCAGCTGTGTGCACAGCGCAAGATACCTCTGGTCTTCCTGCAAAACATAACAGGTAATATGCTCATAAACTTAGCCAGACTTCAATATTCTGACTCTCTTGACCTAGGTTTCATGGTGGGACGCGACGCTGAGGCGAATGGTATTGCCAAGAACGGAGCCAAGATGGTCACAGCCGTGGCCTGCGCCAATGTGCCCAAGTTCACGGTGATAATCGGCGGATCCTACGGTGCCGGCAACTACGGCATGTGCGGGCGCGCCTACTCGCCGCGGTTCCTCTACATGTGGCCAAACTCCCGCATCTCCGTGATGGGAGGCACACAGGCGGCTAATGTTATGGCTCAGATCACCCAAGACCAGCGCAAGCGAGGTGGCAAGGAGTTCAGCGAAGAGGAAGCCCAACGGCTTAAGAAACCCATTGAGGAAATGTTCGAGGCTGAGGGTTCACCGTACTACAGTACGGCTCGCCTATGGGATGACGGCATCATCGATCCGGCCAACACCCGCCAGGTCCTGGGCCTCAGCCTAAAGGCAGCCGTTAACAATGCTGGCCAGGACACCAAATTTGGAGTCTTCCGCATGTAAATCTGATTTGCTTGCGAATGAAAGGAGCTTTGGAAGCATTTAAAGGCATTTAATGCCAGCCGTTATGTCGAAACTGTTGCATTTATTAGCGTTAAGTAATTTGTTAATCGTGTAATTTACCACCTCTGTTTAAAAAAGTCGAGGAACAGGTCGTAAGTGAAGAATCGTTGAAACCTTGTTTACTTACTCAATAGGATCAGATGATTGTAAATCAATGTGTTATTTAAACAGTTAATGTTTAATTTTCTAAGCCTTAAAAATAAAAAATTTTTAAAACACTTAGCTCCCGCAACATACGAAAACTTTATTCAAATTTACTGATTTTAAAAATGACTGTTTATTTCTAAT
Organism: Drosophila gunungcola; assembly: GCF_025200985.1. NCBI lineage: Eukaryota > Metazoa > Arthropoda > Insecta > Diptera > Drosophilidae > Drosophila > Drosophila gunungcola. The sequence goes on along the minus strand of NW_026453170.1, from coordinate 1,640,764 downwards.
ATTCCAAGTCTAAAAACGTAACTGCATTTATTAGTATAAAGAATGATTTTTTCAGTAAATTCATTATTAAATGGTAATTGTACTCCTTCTTTTTATATTTCGTGAATAGCAAATAATAACAAAGCTTACTCAACTGATTCTTTGGCGCTTTTGATAATAGTGTAAATAAGGGTTGTAGTACCCCTCATATTTATGTTCTTCGAAAACTGTTGTTGGAATTTTTTAATTAAATAAATGTTTAGTCGAATGCCCTAATGTGAAAATTTGTTCAATTCAACCTTACTTGCTTGTACCTCTCAAAAGATTTTCATCAAAAATGAGGAAACTATTCAGTTTGTTATAAAAAAACTATAAATAATTTTTAATACTGTGCGCGTTTAATCCTTGACCAGGTCTAAATAGGGTCTAGGAAATGGGAATATTTTTTTTAGCACCTATAAAAATTTTGTATATAGTTTAAGCAGGTTTAATATTTTAAAATACATTTGAAAAGTTTTAAAAATAACAGTCAAAATGCAGAGATTCCGCCGCGCACCATCGTCCATCTCTAGCTCCTATCGATAACCCTCCATGCGGACCTGCGCTGGGCGGCCGATGCATCAGTGTACATTTTACATCCCTAGCGCTCGCTCGTTTGCAAGAAGACGGTTCGTCATTAAATTTGCATTTCTTTGTTTAAAGTCCAGGAATTATTTAAAACGCCCTCGGCCCTAAGGACTAAGACCAACTGAAAAGGTGAGTTTATCAGAGGATCTGAGGATTTACCGGTTGACTGCGCCACTGCGTCCGTATGAGTCAGGGCCTGTGTATGTGTTGCGTGTGTGTGTGTGTGCGGCTTCTCGACTTTTTCGCGAAAAAAAGAAGAGAGCAGAAGAAATGGCAAAACCTAGAAGTAGCGTCAGCAGAAAAGAAAGTTCATCGGTATGTGGCGCAATAACTTAAAATAACTTTGCCGAAAACTTCAAGTGCACACTCGGACGAAATTGCTGTACATTGCGAAGCATCCGTGCGCCTGTGTGCGTGCGTGTGCGTTGTATATTTAAATGTCGCCTGCTGCTGTTTCCTCCTCCAAAAATAAAATTCCCTATCCTGGTTGCGTGCGAGTGTGAGTGACTATCATCTTAACGTGCGAGTGTGTGTGTGTGTGTGTTCTTGCCACAGCCGCAAAAAAAGAGGCCGCAAAAATTCCGGTGCAGTGTGTAGTGGCTAAAGTGCCCAACCCCCGATGGCATTAACGTCTGGAAAACGAGGAAAAGCGGGGAAACCATGTTTTCTGGGCTCTTTCCTGTTTCAGGTGTTCTTTCAAGCCTCCACTTCGATGACGTCACTTCTCTACGGTTTATCTGTCAAACCCCCGCATTTCAGAGTGTGTGTGTGTGTCCGTCCAGCTACCAAAGAATTCTCGGACTTGTTTTGTTTTCTTTTAGCTCGAGTTACTACTTTTATTGGCTTAATTGAAATCGGCTACGCCGACGCAGCTTTCTGGCCTTTTTGTTGTTCCAATCTGTTGCCGGTTTCTTTTCGGTTTACCCACTCAAAAATAAAAAGCACTCAAACGCTCTCAAGCGGATTTGGCTTCATAATATTGGAATGTTTATTTGTTGCTCAAACAGCTTACTGTCGCTGACACACTTCCACCCTGATTCTGCTTGAATCACATTTGGAAATTTGAAATATGGACAAAATATGAACGACGATTTAACGGCGTAGTGGGTTAGTTAGATTGGCAGGCCCCGTTTTGGGCACTAATCCCCATTTTTCGCTGCTCTTTTCCGTTTTCCTGGTTCTGCTTAATTAGTTCGCATTCAACTTCCGCTGCACGCGCCCACACTCGCACACATGCATACACTGACTTATCGACAGCCACAACAAGATACACTGAAAAAAAAATACTAGAGGAACTCAGCCATTCAGTTGTTACTCATAACAAAATGGCAAATATCAATGACTAAACAACTTGGAATTTGCCTCACAACGTTTTTCCCATCAAAACAGTCTCTTAAAAGTTAGACTGGCCGAAGAGCGTGTAAGGTTTCAAACATAAATAAACTTTTAGGAGAATATTTATTTATTCTCTTCTTATAAGACGTATCAGGTGACCGGTATAAAAGCAGAGCTACAAAAGAAAACATCCGCTGTTCAATAAGATTATGGTCTTTGGATTGGTCTGCTGACAAGGCACTAATAATGTCCCAGATAACAATCATAAAATAGTCAACAAATATTTAAGAGTTCACTGTTTTGAGTGAGTACTGTTAGAACATTTATAGTCCATTACTATTTCGATGAAATATATTGGAAATCAATTGGAATCTATGGTAAATTTTGCATTGTTAAACAGACACTGGTCATATAATGTCAGGTTTCATTTTTCTGTGCAGCAAGGGGCAGACATAAATATTATATTTTTTCTAGAGTCCTGCACAAGTTCGCTGAACCTTCAAACTAATTATGTCCACTCACCAAAAATGACAAACAAGTCATATAATGGAGCGATAAAAATAAAATCAATAAAGCGGTAAACAAACAAAATTATATAAGACCATAAAAATGCACATTAATAGTAGATTAGATTCAATTGACAGGACTATTATTTTTTGTATAATTAATATATTTCGGAATTTTCCTCTGTGTACGACACCCAAGTCGTTGTATTTGGGGCATGGCTATTGTTGTGCCTTCTGCTGGCGGGGGGCACTTAAATCAATAAACTAGCAGCAAATCGCTCCGCATTTGAATTGGAGTTCCGCCCTTTCGGGTCAATGCACCCGGTACACTCGCACAGCCAAAAGGTGCCGAGGCAGAGTTTTACGGAAACTCGGAAAAGCACACGGCCTAAGTGAGTCGGTGTATTTATAGGCTGGCTCCCAAATGCCGGCTAATTCTTTATCTCACTGGCCCACGTTCGCGTTGCCCATGCTCTATGTTCCTGCTGGCCAGGCTGACATTGATAATGCCAATGACGCGGTCCATGAGTAATCTTCATCTTCGAGAAGGGAACGACGGTGGCAGCGAAGCGGAGCGTTGACGACGCATCGTGGCAGCGGACAGTACAAGTTCATTGTTCGACCGTTCCAGTATCCGCGGAGTGTTTTCTTTCGATTTCTTTACCATTGCGTTTGATTGCGGTTTATGCTCTCGTAAGTATTCAAGATGGGTCTGAATAACCATTATCTCCGAAAGCTGAGAAGAGTATCCGCAGCGATATATTCAGTCATTATACCCTTGCAGAGGGAAATGTAATTTCATTCTGAAGTTTACAACGCACTGAAAAAGAAAAGTTTGATTATTTTAAGCATATATGTGTGTTCTTGATCAGCACCACCAATCGAGTCGTTCTAGAAAAGTCACTCAAGTTAATGTTATTTCAGATCGCAACATATATATATAAATATACCAAACACCTCAAAATATAGTTTTTTAAACGATTTTAAAATTTATTAATTAAAGATTAAAGATTAATAGTCGGAAAATCATACAACTCCTATTTAAAAAAAAAAATAGTCCATATATGCATAGTCGATTTATAAAATAATACATTTTGATTTGGCTGCTAGGGTATATAAACTTCGGTCTTCCGAAGCTTGCTTTCTTACTTATATTAAGAACTTGCAACAATTATTTGTTGCTGTAAGTACATTTTTTGGTGGTAAATTTAAATACATGGCTAACTGCATATAATGTAGTATGTATAATGTTGTCTATAACGGACCATTCTTAAATCTTGTTTCTAAAAACACAATTTTAAGCGGCCACATTATTCAAAATTCAATTAATTTTAAAACATGTTAAATAATTAGTTAAGGACGTGAATTCGTGAAAACTCGTATACTACGGATACAAAAATTACCCATAGACTTTATCACTGCACTAAATCCGTTCCAATAAAAATGATTTGCAAACAAAAAATAAAAACAGCAAACAAAAGGCAGGCCTTGAAAATGTTGCGTTCAGCTAAGAACTTTACATCTGAATTGCCAGTTGGTCTTGAGTATTAAAACGAATCAAAAGAAAAACAAAAGTAACTTTCACAGTTCTTTTTATTTTGCATATTCAGTCCTAGCAAAAAAAGGATAGGTAGAGGGGCGTTTCAAAGAACACATCGGCCCTAAATAGCCAGCTAGCTAGGTAAGTGCATCGGGTATGGTGAATACTTGGACAGTTTGTTATTCTCATTCCGGGAAGAAAGATAATTCGATTTTGGTTTGGAAAGGCCTTTCGTGTGGCTTTCCACTCCAGAGACAAACAATCGAACTTCTCTGCGATAGGCCAACCCGCCAAACTACTTTCGAGGAACATATTTTGCAGATTGGTGGAGTGAGTGAGTGTGCAACGGTAACATGTCCAATAACAATCATTTGGCGTTCCCGGTTGCCGTTTGCTTCTGCTGATGATTATCGTGATCTTGATATTGAGCACGCACATGGGACACGCTTCAATGCACCCAGAGCCAAAACAATTATTAGCTGGCGCAATTAAAAGCCGTTCATGGCAGCAGCACTCCCACACGGGACCGTACAACCAACCGCCCACAGAGCACTAACCAGCCTTTTGCATCTTCGTTTTAGAGCCGCTCAAGTACCCAGAGGACACCACCAAAATGGCTGTTAACGTGTACTCCACAAATGTGACGTCAGAGAATCTCTCGCGCCACGACATGCTGTCCTGGGTCAACGATTGCCTCCAGTCGCAGTTCTCAAAAATCGAGGAGCTCTGCACGGGTAAGTGGGCTTGAATCGTCTTAGTCTTTTAGGTACTTATTGGAATCAACCTACGCTTCCACTTCTAGGTGCCGCATACTGCCAGTTCATGGACATGCTGTTCCCCAATTCAGTGCCCGTTAAGCGTGTCAAATTTCGTACAAATCTGGAGCACGAGTACATACAGAACTTCAAGATATTGCAGGCGGGCTTCAAAAAGATGTCTGTGGATAAGGTAATGCTTGCTCGCTTCGAATAATTTCGTTTCTTTAGAGATTTTTTATTTGATTTGAACTCACACAAACCCAAACAAACCTGAGAATGTAGAGTGGACATGGGCACGGTACAGTGGAAGCGCTGGAAGCGAATGTTTTTCATTTCGCTTTGAGCAGCTGTCTACTGTACCAATCAACTTTTGTATGTTGTAACTAACTACGATTTCCGTTACAAATCAACAACACAACCATGCAAACAACAACAACCCAAGATCATACCAGTTGACAAACTGATTAAGGGCCGTTTTCAAGACAACTTCGAGTTCCTCCAGTGGTTTAAGAAGTTCTTCGACGCCAATTACGACGGCCGCGAGTACGACCCGGTGGCGCAGCGGTCCGGGGTCAAGCTGGGCAATGGCAACGGACACGGCAGCAACGGAGGCAGTGGCGTGGGCAGTAGCAACAACGATCTCCACCTGATGCACCGCCGGCCAATGCAGGCGCCAGCCGGAAGCAGCCGCATGGCACCACGAGTCATCGCTCAGAATGCTACGGGTATGGACTGGATCTCTCGAGGCCACGATCTCCGGTGTTGGGACCGCGCCGTTTGCTTGCCATTTCATTTTGAGTTGCGAAGCGAACGAACGTGAAGCACGCAGCAGGACCAGGCAGAACTGGGATGGCACAACACACAACTCCACACAAAGTTACAAAGCTACACCCACCGCATTGGTCTTGAGCAGCAGGAGCACCAACAACTACCCAACATGCACACATATTCAGTCGCATCACAGCACCAAGCACACAAGTCGGAGGATCTATTGTCCCACATCCAAACCCACTAACCCCTCTTCATCCTCGTACACAGTGATGGGAAACACCTTGTATTTGCTAATGACAGTTCCCAAACTGCATTTTTATTGGGATATATTTAATTGGAAGTATTAGATGCACAAGTTAAGCGAAGGTTTTTTGGATTTGGCTTAAATTATTATATTATTATTTTTCTACAACCTTTCCCATCACTGCTCATACCATTGCGAAACGATCTATTGATGATTCGCAAAGGTATATTCTACTGATTTGGCTTGCCAAAGGGTTTCCTGTTTGTCCCAATCTCATTCTGTGTTTTGTTGATCCTTATTTTGTTCCCAATGCGTTTGGTTTCACCACACACTCTCTCACCTGTCTGCATATTTCTCACCCATTTTACTTTTAGATTATACCCATTGACAAATTGATCAAAGGTCGCTTCCAAGATAATTTCGAGTTTTTGCAATGGTTCAAAAAGTTCTTCGATGCCAATTACGATGGCAGGGAATACGATGCCAGCGCGGTGCGCGAAGGAGCCCCAATGGGCTTCGGTTCGGGAGCGGGTAAATCTCTGCCCGGCACGGCGGCCAGCGGCGTGGCCAGCAGCTATCGGCGGGCCCCAACGGCAACGACGCGCCCGGCGACGACGACTGCAGTGAAGCCCAGTATGTTGGTTTGGTTTGGTTCCCTATTTGTATCCTTCTATCGCTACCTCTCCTTTCATTGTCATAATGCACAATCCACCTGATCAGACAGTTGTAAATACCGCATGCCATGGTAGCCATGTATATGGCTACTCATACCTAAATACTATATGCACATCCTGCCAGTGAACACAAACACAAAATACGAATAGCTAAGCTGTCTGTGCTTCACGTTTGTTGAATTCTCAAGCTTCCTTATCCGTCTCCGGTTTGTTCGCCTACTAACCTCGCCCTGTTTCGCCCATTAAAGCAGTCTCCAAGGTGCTGCCGCGCACGAACAACGCTGCCCCAGCCAGCAGGATAACTGCCGGAGCCAACAGCACGGGCACGGTCAAGAAGAACGACGCGGGCAACGCGGTCAACAATCAGCAGATCGAAGGAGATGTCCAACCAGGTGGGTGATGAACTAGACATTAAGCAAGAAACAGATAATAATGTTAAGGATCAGGTCATGGACATGCGTATTAACCTGGAGGGATTGGAAAAGGAGCGTGACTTTTACTTCTCCAAGTTACGGGACATTGAAATTCTGTAAGTCCCGAAGCCTAAACGTTCAGTTCTGAACACCGCGCTAACTGGTCTCCCATTTCTATAGTTGCCAAGAAGCTGATGACGGCGAGGCGCATCCGCTCATTCAGAAGATATTGGACATTCTATATGCGACTGAGGTAGGACATGTCCGTACACTTTTGTCGCTCGGCCTAGCAACCGCTTAGACTATATATTCTTGAATTTCAGGATGGCTTTGCGCCGCCAGACGATGCACCACCAGAGGACGAGGAGTATTAATTTAAGATGAGAAAAGCAAAACCAACCCACGAAATTCATATGCTGCATACATATTCAAAACATAGGTCAAGAAGCAAGATGAAGGGGACAAAAATAAAGTTTATTAATTAGACAGGAAGCAAGGAGACGTTGTGCAAACAAGAAGACTTACGAGTGCGTAAAGTGTTTAATTCCCAAAGCCCAGGTTGACAACAGGAGCGCCAAGTGATCAAATCGTTATTCCTCTTCTCATTTCTTTGATTTAAAAATGAAGCTGATAAAATTGTCGAGTCCGGGAATTATTTTTATATTATGCAGATCTTTAGATTAAAAATTATGCCCACGAACGTTATCCTGCGTCCTGCTGTTGCCGATGAGTGTGAAAGTCATCACCAATCATTTCATATTTAATTTGTTTGTATTTTAGCGGAATAAACGAAACCCAAATCTCACACTATCTCAAAGAAAGCCAGACGTCACTTTTCAAAATTCTTTGTTACATACGCAAAGACCTATTTAAGAAAATTGTTTAAAAATCTCCACTTACCAATTTGATATGATTTAGCTCGGATTAGTTTGTCTTTGTATCATACGCTTTACACAACCACAACCAATTTAATACATTTATATTTTTTCGTATAAGTTAAACTTTTGCATTTGCTGACTTTAAACGTTTTGAGTGTTGTATGTAGTGGATCAAATGAGCCTAATTTGTAAAATCTGCAAAAATATTTAACAATGAGATGGCATTCATCAAACTGTAACTCGTTCTTTCAATTTCTATTTTAAATAATTGGCTTTATAACAAAATGATTATATAAAATAAGTGATTTTTGCTCTCGATTTTTTTAAGTTCTATATGTGTAAAAACAGGTAGAGCTCGTTAAAAAGTTTGAATAAAAGCGAACATCTTTCTATTTTCTAAACCCATTTTTGATTTTATGGCTTCCTAATTTTACTTTCAACGGACTAGTGCTCCTGGCCGGAAACTTTTGTGAAAAACACTGATCCCACCCTCCTCATTTACTGTTCTCTGATCATTGTAAATAATTTGTTAAAGCTTGTAACACACTAACTATATACACATAATAGTCTACATGTGCTTTCATCAGACGCAAAAAAAATGTATTTAAATGTGCCCGCACACCACTAGGAAGCATAAATAGGGTGTACCACTTACGTTCTATAATCTAGAATAAAAAACGTGTTGCTTGATCAAAATTAATGCATTTCTCATTTTCCCACACGAGTACATCGACGAAAGCTAGGAGCTAGAAGCTAGGACTATTTAACGGCTGCCTGGATGTGCGGTTGCTTGTGGGTGCCGTCGCAGAAGGGTCTGTGGGTGGTCTGTTTGCAGTTGCACAGCCAGTAGTCCCCTGTTTTCTCCACCTTGAAGCGGATGGGCCTGGGAAGTATGCGAGGGCTTAAATAGGTTTATAATTTTATAACTGTATCACTTACCTCTGCTTGATCTTGAGGAACTCGTTTTTGTGCATGCCATCGCACAGGGGCTGAGACTTGGACTTGCCGCACAGGCACCAGCTGTAGGTTTTATCTGTGGGGGTCGCGAGTTGTGGTTATGTAAACACAATCACAGACACTTGCTAAGCGAGATGAGTGAAACGTACCTTTATCCAGGTGTAGCTTGAAGGGCCGCTTGTCGAAGATGGCTCCGTTCTCCTTTTGCAGAACGGCCGTTTGCTTGTCCTCTAGCAGGTTCTTGGGTATTGTTTTGGCGGAGTCCCCCGATTGCGCGTTGGAGCTGTAGCAGGCCTGCTGGGTAAAATATCTGATATTTAGTGGATGATTATGGCCAACTATTGGATGCTTACCTTTACCATCCAAGACGTTCGCAGGTTCCGTCTCAATATTATTGACATGTTGCGGCTGATTTATTTATTTTCCGTATTTCTTCTAATTGCACTATCGCAAGTATCGATATTAAAGACTGCGCTGCATTTATCGATTGTCTGGTCGCACTTCTTTGCTTTTAAAGTTTTTCTTCTCATTTTAATGGTTTTACAAAGCTTGGTTGCTTTATTAATTGGACTTGCATATCTCTTATTTATTTTTCTTCGAGAAAACGAAATATTTAAACATCGCAGCCAGCGTTGCCAGACCTCAGTTTACAGTGCTGTAAAACTGTAGAGCAGAATGTTGTCGAAACATATTTTTATCGATGCTCTATCTGCAGTTATCGCTGCCCAAGGTCGCCGTTTTAAAATTTGATTTCACAATTTCAGAATCTGTTGCGCTGATAAGCAGAGATATGATTCGGATGCGTCTAGTTCGCAGCTATGTCTGGCTACTATCATAAGCGTTCATCTGAACGAAAGCTCGTTATATACCCAAACCCGACTATGAGTTCCAGCTGACAGACACACACGCCAGATACTTCAGATAACACCGTTTATCAAGCGGCCCCGTTAGACAAGCTGATTAGCCTAACAGCCCGGAGATTTTCTACGTAGTATACTTTATTTTACAATACAAATACTACATATGTGGGGGTGCCTTAGAAATATTTTCCAATAAATCTCAACCAAGGGTCAAGATCGGGATCCCACACACCTCTTCCACGTTGAGTAAACGATTTAAAAGCAGCCTAACAGTAGGTTTTGAAACAATTGTTTTTAAAGACTAAGCAAAGTAACTCCAAAACTCAATAAAAACTCTTGAACTTCTGGCACACCGGCGGCCAGAGATTTCTGAAACGCCCTTCGGATGAAGCCTAGAACTCGTCGTGGAACGGGTAGTACTTGTGACCGGCCATTCCGGAGAAGGGCACCATGCGCTGGCCCGTGTGGTACTGCTCCATGCCGGCGACGTCCTCCGGACTCAGCTCGAAGTCGAAGACCCGGAAGTTCTCCTCGATGCGCGACTTGTTCGAGGACTTGGGCAGTGGCACCACGCCCAGCTGGACCAGGTACCGCAGGCAGATCTGGGCCGTGGTCCTCCCGTACTTCTTGGCCAGCTGCTGGGCGTGCGCGTCGTAGAGGAACGGCGGCCACTGCCGCGCAGGCTGGGGACGGGCCAGGGGACAGTAGGCGCAGATGACCAGGCCGTGCCGCTTGGCGTGCTCCCGCAGCTGGCGCTGCTGGAAGCCGGGGTGGCACTCCACCTGGTTCACAACCGGCCGAATGCGGCAGTGGGCCAGCACGCGCTCCGTCTGCGCCGCATTGAAGTTGGACAGGCCGATGCTGCGCACCAGGCCCAGGTCCACCAGCTTCTCCATCTCGCGCCAGGTGTCCAGGTAGTCCACGTCCGTCAGCTCCAGGGTGCCGTGCACGTTGCTGTCGTTGTGGAACTTCTGGCCCACGGGCATGTGCATCAGGTAGAGGTCCACGTAGTCCAGGGCCAGGTTGCTCAGGCTCAGGCGGCAGGCGCGCTCCACCAACCCGGTGTCGTGGTGGATCCCGCCCAGCTTGGTGGTCACGAACACCTCCTCGCGGGTAACCGCTCCCTCCGCGATCTTCTCGCCGATCGCCCGGCCCACCTCTGCCTCGTTCTCGTAGACGAAGGCGGTGTCCAGGTGCCGGTAGCCCACGTCGAGGGCGTGGCGCGTCGAGTGGTATGCGTCCGACTCGAAGGACTTCCAGGTGCCCAGGCCCAAGATCGGCATCTCGCGCCCGTTGTTCAGCCGGATGGTGGGAGCCAGATTGGTCATCGTGTCGCTGGCGCTGATAATTAACGCTGTGTAAATTGGACGCTTCTGCGGCGGTGCGGTGATTATGGAGGAGCAATCTCTGTCCGCTCCAGCACGTCGAAGGTTTCGCGGGCAACTGTTGGCCCGCTCAGCCGGTTTCGATGATTTTGTCACGGCGGCCGAGCAGCTGCTGTGTCATCCGGTGACGTCATCGACACCGCGCGGTTATTCCCAAGCGGCAAGAGCTTTATGAACTGAGCTTTAGGCGCGCAATATCAACAGGTAATCGATATTTATTCCACATAAATCGATATTTGAATTGGCTTTTACGGAGTTGTAAAAAGTTAGAATTAAAAAAAAATTTTTTTCCCCTTTGTTAATGTAAATATGTTTAAGAAGTTAACCCAAATTTATAAGTGCAAACTTTCAACGCGTTTTACTCAAAATGGTGTTTAAATACGAGCTTCCTAAATATTTTTTTAGAATTAATCAAAGATTTTTTTCCGATAAATATTTTTTTGTATAAGCAATTTATGACCGTAATATTGCTCAAATCAAAAAGCAAGCTTTATTCCTTCGATTAATGACTAGATTAATTACGAGATTGAACAATACTTCCCCGACATCTCATTGATTTTTAAATTTCGGATGATCCTGTCCAAAGATATAGTGGACCCCCCAAAACGCCTCATTTGAGCGGAGCTCCCGGAGATTAGCTGTAGCTCCTTTTCAAATAAATATTTTGCCCAATACTTCGTCTTAAAATACTGTTAAAATATAACATAACATGTTTACAAAATATCTGATAATTGAATTTAATAGTTTCCTCAGAATTTTTTTTTGAAAAATTCGTTTTTTTTCGACCTTTATCTGATTAGCTTCTAACTGTATATAACCCCTTAAGGTTAAACCCTTTTTGACAGTTTAAAACGCTAGGTCACCTCGATCAGCAAATCGAAATTTTGCACAATTCAACTCATTCGGAGAATAATCATGCTTTGTGATCTCGAACAGATCGTGAGTTTATTGCGAGTAGAACTGATTGCGATCAACAATTAAAATGAAAAGGAGAAATGGTTAAAGGATTAAATAAATATATTTTTATTTATCTGCGAGTGTCTGCGAAAAAACACACAAACAACTTTTGAACATCTTACGAAATGGTCCAGCCAAAGACGATTAAACTGATCGCATAAAAAAGTTACAAATGAAAAACCTATCTTAGAAACAAACACAAACAATACTGTTTGAGAAATGTTGCGTTCACAAACGCATTTCATGCATGTGGTTAAGAACGACAACAAACGATCATTGTTAAGCTTTGATAGTTTGCCACCGACAGAAATGTTAATCGCATCATTCGCTCACCACCCAAACTTTTTGAATGTGAGATGTTATAACCGTCGCGATTTCTGAATTGTATCTGCTCATTCACTCAATTTTAAAAGTTGCACTGTGTTTTTTGTTTATCGAATCACTACTAGTGACTCACTTTTATATAAAAGCTAATGACTCATCTTCTTTAAGAGAAGATGAGAAAACTAGGCCTGATCTCGTACCGCGATCAAAGATAATCAACAAGTAAAAATTGTTTGTGTTAATACTGTGTATCGCGAAGCTTGGTTTAAGTTTGGGTTAAGTTAGTCAGATTAAATTAAATTAAATTAAGTCTTTGAAACTAAACAAGAAGGAACAGTATAGTCGAGTGTCCCGTTAATAGCTTTCAAAATAACTTCCATCTTCATGATACATTATTTTCAACAAATTCAATATACCCTCTTGCTTTATGAGGATCGGGCGTAGTAATATTATTTTTTTCCAGAACTGTCCTTCTCAACAATATAACATAAAATTGTCTTTTAATTTTTAATCACAGGTATATCTTCCTTTAAATATGAATAAAAAACAAGTGGGCGCTCGCTAACACATAAATCTTTATTTGAATATTAGTTGAGTTCAAAATGTTAGACATTCAAAGATACATGCTGGTTTACAATTAGTTTCAACATTTTAGGGCTGCCTTTAAAATATTTACTCTGCTTTGCATAAATCTCACTTCGCTCATCGCAATATGGGTATACATGTATGTAATTAGTATATGTAATCTGGAGTACGGTTAAAATATATCTGGTCTGCTGCACAATATGCACGTCTATACCATGCTCGATGGAATTAATTACTTCTAAGTGGTTTGTTGGTGTTGTCTTCTTACTGTGAGCTCATGGGAGCCGTCTCTTTCATCCCGTATTACGAACTATTTATTCTATTTTGCTATATGGTAGGTAAGTAAACTTCAAGATTGTTTTGCATTAGACATGTAAACACTGATTTGAACATTGGGTGGTTAGTACTAGTTACGACTCGAACATTTACTGACTGATTATGACTGATTGGCAATAGCTATATTTTGGTAACGGAGGTATATACGTATAGCATGAATACATCTGTTTGTGTACATCCGTGAGCTACCCAATGATGTTTAATTTATGCAAAGTGCTTAGGTAATATTTGAGAAATTAGAAGTTAATAGAGTTATGTTTTGAGATTGTCAAATCGAATCACAAGTAAAATTTGAAATTTTCCCTTTTTGGAGTAGTTGCATATTTAATATATTGGTATATTTATATAGCATTTATATCTGTATTATTGAAAGTGCACAACAATAACTATAATAGTTGTGTATTGTTGCATTTACTTTAAAATAGCAGTACTCAAAAATATAGAAACATTTTTGGTTTTGACACATAACGGTTTCCGCTTGTTGGAAACGATTGCTTAATACTACGATAGGTACTACGAACTATATGCTAAAATTATGGATCCGATAGATAAATATTTAATACACAATTATCTCTTCTCGCCCTATTAACGCTACTAGAGTTGGTTTATTTTGTCAAACGTTTCCTTAAAGGATTGTTTAGGATCGGGCTTATAACGCCTACACAATTCTATGCGGATGATTGCGATAGATTCTACCCGATTCCGTAGCACGTGGTGTAGATAAAGTAATTAAAGGCTTTCCAACTCTACTTACAAACTGTTCCATACTAAAATTGGTGTTGCGTTGCTTGTAAATTAATACGAAATTTTTACATCTGATTAGCTATAAACTAAACAATATTGTATCGTTTGAATCGGTTTGCTATATCTATACAAGTTTTATTGAAAATTCGTTTGCTCTTCTTGTATTACTTTGTCTGAGGGAGAAACCACTGGAGACTTAATATCTTGGAAAATAGATACATATATATTGTTTGATTGATTGTTGTACGTAAAGAAAAATGTTTTATTAAAAACGACAATTTTATTCTACGCATCATGGTCAAAGTTTGGTTACATCTAGGAATGGTGTTTGTTTATGAGATAAATCGTTGTTTGAGAGACCTTTTCTTGGGAGAGGAGTTGGGTTTAAATGGTAACTACAAGTACAGGAATATTCTTTACTGTTTGATGCTAGAAAATTCGTTCTTCCCATAGGGTCATGCATATGGGTTCATAAATACATTTAAGTTATACATTTTCCGACAGACCCCAAAGGCCAAACGGATTTTACTAGGATTGACTTTTGAAAAAGAACAAACCCTGTAGTCGGATCTCCGACTTCAGAATACTCGGTACAAATTAGTTTTGCTAAAACATCAGGGCCTTCTTTCATTCCAATGTATTTTAATTAACATAAATAAGGAATTTTTGTTCAACTGATTTGGGGTTGTTCTGGGGAGAAAATCTATTTGCTTATCTGATTCTAATGTTCTTTTGTAGGATCGGCGACTAATTTATTTAAAGTACCTTGCTAACTACGAGTACCGAGTATATTAACTACATCCAAAATGTATACAGCTGTGTTCGAAATAGGAGTAGTACTCTCAATGGGGGAACTTAAAAATGTGACTAAGTTTGAAAGTGATCCGATCGTCCTTTTCTGATGCTGACTTTAAAAAGGACTTATTAGTTAGCATTTAATGACTTTCTATTTTAATAATGGCTGTTTAGTTAATGTGCTTGTAAAAAAATCGTTGTGTTAAGCCAATTAGTAACAGATACATTTTTTAAACTTCTTAGTAAGAAACGAACGTACGTTTTTTTTTGAAAAACAAAAAGCAAATAGTTTATTTAATTTCCTTGAAACTCTATGGTTGCAATTTTTAAATTGTAAATACTACTTATATTTTGACCACAGCTATAGTCAGTGTATAATCAATGTTAATGGTTTTACAAGTCTATATGTACAAAACTACAACTAATAAGGTCCCTCTCCAGTGTTTAATGTTTTGAATGCACTTGCTTTGCATATTTTAAAGCTAACTTAAAACAAGGGCTTAATTTTCTACAAAATAAAACAAATAATGGTTGTGTAAATAAATATTAATAAATGGTTTCGTGTTTTATTTGCGAATTGCAGTACTTAGGAGCGTAATGGATTACCAGATGAAAGAAAAACTTGAAACTATAAATTAAATAACTTATCCGCTACATAGCTTACATGTTAACAACTAGCTTCAACTAGACTGATTAATAGTTGGTTTTAGTTTAGGGTTTTTAAAAAAATAGATTCCATGCTCTTGGATACGTTACACAATTTTACAAATTATTTTACTAGCTTGCGTAGGATTTATATAGTAAAGTTCTGTAGGAAATTATGCAGTTTAGTGCTGTTTGTTTTGATGTTGCCTCCTCTAAATGTTTAGTATCACACACGTCCAAGTTTTGTTTTTATTCGTTTCGGTTTCCGCCGGGATTTCCGAATTTTAAATTTGTTTTCCATCTTTCGTTTTGTACTAAAGCAAAAAGTTTCTCGTTCGCATTGAAATGCGTTTGGGATCAGTTCGTTAGAAGATTGAGATAGTTCCTAGTCGGGTCGTAGATACACTGTAGCTTAAGCTAATGCGAATGCGGACGCGGATGCGAATGCGGATGAAAGTTGGTCCGGGTTGTGGTGGCCATGCCCCGAATTGGGTTCCCGATAACAACCCGGCTAAGCTCATTACTGTGCAGCTAATTGCGGTTTGATTAACACACACTCGGGGGTAGACACTTAACACACGCTACACGCTAATCAGATACAGGGCCTTTTGGGCTTAGAGCTTCCTGGTGGGCTCCACCTTCTGGGACATGGCGGTGAGCACCCGCTGGTTGTCGATGACGCGGAAGCTACTGATGTACGACCTCACCTCGCCCTCGCTCTTCGGCGACGGCGGCTCCAGTCCTGTTGCAAATCGAAATTAATGAGAACACAAGTTTGAGGGCGGTGGGATGGTGGGATGGTGGCTGTCTTACCCAGACTCCGGGAGCGGCAGAAGCGGATGGTGCGCATCGTCTGGGCCATCATGTGCATCTTCTCGAAGTTCACCAGGCCGTCCAGGCTGGTCTTGTTGCCCTCGTGGGCGAAGGTCATGTCCTTGAGCAGCAGCGGCATGAACGGGATCAGCGGCGGCTGCAGCTTGCCCACGAACACGCGGTACGCCCTGTGGTTGCGACTCGGGTCGATCAGGGCCTCGAACTCCTGGAAGATTTTCCGGAACTTCGACGGGATCTTCTCCCAGGTCTGATGCAGCCGGGACACTGCCATATTGGACAGGCCCATTACGACGGCGAAGAAGGCGTTCAGGTTCTGGTACTCCTTGCAGCTGAAATCGCGATAAGTCGATAAATATTGTGCTTTAGACTGTAAGGAATATTTTGCTTTCTTTTTTTCTTTCATGAATATCTAGAGAATTATATATTTCTAATGTATATAAGGAATTACAGCTTGATTCTGGAGTCTGTATATCTTTTTTATCTTTATTCTCCCAAGCAAAACATTTGGTATGCAACATTTTAACCAGAGTATTGGTCATCTTTAATATTGCTGCATATGTGAAAGACTTTGGCTTGCCTATAAGACATTAACAAAACCAACAAAAACCGTACAATTAGTTATAATAATATTAAAGCACACATTAAATAAAATAAATATATTAATTTTTCTGTTGATGCGAGCAGTTTATAGACTTTAAATTGTCAAAAAAAAGACACCCCTAACTGTTTAAAACTGGTCAATCAAGCTTTCCACTCTCTTTTACATTAGTACTTTTGAAAATTTCACGAATATTTAATCTGAAGGATTTCTTTGCATTACTTACTAGGCGGCCAGCTTAATGAACTTCCGGACCAGACCCACGCGTTTACTCAGGCTTGGCGTGGACACCAGTTCGGTGACAATCCAGTACTGGACCTCGTTGAAGCGGCGCAGAAAGACATCCAAGTTGGCCGTGATCTGTGGGCGGGGAGATGGCGAAATTTGATCGATGCGAGAAAGTTTAGTCAAATAGTTTCGGGCCGTCTTTAATTACTTCGAGTGGCAAAACTCAGGGCTAACTTAATTTGCAGGCAGATGACAAATGGCAACAGCTTTGCGGTCAGTGTCTGGCAGGCTAATTACCCAAACGAGACTTTCGAGACTTTTTGCCAAAAGTTGGCCCTCTTACCTTGCCAAAGTGATGCCGCCCGAAGGTGTGGTAGAGCAATTCGTATTCATGAACGGCCCAGAACAGGTCCCACTCGAACAGGGTGATGTGGTAGGCCAGCTCCTTGGTGCTCAGTATCTCGAGGTCGATGTCCACTCCCTCGGTGGGGCATTCCTGCTCTTGCAGCTGGGTCTGTGAACTCAACGAGGTTAACAAATGGCCCCGTTCCAACTGCATTGGCAATCGCTTACCAGGGCGTCCAGGTGATCCTTGACGGAGACAAACAGGCGGCCGTTGAGCGACAGACCCGTTGGTATGCTGACGTCGTTGTCCTTGAACACGGAGCGCTCCCCGTTCGACTTCACCTCCACGAGGACGAGGTCCTCGGGACCCCGGTTCAGCTGCAGCTTGTCGGCGGCACACGCCTTTATGAGCTCCGCCGTGGTGTGCATGGGGAATCGCAGGGTGCAGTAGGTGTGGTCGGCGCAATAGACGCGGAAAATGACTGAAAAGCCGAATGGATTTTAGTAACCAGAATTATTAATGAATAATATTAAAGCCGAAAAACTAAATGTCGTATATGAACCATGTAGATGGGTGCCACAGAAGTCGCCAACAGAACGGTTGATTTAAAATTCAACCATAAAATCCTCCTCTGTGAATTTGTAGAGTTTTTAATGTTTTGGTTGCTGTGAATGCTGGCCCGAAAGCAGTGATTTATTGATCGGCACTACCTTTAATATGTAATAAAATTTATATTTGTTGGCAATTTAAGTTTTTAAAATTTTTTCTAAACTGTGGGATTTCCAGTGGCAGTCTCTGAGAGACATTAGCCTAATTACTTTACATTCGACTTTATAATGCTTAGTAGTTTTCTTCAAGAAGGGGGGTAAGATTTTAAACTTAAAAAAAAAACTGTTGTTTTTTTTTATGAATCAACAATATATTGAGAATATTCTGAACAAATTTCAATTCAAACGACCGGCCCTGCTACCAGATAACTCACTTATGAAAAACTTTAAATCGATTTTCCCTAAAACTTATTTTTTGAAGTTCGTGAGCATCAGAACTCAAATCAGCAGGCAACCACAAATGGGATTTTGTTTGTTTTTTTTTCATTTTTTTTTTTATATTTTTTTTATGAAAAATTAACCGCGACTTTTGGCCAGCTAAAATCGCGTTGTTCACTTCAAAGTGCTCAAAATAGAAAAAAAAATTTATTCTGATAATCCGGTCACGAGTAATGATGTTGACCGCAAACCAACCTTTTTCAAGGCGCCTCCGAAGATTAACGGTCACCCGGTTTTTTTCTTTTTTTTTTCTTTGAAAATTTGTTCGTTTATTCTTTAAAAGTTAAATAAAAATTAAAAAAAAAAAATTTAGATGTCGATCATAAAAATATTCGTTTTTTCGCTTTTAAAACCCTAAATTGATTAGGATGTCGCAGCAAATCTTACTAATATGAGGTTTGTTTTGAACATAAGAACGACTATCTCAGTGAGATACCGGAAGTGCACTTACTGTCATCGTCTGGCCGAATGACCGTCTTCGAGGGCGTCGCGTTGCCGCTGAACAGGCAGATGGGCTGACCGTTGGGCGGCAGCTTCCACTTCTGGCCGGCGTTCTGGTTGCGGTCTTCTTGGTAGCGCGCCATCTGGGTGAGCACATTGTGCACGATGCTGGTCTCCTCGTTCAGGTCGGGATCGGCCTCCACCTCGGCGGCCAGGTCCTCGATGAAGTCGCAGACGCTGGGCTCCTCGAAGGCGGCGTGCCGCACGGCCATGACCCACTTCTGCATGAACTGGATCACGCGCTTCTTGAAGTTGATTATGTACTCGCGATCCTCGGGCGTCTGGGCGTCCTCATGGGCATCGCAATGGAAGGTGCACGGCGGTTAAGGGGGAAACCAATTTCATTTGGGGTGGAAAAACGGATTAAGTGAGGGATTTTCTGGGTCCCGAATACCTCTGTCCGGCGGAACTTTGCCTACAAAATTGTTTGCCAAACAGGGTCAGTTGGACCCAATGCGGGGTTTCTCGACTTCGGGAATCTGGTTATTGATTTCTATCCCGCCTTTCTCCTAACCTTGTTGCTCAGTCGTGCCTGCTTATTAAACTCATCACGTATTTCGATGCAGATTGTGAGATTAGTTTCAGGCATCATTGGGCAGACTTTTCGCCCCCTCCCCACCTGCCAGCCCCCAAAGAAGCATTCCGAAAATGCTGACCCAAGTCATCATTGTGGCTTTTGTTTCGCCTGAAGTTGGATTGTTCTGCCAGCCCCGAAACGGAAGTGTTGCTCGTTAGCATTTTCTGCTACACTTGAGACCGAAAAGCCACCCGAATGTTCCGCACATCCGCGCCCACACCCGCTGGCCGGGATCGGGGTCATGTGTAGAGGATTGCGTGCTGCCGGCACTTAAACTGTCGCTGTGGAAACGATTCGTGTTCCCACCCATGGGAACGTGACTCGGGCTCGAGATGGACTTGTCCGAAAGAGTGTTTTTTTTTGGTGCAATTCTAAAGTGCAGCTTGAGCGCGGAGAACTTAGCTAAACGGACCTTGGAAACGCTATATGTTCTACAGGGTAGTTTAAAGGGGTTCAAACCCCAGATTAATATCTGAGACGTGGCTAGAATCGCCAAGGAACTGACAACCAGGCTTACGGAATTTTTGTCAGTGATTTTTTTTTTGTTTAAAAAGGATATTAGTTGGCCAATTCATCAACCAGCTGCACGACGGGCATGAATACAATGTGCGTGAGCAGAAAGTCGTCCAGAAAGGGGTCCATTCCGCCGACCGACTGGCCCAGTCGCGTCTCCAGCAGGTGCTCCAGCATCTTGGCCGGAGTGCCCGACATTACCGTGTATCTACGTAGAAGAAAGATTTTATTTTTGAATAGATTACACAGGACAGAAAACAAGCAAATTTTAATAGATACTTATCTAAGCATATCTGTTTGATTAGTCTTTGTTTATTTATTTATCTGTGAGAGTGTGTATTTTGATTAATTGGGGCGCATACATCATATTTAATTTCTTTAGAAACGAAAACTACAATCAGATAAATATGCTAAGATAAATCTCTAATAATATCATGTCAATAGGCCTTGCACCAAAGTCACTGTTGTTTTTTAATAGTTCGGCCCAAAAATCATTGTATTATTATTTAGATAAAAATTATTAAAATAGTTAAAGGATTATTTGTATTTAATTAATTGGCAAATATTTTTTAGAAATTGTTAAAAATTAATAAATTTGAAATTATTATTTTGTTTACTCTTATTGTTTCTCAGACGACGCAATTTAAAAATATTTGCTATGAATGCATTTTTTAAAGTTTTTGTAAGCATTATCTAGTATCAATTAATTTTTTAGAAAATTTCTTTTACATTATTTATGATTGTTAATTAAAAACTTCCAGTCAATGATTAGTTAGTTAGTCGATAAAATGGGGGCGGATTGCGGCCGTAAAAACCAACTCTCGACACATCAAATCAAAAAGCCGGCTGCTAGTCTCAATTAAATTTGGAGGCGCATTAAAAATTGATTAGACACTCACTTAAATGCCGAATGCTGTCCCCGTTGCTTGGCCACGCGCTCGAGCACTAAAACATCCTTGCCGTGCTCCTGCAGTCTCAGGGTATTGGCCTCCACATCGCGCAGTATCCGGTTGAAGTGCTCCTTGTCCACGCGCAGCAAATGGCAATTGTTCTCCTTGAGGACAATGGTAGCAGCTCTGCCGAAAAGTTGAGGAAATAATTAGCAATCTATTGAATGGCATTCAAAGAAATTGTACTCATTAAAGGGTGTGAGTTTCCAAAAAAACAAATTTACATTGCCCAGCAAACTGCACTCGATGGGTGAAATAACTGCAATAAATGCGTGGACGCATAAATAGCTATAAATATGGAAACCGGATGCGTTTGATGGTATGCACAGCTTTTGAACCGGCCACAACAGAGTCGGAAAATATTTCAAATTGGATTTCAGCGGCAGCAACCAACAAAGCAGCAATCTGCAGTTGGCAATTGAACTCAATCGATATGCGGAATTATTTACCAGAGGAATGATATGAGCTCGATTCCCGGCAGCGCGCATTATTGTATTTGTTGAAGGCAAACAAGCTCTCAGACAATTTTAATTAACCGAAATGCTGGATGGCAGCTTAACCCAGTTATCCTTTAAATTTGAGCATTAAAAACGGAATGCACACTTATTAATTAGTATGGTGTACGGCTTATGTTTGTAGTGCATATAGGTAGCACTTCGCAGCTACTTTCCATCGCTTGAGTTGATTTTCCTCTATGTAACCGGGCTATAGCTCTTTGATATCAAACAATAGAAACGAGTTCCATTCTTTAGCAACTCTTTGATAGTTCCCTTCCTTTGCAGTCCGCTCAAGCGACAGCTTAGGAAATGGCTTACAAATTGGACATGGGCCTTGGCTAATATTTTGTTTCAATTTTCAATTGTTTGCCTTAAAATGGCACACAATGCCGCTTGTTATCTGTCGCTTACGTGGAGGTTGTTGCCGGTTATCTTGTCCGTTGCACCGAGTGCTCCGTCTGAACTATTATCCAGGCCATTGTGGCTGTTTGGCCATAGAAAATGGGAGGCCAGAAGAGCCCGAGAAAGACCCAACATGCAGACGCTTTCTTAAAAGTTTCAGTCGGCTAAAGATGGCCCCGCCCATTAAGAATTGCACAATGAAAACGATTCAATTGGCGATGACACTGCTAACTGACAGATTGCCTGGATTTTCCATCACTCACCTGGGTGCGTCGTTTATCAAGGCCAGTTTGCCGAAATCATCGCCAGTCTTCAGTGTGGCAACAGTTCCCTTGCCGTGTATCACAACATCCACAGATCCCTTGAGTAAGATGTACCAGGAGCGTCCTTCGTCGCCTTGATTGAACACTGTTTTGGTTTCATGGTCGCAATGGATTAACCGTGTTAAAGGATGAAAGTCGTTATTAGTGCTTATAAGTCTCGCAACTGCTGCATTGGGCTAGCTTAAGTGGCTGACCCGTTTATTGAGACATAATTGGCTGGGGCTTAATTAAAAAGTTTCCGCAACTTTCTTCCCTCTTTGAAAATCACATCTTCCCATTCTAGAGAGTTATTAATTCTGCGGCCCCGATACTCACATATTGTACCCGCCTGGGCATGAGCCTCGAACACGAAAATCGACGACAGCTCCCGCTTGATGCTGGTCGACAAATGGGAGAGGGCGGCGATGTGGACCAGTTCCTCGAACACCAGCTCCAGTTCCTCCGATGTCCTTTCGTGTGAGCTGAGAGATAGCGAAAATCGAATTTACCATCAACAAATATAAAAAAACTTTACTTCCGGGACGTTGCTTTTGTCTTTTTATTTGCCCAGTTGCAAAACATAAAAGATTTTCATTATAAGCTTTATGAGTTCACTCTTAAAAACTAGCAAAGCAATAAGAAGTTATTGTTTGAAAGGCAAGGTAATAAACAAGTTAGAGCTTCCTGGCAACAAATTTCTTGTTGATTCAGAGATCTCAAGTGGGATCTGGAACAGGTCTATCTTTTAAATCTGTTTCATCTATATTTGACGGTGACAAAAATATAACCTAAGTGTGGTCATAACATGAAAATCTTACTATCACCGTTTTATGTTTTTGGCTGTGCAAAAAATGTTTTCGAAAACCAAAGTTGTTTATTATTAAGTTTTAGGGGCTAGAAAATTGTCTCCAAAATTCCGTAAAAATAGCTCATTGCTCAATTTGAATCCAATACGCATTTTAAACAAATGATGTATTATTCTTTTCTTTAAAAGTACGAATGTATATGCCAAAAAACTAAATTTAAAAACTTTAAAAACTGTTGTTTTATTAAAAAATGGGATCTAAAAGATTTTTCTTTTGGACGTAAATTACTTTTTAAGTCAGAAATAGATGTGACGCAGATGAAATGTCCGTGTCATTCACTGTGTTTTTAGAATGTCCATTTCAATCAATCATTTCATGAAATGGAAAAAACGTGTGTGCACGTAAAGTTGCCTATGAATTCAGACACATATTTCTGCTAATATTATTTTACGAATTTGTCTGTATCGCATAAACAGGGGCATTCAAGAACTAGTGAAATTCATAGGCATTTCATGCAATCATATCATGAAATGGGGAAATACGTGCATAAACACTATTTCACGAAACTTGACTATGAATTCCAACCAAATGCCTAAAATGGTGAGGCGCAGCCAACTTAGTTGGGACTTAACTTTACACGACTTTTATCTCTGCTTTTATAATTTCATGTATTCGTGTGTATCGCATAAACCGGGGCTACTTTGATATCAAGTATTCAAGAATTCATGAGTCCATAGCATAAACACATAATAGTAATGGGAGTCATAACTGTCATAATTGCCTTATTTGATTTCTGTCATGTACATTTACTCCGCACTGCGGTACTTACGGTTTGCGCAATATCATGCGCAGTGTGGCGTCCGGACCGCGCTGGAAGAGTGC
The DNA here is from genome assembly GCF_025200985.1 of Drosophila gunungcola. Lineage (NCBI taxonomy): Eukaryota > Metazoa > Arthropoda > Insecta > Diptera > Drosophilidae > Drosophila > Drosophila gunungcola. The sequence continues at coordinate 1,616,969 of NW_026453170.1, read as the reverse complement.
GCTCAGCGCCTCGCGGATGTGCTCGTTGGCCGCTCCGAGATCCTCTGCCTGGGGCACGCCCGCTGCCGCCGTTCCGCCCTCCTCGTCCAGGCGAAAGCGGTACAGAAAGCACTTGTCCTTGAACGGCTGCTCCTTGTTGACTGCGGATGGGTTAAATTAGTGATCAATTGGCACTGGCCAATGAAGCTTCCCAAACTTGGCGGGGACAGAGGACGAGGACTTACCGTGTGCGAGAACTCCTTCCTCGACTAGGGCCTGCCACATGCCCGCCGCCTGGGCGCGGGTATGGACGATGGGCGAGAGGTTGACCAGCCAGTCGACGAGCTCGGTGCCGGGGGCGCACTTGCGGATTAGCTTGCCGGAGACCTGGTCGGGCGGGGTAGTTAGCATTGCAAGGGCCACCATTCCCACCTCACACACTCACCTTGCGATCCTTCAGACAGCTGGAGTTGTCGGCGACGAGTAAAGTGCGTAGGGCCCAGCCCATACGGTTCATAGCCGGACTCGGCGTCTGCAAAGGAAACGTTCACAGGCTCAGTCTTCACTCTTCGCACTTAAAATTTCTTTAATTTCACCACCCGAAAGTCCAGCACCTACCGAAGTTAGGGCCAAAACGTCAAAGGCAGAGCAAATGTCCCTAAAGAGACCTTTCCCCCCATCCGCACTCATGAATAACACATAAATATTTTGTAATTCCCTTGACAGCCTCTGGAGCAGCAAATTAACTCATTTGTCGTCGTCAATGTCAGGACATAACATTTATAATATTTATGTGAGTTTCAGGTGGCTTTTCTGCTGGTTTGTTTTGTTATACACTGGTAAAAAGACTCTTTCTTGTTGTACTCAATTTAAATATGTTATGTTTTGATTTTGCTGTATTTAGTTATTTAAAATTTGTAAATGTTTTATTTGACTATTTTTGAAATATTTTTAAAATCTAAAAATTAAACCACATTTAACTAAGACAAAATGCACATAAATCAAATGGGAACAATTTTAATATATTTCACATTAATTAAAATATTTTAACATTAAATCATGCACTTTAATATGCTTTGTATTTAACATTGTAATTTTAATCCATTGCCTTTTTAAGTATTTTAAAATTGGTAAATGTTTACTACTTTTGAAATATTTTTAATATCTAAACATTAAATTTAAAATTAAACCATATTTAACTAAAACATTTAAATGAAGTAGAAACTGTTTTAAAATTTTTCACACAACGTGAAATTTTGTAATATTAAATCATGCACTTTAATATGCTTTGTATTTAATATTATAATTTTAATACATTGCTGTTATTAGTTATTTTAAATTTGTAAATCTTTTATTTGTCTAATTTTGAAATATTTTTAATATTTAATTTTTGAAATATTTTTAATATTTAAAAATTAAATTTAACTTTAAAACCAATTTCACTAATACAAATGCACTTAAATCAAATGGAAATATTTTAATATTTTTCACACAAATTAAAATATTTTAAAATTTAATCATGCACTTTAATATGCTTTGTATTTAATATTATAATTAGTTATTTAGTTCGAACACTAATTATAACTCTTTCAATTCAATAGTCAGACAGTTGTTATACCATTTTTTTATCAGTGTAGTACTTTAGCTTACCTCGGTAATGGGCAGCGCTGGGTTGGGATGGTCGGGGCTGAGAGGTCGCTTGGTGGGCGATGTGGCTGCTGCTGCTGCTTGTACGGTAGGACCAAAACCTAAAAACGCGGACATGGTGTTAATTAATTGTTGTTATTCCAAATGAATAGCTAGTTTAATGTGCGTTTAATTTGCTATTCAATTTATGGGTCCAGACAGCATGTAGTTCGAGTACTCGACTGTTTAGACTCAATTACTAAACGATGATGAAACAGCTGAATTTCATTTAATATTATAATCATAAAGTCTGTCAAAAACAACTAATTGTATTTATGAAAAGCAACGACTTATGATAAAGCAATAAATATTTTGTTCAAAAAAACATAGCGAGACCTTACATTAATCACCGATATGAGCTTTGTGCAACCAATGTTAGTCATACAAAGAATTGTGATAGGATTATTCTTGTTTACGTACCGTTCTTCAATTTGCAATTGGTGAAAATGTCATTCATCAACTCCTTATTTTTCTGCAATGAAAAGCGCAAATGATTATTAGTGTGTGCCTGGCTTTTGTTGCGAAGTCCTAGCACTGGTATATTCCAATTACGTTGCTCATTTCAAAAGCCGTCGACTGCGGACGCGCCATGAGCCCACGCTCCAGTCGCCTTCGCCGCTTGACGGCTGCGGAAGTGGCGCCAGCTGTGGCCTTGGTGGCTCCGGCTGTGGCCGCCGCCTGTCCCTCCCCCTCCCCCGCCGCTGTGACGTCGGTAGCGGAGCAGGAGGACGCCGGGGGCCAGGTCGCCGCCGGCCACAATCTGGGCGGACCAGCGCTGCTGGCCAGCTGCCATGCGAATGTGGGTTTACTTTCACTTGGCTCTGCAGTTCACAGAGTTCGGGCTCGCAGGTAATTGCTGCCAAACGCTTCTTCGCAAACTGGTAGCGTCACAGAGTTGACAAACACATGAACGCCTCGTTGTTTGCAATTACTTATCAGAAAGAAGGGTTGCCGAAGCCCCTGGATTGCTCATGTTTCTAACTCTTTAACCCAGTGACAACACCGACAACCTGAGTGCTATTGTATTGACTCTTTTTAATAATAGCAGGCCTTCAGCAGCTATTGACTTTGGGGCAGTAAAAGAAGTCAGCATGATCTCGTTGAAGTAACTTAAGTTTTGAAAGAACAAAATAAAAATCCTTAGGCATGAATGCCTTGAGTAATTTTATTCTGCCATATACAATTTTCAGTTGGTTGAGTTATTGGCTTTAGGTCAACATTTTTGGATAAGGGATAAAGACCGTTTCACTTCTAAATTTGTCATCTTGCTGGAATATTTCTTAATTGTTTGTGAGGTTTCTATGTAACTTTTCGAAAGTTATTGTTGCCAAGATGTTCGAAAATTGTGTCTTAAAATATTTTTTAAATTTTAACCAGGGGCTAACAGTTTGTTTGCTTGTTTTATTCGGTTTTCTGTGCCCCATGAGTACCATTAGTTGGAAATGGGTTAAAATCGAAGCCAAGACGCCTGGCAACACTTGAGGTTCTGTCCGCCGATAAGCGACAAACGCTGCGTTGGCGTCGCCGTCAACGCAAATTGAACTCGCTTTGCTTATCAAACGCACAGCAAGCCGAAATGAGTGCCACCCACTGGGTGGGCGTAGAAAGTGTTGGGGGCTAGAGGGGGTTGGAGGGGTTGGCGGGCCTTCGTCTTGATTGTCAAATACATTAATTGAACCGTAATGTTTTTTAACGAGTTTTGTATTTCTAGGAAACTTTGCTACTGCTGTTGCACTGCTGTATTGTGGCGCTTGTCTAAATACATTTAAATGGGCTAAAAATAGTGTTTTGTGCCAGGTACTCGAACAATACCAGTACTAAATTGTATTGAAACACAAAGAAAATTGTAAGTAACAGGGAGGAGAGAAACATATTCAGACAGCATCAACGGCAAAGTATATCCACATTAATGTCCAAAAGTTTGCTTTGCTTCTCTAAACCCCACAATGCAAATTATAAATTGTGGCTAACAGTTTCTAAGTTTTAAAGATATTTGCTTAAAAATTTGCATTGTGTTGCTTAAAGAAAATATGTCAAAGCACTTGACTGACACTTTGTACCTGGTCGCTCTTAATATTTTATGACTATAAAACAAATAAATAACATTATAACACTCCCGCTTATAGTATTTTTAAGGCCGAGTTTGACTAAAGTTGGATCATTTTATCTTAATCGATTGACTTTAAAATATGATGTTGCAAGTATTCTTTCTTGAACTTTTATTTAAACAATCTACTATGTAACAAATCTTTTGAGGAAATATGGGAAAGGTTTTCTTGGTAGATAAATATGTTTGTTGTTTTCCGTTTGGAGATACAATGGAACACAATAATCTGCAATAACACAGGCATTATCGTTTGCCTCTTGCAACTTAACCAAAAGGAAATCTGTGCAAAGCATCACCAAAGGACTGCACTTATTGAGCAGACTGTTGAGTAAATCCTGTGGATTTACCAAGAAGTGTGTTCATTGAACAGTGTTCACAACATTGATGGAATATAAATTGAGCGGTGCAGCATGCACTTTGATGACTCAAGTAAATTTGTGTCCGAAATCCTTTAGTGATCCCTGTTCATCCACTCTCTCCACACCGAAAGCAGCTCCCTTGTGGGTTACCATGTGCAACTTGTGTTTGTGCATAAATAAATAACCCAGTGGCCATGGAAATGCAACTGTGCATGCAGCTACGGGGCTCTCAATAGAGTCGGCTGGAATATTTATGGGCTGGATATTACGCAGACCACATGTTTGGCAGTGCCAAACGCAATGGCTGCATCGGCGGCTAGAACGGCATTTGGAGAGCGCCGAAAATCGCTCGAAATTAAATGCAAATATTTAGCAATCAATTGGCATTGAATCGCATTAGGTACCCGCCAATTGCGTTATATTCGCATACTCAGCAGCAATCCGAGAATTTACCGCAGGTGCCAAGAGTAATTTCCGCCATTGATTACGCGACGCCCAGGCGGCCATGCAAGACTTACATCCGACTACATTTTTCCAATTCCAATCGCAAACCAAATCGCAATCCAAATCGCAATCCAATCGCAATCCCAATGCCAATCCGAGGGGATTGCTGAAACGCTTGTCCGGAATAATTGGCAGCCTTTGAATGGTAAGTGGCTGGAAGTTGCTAGTTGGTTTCGTATTCACTTTTGGGACCTCTAGGTTTCGGGGAAATGAGACTGGTAATTAACCCGAAATTCCCTTTCACCCGCCACATGGGACCACAATGCTTTCACTGACATTTTCAATTTGCCCACTCGGGCAAATATTTGCGCACAAATCAAATGCTCGACTTTGCCAAGGGCCAAAGTGGGCGGGCGGAGCCAAGGATGACAAGTTCCATGAACTCAATGGCTTATATCCTTTACACTCTTTCGAATATTTGTCCTATTCCCCTCCGATTCTACCCTGATTTTATCGCATTTACGCAGTGCCAGTCGCAGTTCGCATTTTTATGGTCCTGGTACTGCATCCATAGCATCCACCGCCCACTTTCACTCCATTGTTGCACACTGCGTATACGTGACATGTGGTGGCCCTGCTGTCGCAGCTACTTTGTTATCGTTCGGTTCAACTGGAGCTGCCTTTCGGTAAGCCAATGTTGGCATAATGTTGCAAAATAGTGTGTGCCCCAATTTGAGGTTTGGATCCTGCTCGTTTTTCCTCCTCCAAGCAAATAAGGTAAACACACGTCCCTCACTAATTCTGGGTTGGGAGTGTTCACCTTTTATACCTTTTGTGGCTGCCGCAGGGGATGACTTTGGGCCCTTGGCTGAATGGCATTGTTAGTGGGGTCTGCGACTTTAACACAGAAATTCACATCGACTTTTGCATCCGGGCACTGGCAGAAATAAAATGGGAAGCAGGGAGAGCCTCTCGACCAAGATTTGATAACCCAATCGAAGTATTTCGAGTATGGTGAGCACTCTATGGCTGAGTCTGATTTAATTTAGGAAGTGCTGCGTGTGGCTTCCGTTTTCTTCAGTGCCCTTTTGGGTGCGACTGTGTGCGTCTCTCAAATATTTACATTTTGGCATATGTAAGCCAACCAAAAAGATGCTTTGTCAGGGGCTTTGCCACATTCAACATTCCAGCCTTGTGGCTTACCTAATGCAAATGTAATTCCTTTCCGTTTAAAAGCATTCTCGTTAGGAACTCCTCCAATCGAACCGATCTGAATAACTAGTTTGGCTAAGTTGCGAGCCTTTCCAATCAATTATCCAAACGAGTCCTGTCATTCCATTCAACTGCGCGGGCACATGCAACATGGACATAAATAATGCATTGCACTACCTAGGAATGTCGTTACACTATAATGGCATCCGCGCATAAACGAGGGCGAAACACAGAACTACTTGGCTTGGCTTAATTCCCCACTCTGCGGCAAAGCCAAAGCACTTAACACCGGAGGCCCAAATTGCTTGCCATGTGTTCGGGCTTAGGCCTGGAACTTCATTAGGAAAATACGGTCTTGGGCCCAGGCCCGTCCCCACGAGCATCATTAAATGTTAATTGAAATTTTAATTAAATATTTTCGACAATGACTCACGAATGCCGCACATTTCTGCATATCATTTTGGCAACTCATGCACAGCGGCTCATTAAAGGATCCGACGGACAGCAGATGGATTGATCCCTTTGTGCAGGAGTGGAAAGTGGAAATCGATTCGAGCAACTCACCTCCCAAATGAGTCGGAAGTCCTGCTGCTCCACGCGCAGCAGCTCGCAGGTCGTCTTCGTCACCACAGTGCTGTCCCGCGGCAAGTCGTGCAGTACGGACTCCCCGAATGTGGCACCCACTCCCAGGTTGCACAGTGTAACGGCGCTCTGCAAGTAAACAAGGCCAGAATATCAAGTTAGTCGGCGCCTAAAAAGTGGGACAAGTATGTGTTTCAAGTTTAGAGGGCATGTTTCATTTACAAGGGCATTTACACTTAGAAGACAACGGATGACTTAGTGATTTTGTTTTCATAAAATTGAGTTGTTTACCAGTAGTGTTTGTTTTGCTTCTCTTAAATCATTAGTTGAATGTTAAAATCAAGTAAGACAAAGCTCGAATATCACACTTTAACATACGCACTTACTTTACTTGAAACCTTAAGATACTTTTAGTTGATTTAAAGTAGCAGCAGGTTATGCGTTTTTAAAGATTTTTAAAATGCAGAAAGCTTTTATATAGGAGATGAATAGGTTGATTTTGATGAGTTGAGAATAAGTTGTATTAATACTGATATGCATTATATTTTGATAAATAAGAAAAGATAAATAAGTTGTACGAAAATTGATAAAATACTTAAAGCCTTAGAAAAAAAAAAAAAAGCGATGCAGAACCATTTAATGGGTATTATATTTATAATCGATTTATCGCAGCAGATAAAACTCACGTGTATATAGTCATGTGAACTGTTTCCCATATGTACGTGGGTGTTAGTCAAAATGCATTCTAAATGAAGTGACGTATATCTCAAAGTCGGATCTCGGGACCACGACAACAATCTGCTGAATATATCTGTGCAGCTCAAACGTTCTGCGGTGGATGGCTGCTCCAGTCTTGTCTTGAATATCTCTGGCTTTTTACACAATTAACGCAAATGGCCGCAATTTGCTGGTGGTGGCAGGGACATGGACAAACATTTGCTTAAAACGCTGTAATCGCTATATTGTCGCTGTCACCGCAAAACCACCGGTGCTAGAAGCACTAGAGCGCCCAAAAAGAAAGCGGGAAATGCAGCAAAAGCGGAAATGCCATCCGATGTGAGCGCGACTTGAAATTGTCTAACCGCAACATGGCAATGACATTTTCAATTACCCGCGTTTCAGTCGCGTCTGCATCTGCGTTCTGGCTGTTTGTTTTCCCACCAGACTTCTTGGAGTTCTGGGCCCTGTTTCTTGGTTCTTGGCTGTTGGCCCGAGGGCCCTAACTCGAGCACCATTTAGACGGCCGGGGAACTGAAACTGGAACTCGAACCCGAGAATCCCAGAATCCCAGAATCGGAGCCCTGCCGTGTAATTGGCTTAACAAGTCTTGCGAGCTACCGCAGAAATTATTAAACTCACATTAGCTGGCGGGCTGGAACACGTGTGTGTGCGAGTGTGTACGAGTGTGCACAGTTATTACACCGCACAGAGACCATAAAATATACTTTAATGAATTCCCGCTCTGGGTAATTACAGCTGCCGTTGGGCCACCTTTTCTTTTGGCCAACTCCGCCACAGTCGCAAATCTCATTCGCTTTTCTCGTTGATTTATTGCGGCTTTTGTCTTTTGACAAGCGTCAAAAAGAGTCTGCAACGCCCCTCCCCGCGCCCACTTTAAATTTGATTGCTTTCTAATTTATTGCAGCATTAAAAGTTGACCCACAGACACAGAAAGAGAGAGAGGGCGACAGAGGGAAAGAGACGGAGGGAAGTGAAATTTGTCCACCAGCATTTCCCTTTTGTAATTTCCTTAAGCCGGCGAGAACTGAATTGAATTTGCCGCCCAAACAATAATATTTGGAAAGCTGCCAGCTTTGTGTGTTTGCCAGTTGGGAAAGGCAATTTGTTGCTCGTGATGTAATTTTATTACTCGAACATACAAATGAGTTTAACAAGAGTAAAACAATACTCTGATTTAAACAAGTTGAGCAACTACTTTAGATGCAAATCATTGTACATGGTAATATAATAAATAGGCTTTAAACAAAAAAATGTCTTTACGTCTCTTCCAAAGCTGTAAAGTTAATTATTTTTTAAGTCTTATTTCTTTTTTATATGGTAACTTAAAAGTAAATCTTAAGAAAAAAAAATTATATATAAAACCATTTTTTATCTTTACTTAAAGACGAGAAAACGGTCCTAAAAATTAACTTTCACATTTTTCCAAAGTTGCATTTAATTAATTGTTCGATTTAATATAGGTTAATAAATATTGACAATAAAAACAACATTTGCAACACCCATTTAAGTTGGCGGGTTGCGGTGCCGGAAGTGAATGATAATATAAAAAAACTTGACTTGGACATCATAAGAGTCTATTCAATCACAATAACCTAGCTTTAAAGGTTTCCAAGTTCTCGTTTCCTATGCGCATGTATGGATATTGGAATAGATTTTTGCTTCATAAACTGGGTACCCTGTTACATACATATCCAAATACAAAATACCCTTTTACTCTACTAATATGTGTACAAACTACAAGGATGAACTATATCCTCAATGAGCACAGGTCTTATTCTCTAAATGATCACGATTGACACCCAACCCGATAACAAGAACTAAAATAATAAAACGTTTCAGAAATAAATATATATACATATATAATATATGTAAATATATGAGAAAAGTACAGTTATTGCAACTTATATATACGGATGGGTTTTGATATCTATAGCCGTGTGTAAGCACGTACATTTTTCTTGTTTTCGTTTTCGCCACTGGATCTTTTACATAAATGTGGGGTTTGCAATGCAATGCTTTACCTTTGCATAATGTCGCGTTGATTGCTCCACGTTATACGTACAACTGCGACGAAATAACATTTTCCCTCTTTGTCTTTCGCACTGCTCTCTCGCTCACTCACTCACTCCCTCCGCCTCTTGAATTCAGTTTCTGGATTTTGGCCAGTCGCCGGACAGTTTTGCATATTCAAATTCGGCTGAGCGACATTTGAAAATATGAACAACCCACAAAAAAATACAAACACGTTACCCGGATTAAATGGAATTGTTGATGTTTTTGTATGGTCCGTTGGTCGCTGCTGCTTTTGATTGCAGGTCGTGAACGTGAGGTCAAAAGAGCGGTCAGCCACTAACTAAGGTAAAGGCCAACAGCACGCACTGCCAAAAATATGGCTGCCATTCCACTTCACAGCTGCCATTGATAAACGACATGGGAGCGTGCCACGGCGGGCTTCAATTGAACATTATTTTTTTTTTTTTTCGAATTCCCGGTTCCGTCGCGTACCGCTCTGATTTCCAACTAGCCTCCAGTGGCAACTACTCCGGCTCGTCTCGCATTCGTATAACCGCACGGTGACGACTCGCCCAGCGAACTGAAATTGAATTTGAAGCCCGCCAACTGACGGCGGCAGCAGCAGCTGGAAAAAAATCAGCGGAACCGGCAGAGACTCAGCTGCATGAAGCCGCCTCTTTTGTGCAACTCCCGGTTGCAAGTTGCTGGAGTGTGGCCAACAGCAACATGTGTTGCAGCAACGTAGAACGACTGGCAAACTGAGCCGTTGTGTGCGGTGACAGCTCAATTGACCATATCTGTCTCACATCACCGATGTTTTCACCATCAAAAATGAAAGCAAAATTAGGTCTCGATTTATAATCATTGATTGGGAAACTGGGAAACTATTTTGAATCATTTGGAAATTCTAAAAACGGGATAAGTGCAAAAAAATGCGAGATTTTATATGTTCCACTAATCGAGAGTTTTTCATGTTGTAAATTCACACTAGTATGTTAAAATTTCGAGATTCACCTTGCCTTTTGAATTCCTTTTAACTAACAGCAAGGTCAAATTTCTATTTGAACTTTGAACTTCTGTGTTTAATTTTCATTACAAGAGTGCTCTCTTTAAAACCTGATGCTCGAAATTGATTTGGGGTCCTATTCCGTTTTCACAAAACCTGTGACTTTACTTTAATCAAATACCTGTTCCTACATCCCTACCTTTTTTGAAGGTTTTTTGTATAATTTGTTTGTGGAATTTCCTTCAATTTGAACCAAAATTTTTAATTCCTTAAATATTAAATCAAATTAAAAATACTTATTAATGCTTTTTGCTCTTTTGTGAACTGAAAGTTAATAATGGAGCTATTATTTTAAGCTCAAAAATGCAATATCGATATTGCAAGACTTAGTTGCTAGTTCATATAAAACCAAATGTTGATATGTCACAAAAAAAGATACACTGAAATACTGGATGGATGCACATTTGCTTTGCAATAAGGGCATCTAAAATGTGTTGTGCATCTGAAAGTTTTTTATTTCCCAATTTGGTCGCTATGACAGCCTTTGCCGTCGTTTGATGCATGCAATTAATCCGCGCAAAAGCTTCGGGCCAAGACCGTGGCCATGTCCATGTCCATTTTCCATGTTGGCGTACATGCGCGTATCCATATCCGTGTCCACAAGCGTGGCGATAGCGATGGTGGCAATGAAACCTTAGCCCGATCCCTGGGCATGCCGCATGCACCTACGGCATTGTTTTTGGCCAAATGTCCAGTATCCCACGTCCATGTCGACTTTTTGTTCGCTGCCGCGCTTGAAAAACTTTTTACGCACATATGAGCACGCTTCCGTCCGTTGCAGCTGCAATTTCTGGTGTCGATGCTGCAACAGTTGTTGCTGCTGCTGCTGCTGCTGCAGTTTGTCTAGCATTGCAGCTGGCACTCTGGCCAATTCAGTTGGGCAAACAAGGATGTGGACTTAGCATTGGGCGATGGCCGTTCGAATGACTTGCTTTGATGGTCGTGCTAATGGAATTTCAGATGAGATAGTGTTGCATGGGAGTTTGAAGCTCTGTGGCTCAAACAACCTGAACAGTTGCGGCTTTAAATAACCGAAATACTTTAATGTTCAGGTTGAACAACCTTGACACTTTTATTTCAGTTATGCTTTATGTCGGTAGTTTTTGCGCTTGTTTTTGTTTAGCCACATTTGTTTCTTGCGAGCTAGTAATTAAATTTATTTTGCCCTCCCACAGTGAAGGCAAAGAGCCGACTTGCAGACCAAGTCAATGACTGCTCACAATGCTCACAAAAGCGAGTGCTGGCTGCTCAAACAGCGCGTATCCGCCAGATACTTTCATACAAGTGCCACATATCTCATCCGCAAAACCACTTGCGTTCCTCGTTTGTGGTGCCTAAATAAATCATGGACTGTGTTTGTTTGTATAATAATTTATGCTAATTAGGTCATCAGTTATTAATTGGAAAAACTGCGGTTGTTTGTGGTCTTTAATCAACCTATTAGTTTATAAAAAAAAAAGTTAATTCGCCGAATGATGAGCTAATGAATTAGTTTTATCAAATTACATTTTATCTTCATATTCGCAGAACCGTTAGAGTCGCGCTTATTATGTCCCCCATTTTACACGCCCTCAGTTTTCCCAGCTTTAGGCACTTGCCTCAATTTCCACGCGTTGCATGCGACGATGACGTTAGATAAACATTTTCCTACCTGCATAATTAAAAACCATGGAATTTTATTAATCCAAAAGAGCATGAACAACATATAAAATAGGACGGGCCTATTTTCTGCGTACAAGGGGGATTTCACGTTTGAAACCACTAAAAAAGAAAGCTTAAAGTTTTAAATTTATGCGTATGAAAAATAATATTTGATGCCGATTGAAGCTGGAAGCATTTTTTTTATTCATAAAGCAAATTCTTGACCTGCTTGCAAGTGTGAGGTCATTTTATTCGTCCGTTTAATAAATTCAGAATGGGAAACTTAAGTCACTCAATCGAACAGTAAATAGGAAAAGTTGCCGAGGCGAAAAACACTTTCCCAGTTTAAAAAAGAAATGGAAATCGGCATCATGTTTGCCTGGAGCCTCTAAACTTTTACTAAATGCAAATTAAAGATACAAATTTTATCATTGAAGTGCTGAAAACGTATTTCAAAACACTTAGCTGGATTAGAAACAGTTGTGGCAGCCGGTGATTTCATAAAACAATGGTAATCAGTTCAATTCAATTCACATTGAATTTAAAGATAAGAAACGCTTATAATTAAAGACAACCACCTCTTTTATCAGCTATTATTTTGAAGATTACTTTATTTCATATTTTTAAACTCACGCTTTGTCATATTACCACATAGAGATGAAGTGGAATACTTTGATACCGGTGGGGAGTAGCGGTTTAATCATTAATGTTATCTCATGGTCCCATGAAGCCATTGACATTTGTGTAATTATTTTTTCTGAGTATATACTGCTTAATCAGGTAGAGCTTGCTACAATTAGTCGACTCGTGTTGCATGCTTCACCGCCATATTTTAATTTGGGGTTTTCACTGCTTTGCTTGAGCAACCCAACGAGTGTGTGGTATGAGGTATGCAAAACATTTGAGCGTCTGGGAAAATTAATTAGCTTAACTCAGCTAAAAGCATAGGAAAGTCATTGACTTTAACAACACAATGACTAGCCAGGGTGCTATTTATGAATCTGCATATTTGAATAACATTTGTCTAAATGCATCTTGTTGGAAGACAAATAAGTTATCCAAACAGTAAACGTTTGCTATTTGTCATATTTAAGCTGTCATGTACAAAAAATCGGTTAAAAATCTAGATTGATATCGATAGCATTTTTTTACTTATGTCAAAGTTTACCATGTAGAATTTAATTTCCATATAAGTTAGTTAGTTAGTTATTGCTTTTATTAAATATTTCACAAAATTTCAAATAAATTCTTTAAACTATTTAAGTTCAGTGATTAGTAAAACACGAGAGTTTTAATATAATAACATATTTATTTACAATAAACATAGCAGACTTTGGCCAGAAACCTGGTTTGGCTGTGTCCTTTACACAGTAAATATATCACAAGATGGAATTCAGTCGCACACGAATCGTAACAACGTCTTTTTAGTCTTATTAAACAAACTTAACTTAGATGCGCTCCACCTTCAAGTAGATGCCCCCAACAGTGCCCAAGACGAGGGACATGGGGGTGTACGTCAGTGGGATCTCCGTCTGGTCGCAAACGGAGAGTTTGAACCTGCTGATGATCTGGGCCAGACCCACGCGGACCTGCATCTGCCCGAAACGCATTCCGATGCAGTTGCGTGGTCCGTCGCCGAAAGGCAGCCACTCCACGGAGTCGCGAGCGGCCACCTTCTCCTGCGAGAAGCGTTCGGGATCGAAAGTCTCGGGATCCGGGTACAGATCCTCGTCGCGGTGATAGGCACAGGCGGGTATCAAGATCTGAGTGCCCTTCTCGATCACAAACTTGGGGTTGCCCGGCACCACGTAGTCGTTGAGGGCCTTCCGTTCGAGGTGCGGCACCAGGGTGTACATCCTCAGAGTCTCTGCACAGCGATATTAAGTGGAGTCAGTGAGCAACCCAGCTAAAGGTAATCGTAGATAACACCAACCTGAGATGATCTGGTTCAAGTAGCGCATGGCCTTGACGGACTCGTAGGTCAGCTGTCCCTCGTGCTCCTCCAACACCGTCTGGATCTCGGTGCGCAGCCTGTCCTGAATGCCCTGGTTCTGGGCCAGCTCGTAGAGGCAGTAGCTCATGGTCGAGGAGGAGGTTTCGAACCCGGCCACGTAAAAGACAAACACCTGGGCTGCCAGCTCGCCAATGGTCAGTCCCTCGATCACCTCCCCGTTGTCCAGGGTCACACTGCCCTTCTGCTTCAGCTCGATCAGCAGGTTCATGAAGTCGTTCCGCTTGAAGTTCTCCCGCTCCCGGAGGGCGATCGTGTCGTTGACCAAACGCATGAAGAACTGGTGGACGTCCTCGGGGAGTAAGCGCATCCTCAGCCTCTCCGCCAGCTTGGGGAAACTGAACATGAACAGGGTGAGCAGTGGTCCGTGGCGCAGGTCGGTGAACACCTTCTGTCCCATGGTCCGGAAATCGGTTACGGGTGTGCGGAGCGTGTTGCACTCTATGCCGAAGGCACAGGTGCCGATCACGTCCGTGGTGAAGCGGGCCATCAGCTCCTTGATCTCGAGCACAGTGCCGTTCTGGGTGGCCGGCACCTGCTCCGTCATCACCTTGACGAACTCCTCGGACACTTTGATCACCGAGGGGAACATGTACTTCATCTTGCCCGAGGTGAAGGTGGGCGACAGCCGCTGGCGCATGTCCTTCCACTTCTTGCCGTCCAGGTTGAACAGGTGCTGGGTAAGCGGGTCGTCGCGTCCGTTGTGGAACTGACCGCGGTCGGCGAAGTTCGAGAAGTCCCTGATCAGGATGTTCTTGGCCAGCTTGGGGTCCACGATGAAGGCGGCCGGCTTGTGCAGGAAGTAGAAGCCCACGAAGGGGTTGCCGCTTTTCCGGAACTTGTTGTAGTAGTCGTAGAAGATGTCGTGCATCACGCGGTCCTTTCGGAACCCGGCCATGTTGCCGTACAACGGATTCGGGGCCTCGTGGGCCACGCCCCGGCGCTTCCAGTAGTTGAAGTTGCGGTGGTACAGGTACGCCACCAGCGACATTATCGCGATCACAAAATAAATAACGATCAGCATTTTGGGTAGCTACTCTCGATTTGCATGCGTCGTGTTCGACCTACGACTATTTACTGATCTCCATGAAATGTTCCGGGCCATTTTATACGGTTTGGCAACAACGCACAAGCACGCGACGATACAAGCGTTTGGTCTGTCGCTTGCTATATAAAGCGACTAAAAAATCACCATGACTTTGCAAATTAGTAGTTCGCTGTCATGATTACAAGCTCGGCGATAACGCCAAGTATTCTACAAGAAAGTGCCTTTCTAAGAGATATTCAAACGTTCTCTTCACGATTCTCTGTGCGCGTGATCGGGAATCAAAATATAAACAAACGATAACGAGTTTGTTGTTAAACAAACCGGTTCGTGCTGATATAAGTATAATAACTAATTCGCATCAGGTTTTATCTCTCATTACAATTCTATATTGATTAGAGTCTGACAAAAATGTATTGAAAATTAAGGTAAACAAGGTGGATCGCTTTAGACGAGTGCCTTCAATATCAGATACTCGAATATCAGTTTGTTAAGCAAAATAAAAATAAATATGACTTCATTTATGGTTTTAAAAATTGTCTGGTAGATGGCTTTATCAATTATATGCAAATGAGGTGCACACGCCATCTGCTGGAAAATTGTTCATATTAATATACTGAGAAAGACGTCATGGACTTGTTTTTTGTTTTGATCTAAGTTTTGTTAAATCTTCTAAAAACATTGTTAGATTGAAACAGTGTCGGCATATATTGACCCATTAAAAACGAAAACGACCAGAAACTTTTTCCTGACATACAAAATTATTGCGCTATTGAAGGCTTAGCTTTGTTCTGTGAAGGCAGTTTTAAAACCTAAAATAGATGGACAAACAGACTTGATTATATCGAATTAGCTGATCATGTTCAACAATGTATTGGATACTTTAAATCATATGCTTCTTTGTACGTGTTCAATACTCCATGAATAAATGGTATAAAAGTTACAATCTGGTTGCAATTTTCCCAAAATCATCAGGTTCAACATTATAGGAAGATATTCAACATTGAAAGGGAGATTTTGTGAGTTACAGTAGCTGAACAACGAAAACAGTTCAATTCAATAATTGATAGCTTTTCTGCATTTCTTAGCCACACAATTGTGTGTGCCTAAGCTTATGGTTAACCGCTCCCCGAGTCACCTCCTAAAGGGATATAAGCCGATTAGGATGCGCATTTGTTGCCCCTAATCCCCCTTTTCTGCCGGCGGAGGGAATTGAAAAAACTAACGCGATTATGGCGGATTTATTTTCTCCAATTTGAGGAGGCGGAAACGATGCGCCAGCCGAGGCAATATTGACCTTGTGCATCACTTATCACAAGTTGCTCGAATTATTGGCATAGTCTCGGGGCAGGGAAGAGTCCTTGTCTTGGAGTGTCCTTGGCTGTCATGGTCTTATACTGTGAGTGCTCCTGTGGCTTACATGTGCAACTGACACTTCTATATCTACTTATACTTTTGCCAGACTCCGTCTGGTCTGCAGTGTGGCGTGAAAAAAGTGAGCAGTGGATTCAGTATTCCCTGTCGCTCGGAATGAAAGTCCTCCAGCTTGACCTTGAGGTGCTCAGCCTCGGCCCACATGTGTCACATTGTTTTAGACAGACACGCATTATGATGGGAAACAAAAATACTAAAAGGCGAGGCGTTCTCGGCATAATGAAGTGCACAATAAGAAACAAAGAACGCATTGAGGAAACGGCGGGAAAAAACTAGATTGCCTCCTCTGACTGCACTTATGCGCTAAATAAAAATGCAAATCTAAATGCAGCTGAAGACCTAAGAGCCAAGAAGGGCCCAAAGAAGCCAGGCAAACACAAAGAAGAACCCCACGCCGGCGGCGCACACAGTGCAGATTCCCCAAGAATGCACTCGAGGGTTCTCGTTCTCTAAGTCGACATCTGACTGCTGACTGCTGACTGCTGACTGATGTCGTTGCCGCAGTTTCTGGTGGATTGTTGTCTCCGTGTCTCGGGAGAGACGGCTTGGCTAATTGCAGATGCGGCTGCAGCGCGGAGACTTCTTGTAAACAGACGGCTAATTGTTTGCTCTGCAGAGGTGTTGGGCCCCGAAGACAGCTCTTTCAAATGCAAATGCTGGCTGGGCAGGGGGAACTCCAATCCGCCAGGCTGTGTACTACATGAGCAAGAGCGTGCGCCTCGAATAAATTAGTTTTATTTGTGTCTGGATGTCGGGCAATCTAAACAAATCGTGGGCCAGAGACGGGTCTCTGCATTTCCTGTGGGGTGACAAAATGATGTTGCGTCTGCGTATTATGTAAATCACAATAAGAAGCCAAATCGGAATGGGGGACAGGACGGCAAGAGAACGTGGGACAAATCCCTCATTTCAATTCAGATACACACAGGAAAGTAAGGGAGAAGCCCACCAGACAGACTCCGACCTTTTCCCCCATAATCGTCATAACCCTGAAGATAAAATCATAATCGCGAGGGCAAATACGGTTCACGCAGGACCTGCGTTAGCAATTAAAGCCTCCCCTCCTGGGCTCGCAGGATAATTAGCTGACAGGATTCCGTTTCGTCACAGGATGACAATGGCGAATTCCTCGAGCGGGATTTTTCAATCACAATCATCCACTGGGAGCAGCAGGATGATGGCTGATTGAATTTCTGGGCTGACACATTCGAGCCCTGATTGTGCGGCGTGTGTGGCAGCTGCTGCTCCATATTGATTCGCTGCTGATTGTGTGCCAAGGGCCTTGTCTCAGCATCTTGGGCATCTTCAGCGGAGGCCATAAAATGCAGTCACAAGTGCTGGGTCAATGTGTCAAAAGATAGAGCCCCGATGTCGCTGTCCATCAGGCGGGATGACACAAATTGTCACTCAGACCAGTGGCCAAGTTGCAAAATTGTTGACTTATGAAGCTGCAACTGGAGCATGGCGGCACAGAGAGATTCGCTTTAACGCGAGGTGATAAACCGCTCGCTTGAAAGCGCCGTGAATGTGTTTTATGTGCTGCCCTGATGGCACCACGTGGCGTATACGCACTTTAAACCAAAATTGCCTTTTGTGCCGTGAATACAGAAGCAGCAGCAGCCCAGCTTTGAGCAAATAAATGACAAAGCCGTTTGTAATGAAATATTAAAGTCGGCAATAAAATGAAAGGCTGAGGGGCGTGTGCAAGGCGGTGGCCACAGCGGGAAATGGGCCGGAAAACATCAGCATAATACTTATTCATTATGCTGCTGGTCTAGGCGTAGGCGTATTCGCATTCCCATTCCCATTCCCATTCCCCCTCCATTAAACGTGGGCGGAGGAGCGGTCACACAAATTTTATTGGACACACAGCACATAAACATCAAGAACATCGAGCACATGGCCTCAAGGTAGGAGAAAATCGATACACGTGTGGTCATATGTGCATGCAGCTCAAAAACCTGGCCAAAAGAAATGATTGCAGCCTCCATGGCACAGGTGGCTGATTTTAAGTGAATCGAATAAAATGTATCAAAAACAAATCATTCAAATGAAGTCACATTCAAGCACCAAATTAAATTTTCAAATGAAAACAAAGTGATTTTTCAAGAGGAAATTAATTGTTTTCTGCTTCTCGTTTTGGCAAATCTAGTTTTGGCCCACAGCAGAAAACATAAATTTAACTAGATTCCAACGTTGACGACAACAAATCGCGATTGCCCTTTATGGGCATGCCGAGAAATAAGGAAAAGAGTATGATTGTGAGTAAAAACCTTTTGAAGTTGTCACCGCTGAAGTGGCAGTTGGCTCGGCTTTTACTGCCGACTGGCTGCCTGTCTTGGCTTTTTCCCCTTTTGCGCAGCTCTGAACCGCAGCGCACAGAATAAGCCCCTTTTAGCCACCGAATTGTAAATTGGGCAAAACGCATGCCGAGCAAACTTTTTCCATGGCAGGGAGCAGAGCAAGAGTCGATAAGAATATTGTTTAACTCAATTCGGCACGAGAGTCTGAACCCAGCCCGATTTGTTGATAAAAAATGAAAGTGAAAAGGCGAAAAAGCAACATAACCACGTCGGCAATGGAATCTTCACCCCCCAGGCAATCAAATTGGAAATTCTCCATTGTGCAAATATTGATTTTGTGCGCTGCATAAAGTTTTATGCGCCAAAAAACTGAGATCCCAAGTGAAAGTAAAGGGAAAATTTGCTTGCTAATTTCCACTGCGATACGCAGAACGTTAAGAGCCATTCCTCATCCAGTTCTGAACTTGGACTGCTACAAGTGTCTGGGGCAAGGTCGAGTCTGTGTCTCTTTTTTGCGGCAGTCTCGTTCTGAGTTTTGTGCCTGGCTAATTCAACGCCTTCTGTCTGTCGAGTCGTGTGCTCCGAGCTTTATCTTTTTCTTCAACATATTATTTATGGTAATCGACATCAAATGCTGCCATTAAGCTTATTGCCATGGCAAGCGGCAACAGCAAAAACGTTTTCATACTTTTTGCTGCTGTTTTTTTTTTTTGTGTTCTCCCCATTGCTTTTGCTGTTTATAGGCTTCGAAAGCTAAAAATATTGTACATCTGCATGGGTAAACTCTAAAAAGGCGGGTATAAAAAGTACCTTGAGATTTACTTTTGTATACTCTGCGAGCTGTATTTGTATTTGGATTTTGAACAGATATACTGTGAAAAACCAGAGCATTCTTGCATAAATTATTATATTACAAATATTTGATCTACAAAGCAAGTCAATTGGTACTAAAAGTTTAACGACTACCGAATGTTTAGTGTCTGTCAGTAATTCTAAAAACATTTTGCTACAAAAAGGTGTTAATTATGTACATAGCAGAACAATATTTAACAACAAAAATGGGTAAACTCTATCGAGCTTATATACGCTCAACTAAAAATTGATTTTCTATATTACTTTTTAAATATTTATAATATTGTTTGAATATTCCGCTTGTTCTCTTCAAATATTACGCTGTTTTGTTAGGGTATTTTGGCAGAATTAACATACAGTGTAGGCGATTTCTCATATTTGGCGCTTTTGAATTTTTTAACACGAACGAATTTATGACAAGCACGTCCCTGCGTTCAAACTCTCCCTCTCGGTGGGCAATAATTTGTTTGTATCTCATGTTTGATTTTCGTTATATACTTGTTTGTGCGAGAGTATGTATCTTTTAGCACCTTATCAGCAGATTATTTGCATAATTTGTGAATATTTTTTGAATCGAACCAAAGCTTATCTAATGAACCAGTGTGCGAGAGATAGCGAGTGAAGGAAAGATATGAAATCCTCTTATTGCATTGGCGCGTGTTCACACAGCCTCAAATGTATGCTAATTAAATTATTCTAAAGTTATTAATGGAAAAACTCATGCGATGAAAGTGAATTTATTAGATTTTTTCGGCTCATTTACCAGTCCCAACTTATTTAATTACGAACTTTTCCCATGCAAATGCGAACGTTTGTGCGAGTTGAAAAACTTTAAATTGCCCAAACGGGGAGGTGTGCTGGTAAATACCTGAAAATGAATAATTGCCTCTAGCTAAAAGTTTCCCATTTCATCCGCGGCTCTGGTAAATTAATAAACATAATAAAATCCACTTTAATACTGATTAATATCTGTGTATGCTCTTCTTTGTACGTGCATATACGTATTTGTTTATGGCCCCAGAAACAGCTTTTTAACCGCCCACTCACACTCGTTCTCTCGCCCAAGCTATTAAAGATTATTAAAAGCATCATGATCTCGGGAGAAGGAGTTCCCCTGTGGGTCTCCTGCTGCTGCTGCTGATGCTGTGGCCCCGTGGCACGCACGCCAAACTTATTGATCCATAAAGGATATAAAAACACGAGCATTATTAGTATTTGATGGTGGCTGCCCTACGGGGGGAAAGAGGCAGGGGCAGCAGAGTGTGCAGCCGGAAGGGTTGTCAGCTGGGTGAAATGTGCAGTCAGTTGCTCTTTGACCTTTGCAAAGGTTGAACCCACTCCACCTGCCAGCTCAGGCCCAATTAAGTGGCTGTAAAGTTTGTTGGGCAGAGCCCCGATAAATATAAATCTCAATATGTATTACCTAACGCCGCAGCACACAATGTCTTCATCATCATCGGCGGTAGCTGCTCATCCGGCGGGCAAAATCAATCTTTCATCTTCATCTGCATTCGTTTATGCATTTTATTGGCTCTTGGCTAACCTGTAGCACCATCAATCATCTCAATGGCTATCCAGCGCTGTCTTTTGTGTCTATATATTTATTATTTTGACCGGCCCGATGGTTTGGCAGTCATAAGTGGTTCACCTGCTGGCCTGGCAGTTTGCAAATAATTTTAATCAATTATGCAAATCGCATTTATTGGGCCGTGATTTATGCGATTTGTGGCCTGCGTGCGTATTGAAGATGGGAGAAATGGAGCGAGATGGACTTAGCCCGGCTAAGTTGGCAGTTGGTTACTCATCTTTCCGGAAGTGCTGACTTTAGGCCCACTCACATCACTCAAACGAAAACGTAAACGTAAAGTGCTCTCGGAGTTATAATTAAACACCCATTTCTTATATGGCAGATCTGGTTTCAGGTTCAGCCAACTGCGTTTGAAAACTGTTCTACTTAAGGAGATAAGAAACCACATCGGAGATAAGAACCCTACCATATATGGCTAATGCAAATGCAAATACAAATACGCACCAGAAAAGTATTCGCTGTTTATTCCGGCACTATCCGTGGCAACCTTCCAGGCGGATTTAATGAATGAAATCAACTTGAATTAAATTCCTCCATATTGCCTGCCTTGTTTTGTTTACACACACTGCAGCTGTTGAATCACCACAAAGCACCACAAATGTATTTTTCGGCTGCTTTGCTTTGTTTCGCTTTGAAGGTAATAAATTTTGAACACAATTGCATTGCATAAACAATTTCAAAACTGCACTCGGAACGGGCCTTGTTTACACTGTGTGTCGTGTCGATTACATTTCAGCCATGATTTAACTGGTTTATTTCGATTTCGATTTCGATTCCGCGACTAGATGTTTACTGAGGCCTGGCGAACGCCAACGCGCGCGAATCTTTCAGCGCAGCCCACGCACTGTTAAGCGGACTCGCCAACTTCACTTGCCGAAGATGCACTGAGAGAAACCGATACGGACTCAGACCGATGGAGGCAGCGAACCGAACCTCTGGGCCAGCGATCGAGTTGTGCGCCGCTGAAGTGCTCGGCACGTATTAATTTCTGCCGCAGCGGCAAAGTATCCGAAAGATACATTCCGCTGGTCGCGCACAAGCGCATATGTGGGCAACTTCGCTGCCGACGTCGCCAACTTGTTTGACGGAAGAGCAAACACAGTCCCTCTGGATGTTTATATTTACACATCAGAAAACTAGTGGCCGGGGGGTGTGGGTTTACAGAAGATGATCGTGATGGGTCAGAGTCAGAGACTCAGTCAGAGACAGAAACGTGGGTGACGTAGATTTTAATGAAAAGCGACAAATTGTTGTCACTGCGTCTCAAGTGGCAGCAGCTCTCGTTTATCGCCATCCGCCTCGATGGCTTTGTTCCGCGCTAGACAGAGCTACTACTGTTCGTTCTAATTGTGTTCGTTCTTCTCAGCCAGCTGGCTGTGTGAGTCTGCTGGTGGTAATCAAACTGATTAGATCCCAGCGATTTCGGCAGCTGCAAAACTGTAAATCGTATGCAAATGACTCCCATCAGAAATTGGACAAGATTGCGGCAAAGCTGTTGTGTTTTTTGGCTAATTAAACGTTTTCGGCGAACGGGGCCACTGGCGTCTCTTGAATGAGGCCAGCCGAGAGTGTGTTTGATTTGTATTTGCCTTTTGTGGCAGTGCCAGCACTCGATTGCTTCCGCCTCGAAGTGCCTGGGCGGAAATCGCTCTTACAAATCAAATGATTCGAGCCGTGGTTTTGCGGCTTTTGCTCTCCATTATCCACATGGGTTCTATTCAAGCCGAGAGTTTTCACTGCCTCATCCAATTATTTATCGCCGGAGCTGCTTTCTCTGACTTGGGTCGCCTAGATCAAAAGCCTGCACTCCAAACACCTACGATGTGTCTGAACTTGAATATCGACGCTTCTTGGTCGCTTTGATCGCTTAGGTCGCTTGGGTCGCTTGGGTCGCTTGGGTGGCCGTGGCCCCGAAACTGGTCTGGAGGAAGCCCCTACACCTGCACCTAATGATGCATAATTATACGTGGGTTAAGTTTCAGTTTCCAAAGCATTTTCATTAGTTTGATGGATTTTCTGGCCCGGCCCGGTCGGGCGTTCCGGCCATAATTACATAATCATTTTAATTGGATCCGGCAATGTTTGCGGCGGCTGCCGCGGCGTCGTCGACACATAACAAAGATTAATCGTGCTCATGTCGGCGGGTCAGGAGACAAGAAATTGAGCCGAAGTACAACAAGCTATCTTGCAGGTACTTTGCTGCATGCAAGGTCGAGTGGCAGGCGGAGGGGGCGGGGTTGGGGTAGGGGTTGGAATGCTGATTCCCCTGCAGAATTACATTCAATTATAACGGCGCTCTGCAGGTGGGAGGCATTCACTTGACTTCGACTTGAAGAGCTTTGCGTCCCAAGACATTTATGAATTAGTCGCAATTTGTATCTGCTTCAGCTGTTTTTGCCACTTAAGGCTGCCTGCTCGCATTTCATTAGTCCCAAATTAGCTCCATCACGTGATCGCGTGGCGAGGGGGGAGGGGGGATCGGTCGGTGGACCCCGGGTTAAAGGGGAAATCCAAGCAACTCAAAACGGAACTCGCACCAAATGGCAGCCGCCGCAGACTCACATTCTCACATAAATTTCCAGCACTCCGGTGTTTTTCTTTTCAGAAGCAGCTCCTCTACTTTCTGATGAGCACCTCTCGCATCACTCTAAATTAATTGTGGGGGGCTATTGATAGGCCGCTTCTTTGTTTTGAGGGACTGACACTCGGCATTCAGCAGTTATATTTATCCGGCTCTGGAAATTGGGCTTTGCGTGCCGCACGCCACGCTCCGCCACGAAAATTCATAACACTCGGCTGCATACGAAGTGTCACAAACAGTTCCATAGGCCCACAACATTGTGAATTCGTTTGAATAATGTATTACGCTATAATTGCGAGGGGTTGTCCGCAGGCAAATCCATTTCGGGCTTTTCCCAAAACCAATCAGCTGGAAAAATTATGCAAAAGCAAAATTTACGTTCGCAAATAAAAGGCTCCCGAAAAATAGGGTCAGCAAATATGCTAACAGAAACCAATCGCTTTGATAAACTGGAGTAAAAATAAGCTGAGCTCGATTAATACTAGCTTCTTTACCGGATTTCACTTTCTTATTTTTGATCAAACAGTGTAACCCAGCGTAACTAAAACAACACTTTGCCTTTTAAAGTGGGAACACAAATTCTTCCAACAGAATAGTTATTTTAATGGTTGATAATATTTTTTATTCATTGTGTTTCACAGACGGAGCTGCTAACAACATTGTAATTTACACCAAAAGCAAGACCCCAAAAAAAGGAAAGAGCCCTCGAAAGTCGTTTTCTTTTATTTCGATTCATTTCAAAGTTTTAGTTTTACTTATTTATGAAAAAGTTTTTTTTGGCCTTAGGAAAGCTGTTCAACTATTCATGTCAAATGTCTTCGAAAAGGTACATCTACTCTCTTTCAGATAGGTAGTTTTGGGACTTATGGCTTCTAAGACTCTGTCATATCTTTATAACACGACTGCCACAAAAATAATTCTCAATAATACCCTTGCAGAGGGTATTATAAGGAAGGAGACGTTTCCGACCCTATAAAATATATATATTCTTGATCACCATCACTAGCAGAGTCGATCTAGCCATGACCGTCTGTCCGTCCGTCTGTCGTCCGTTTCTACGCAAACTAGTCCCTCAGTTTTAAGGCGTCTGCATGAAACTTTCCCAAAAGTTGTCTTTCTTTTAAAGGTAGTTTATAAGTCGGAACGAGCCGGATCGGACGACTATAGCATATAGCTCCCATAGGAAAGTTTCATGCAGATAGCTTTAAAACTGAGAGAATAGTTTGCGTAGAAACGGACGGACAGACGGACAGACGGACAGACGGACGGACATGGCTAGATCGACTCTCCTAGTGATGCTGATCAAGAATATATATACTTTATAGGGTCGGAGATGTCTCCTTCACTGCGTTGCAAGCTTCTGACTGAAATTATAATACCCTCTGCAAGGGTATAATAATTCAATTGTGAAGTTCGATTCTGATATGGAAGACTTTCATTTCAATTTGGAATATGGAACTTGGCCTGTATTAGCGTCAAAACTAAATACTTAAGGTAGATTGACGATAAAATGTCAAAGGGTTTATATAAAAAATTGAATATCCCGAAATAAAGAATCCAAATAATCCTTTGTTGCAATTGTTGGATGAATGGGAAACTTATTAAAAAATAAATATTGAGTTATAGGGCAACTAACTTTGCGTTTCAGAGCAAGAGCTCTATATATACAAGTAGATACAAACTTCTTGGGTAAGAGCAAAAGGTAAAAAACAAACTTTTCAGGAAGCAGCCAAATTGACAAGCAGCATTGACAAATTGAAGGATGTTGAAGGATTCTTACGTGTAATTCAATAACCTGCATCAAAGCAATCCTTCGATGGCTATACCAAAACAGAATCGGACTACATTCCGCCCACATTACCACCACTTCCCACCTAAATGCCATTGCAATTTCCATAGCCACACACTCGACAGGCCACAGTCACCATATTAGTAAGTTGAGGTCATGCATGCTGCCACTGTCACGCCCCACTTAACCATAAATACTCGAATTTCCCTGGCTGCCACTCGTGCACGGAGGGCACTACGAGGAGCCTCAGACCCGATCCGGACCATTTCAATTAGCAGACACCTTCCGAACCTTCCCCGCAGAATGTGCTCGGCCAGTGCGTTATTCACATGTATGCACCTACATTCAGAACATTGGGCTGAAAAAAACTGCCGGCCAATATCCTGGCGGAAATTAATGTTGCTGTGGCAAGCACAATGCCAAAAAGAGGGGCATAAAACGGAACGGAAAAAAAAAGGAATGCCACAAACCGATATGATTCGCCGGCGGGGGAATGTGGAGATGCCGAGCCATTCGCTGCTGTCAGCAGTTCCATTTTCCTGCTGTTCACATCGATGGATAAGTAGGGCTTAGACCGCAGCCAGGCAGGCCCCCACTCGAATCGCCCCTTTCCCCGAGGCCGAAATCCCCGGAATATTGAACGTGCTCGGCGCATCGGATATGCAACACGACGGGGATGCCGTATAATCGCTATCAATTATATTGCTCAGCCCGGGCATTGTCTCACACTCCCCTCGCAAGCCGACATTCGCCGACAGTTTGCCATCGCCTGAGTGCTGTAAACAAGGACTTACCTTGCCATCGGCATCGGCATGAGCATGGTATCGGACCTCCAGCGACCCGCCGAGCACTGCATACCAGAAGCGGCCCTGTTCGCCGGCGCGAAAAACTGCGGGGTGAGAAGGGGAGGGTCGTTGTTAGCCACCTCAGCTGCATATTAAATCCACTCAACACAACACTCACGTGTCACGCCCTTCTCCAGGTCCTCGTAGAACCCACACATGGCCAACTGCTGGAGCGCTGATCCTGGAAGGCGACACAGCGGCTCCACGCGACGCAAGCGGCACGAGATTAGCTCCACGTCACGCAAGTTGCGGTCGCAAGGACTGCAAAAGTAATGTATGTATATTATATATTAGTTACCCATTAAAATATTATTTAAATCACCATGTTAGTTCTAGCATATTAGGCAAAAAACAGAAAAATTCTACTAAAAACTAAAATGTTTCGAAATTACAGCTATAGGACATAGTCGTTTGATTAATCAATAATAACCATAGCATTGTTTTAATATTGGAAATACTTTCATTCAATTATTTATCCACGGGAAGTCCCGAGCTACTGCGATCAAACTATCACATGCATGAACATGAATGTTAAAAGGTAAGCTAAGCAGTTTAACCTACATGTATTTTATTATACGACAAAGCCGGTGACTTGAGGAGCCTTATGTTGATATAGCCATGACCAGCCTCGCAGTTTTAAAGCTGTTTGGGTTAAACCTATCCCGAAAGTCTCTTTTGTATCGTTTTCCAATTTTAATAAAATTAAAATTACAAAAAAAATTTTTTTTTATGTAACTTTTTTATTTTGTAATTTTTTTTAAAAATTATTTTTGTCTTTTTAATAAATCGATAGTTCAGGACTACGCTTTTAATTTTATTAAAATCGGAAAACGATATCATAAAGCTGCCATAGGAACTATTGAATAATTAAACTGCAAATTATCATAGCTTCAATGTTTTTAATCATTTACGCAAGTAAATCATAATTTTAATGTTTAATTTTTGCAATAGCTGCAAGGGTATATGAACATCGGCCGAAGTTTGCTTCCTTTCTTTTTATAAGTAACTTGCAAAAAGTGAATATTATGCGGCTCACTAGCATTACCCTGAAAAGATTTTAAGAACCTTTATCTCGTATTTTAAATTGACTAAAGTGAAATGTGCAATAAAATAAAATAAGTCCCTGGGCAAATGATTCCGGGTATTAAACAATTCAAAGCTGAGCCCAGACGTGTTGAACAATAGACAACAATAAAGCAATAGGGAACTCGAAAAAGAAACGAGTGTTTTGCATTTATAATTTACTGACTCTATGCAAAGCACTGCACATGGATTTGTTCTATTTTTTTTTTGCTGAACAAAAAAGAGAGGAGTTGGGAAAGCAAAGAAAAGTATCAGCTCAACAATAAACTCAAATTAAAAATTCCAGTGTCATTTGTGCACGGTTTGTGCGCGCATTAAATATGCTAATTCTATTTTTTTTGTCGCGTCTGTGTGCGAGTCAATTGAAAAATGAATAAATAAATATAAGAGCTTCCGGGCAAGAATCTCGCAGGAAACGGAAGCCCAACCAGAAAAATGTGAAGAAAGGAAAAAAAGTTGAAGCAGTAAAAGCAGGCAGAAACTAATTGCATAAATCGAAAAGTTTAACGGATAAGATTTAATAAACACCCTAGAATTCTTGAAAGTATAAAGTAATTTTCAACTAATAATCCTAAAATTTAGTTTATATTGCCTGGCTTGTTTTTTTATGATTTTTTTTAAAGAACTTGTTTAAATTGTGTTAAATATAACTACATCAAAATAAAACTGTGTTTCTTTCTTTATTATTTACCAAAACGGATTTCCTGACAGATTTCGGTGATTTCATATCAAAACTATTTACTATTCAAGAAACTCAATTCAAGCTTGAACGGTACGGCATTTAAAAAATGTACAATATCAGTAAATATAATTATATCTGGCATTATGCCAATAAATATATTGTTTTAAATAGTTAAAAAACGCTTTACAAAATAAAATTTGTATTTAAAAGTTTCACAATTTACTTCTCTTCTGCGCCCAATAGTCGAAATTCTACCCGGATATTATATGGTGATGCTAGTATTGCAAATCTGACTTCTAACGAAGAGAAACGTTAAATTTAAAATGGCAAAACTTTAATGTTTTATTTAGGTCAACGCTCGCCCGCCATAAATCCATCAGGACCACTTTTAAGACTCCTTGCTGGGCTTCCGAATAATTAAAAATTCCGTAAAATTGTGGGGGACAGAGCGAGTCCAGGCGGAGGAAGATCAAAAGAGGAGGTGACCTGGGCGAACTGCTCCAGCTTGCAGACAAAGGCTGCTTGCAAATCGGAAGTGAATCACAAGTTGGCCTTAGCCAGGGCATCATCTGCATTGAGGGCTACTTTTGCAACAAGACGTCTACTTTTTGGCGCAGCCGTTGAACACTTTCAGCTGCCTGCTGGCTGCTGGCTGCTGACTGCTGGAGCTAAGCGGCTGTCTTGCCTGGCTCATACATAATTCATTCGCCAGTAGAAGCGGCAATTTCGGGAAACCGAGGGAGGTGATGCTCATGCTCATGCTCTGCACCCCAGTGCCGCCAACTGTCCAACCCATGGCTCGTTGTTTATTATAATGGTTTTTGCGGTTTTTGGGCACACGCCCCAAAGCTTAGTTTTGGAATTTTGGAATTTTGTAATTGCCGTGCCGGCGATTCGTCAACCTTAAAGGTGCAGGAGAAGTTGCTCGCATACATTAAAGCCGACATCAGCACACGTGGCTTATGATAAATGCCTGGTGGCACTTGTGAGTAAGACGCCTTCTGCCGGGAAGCCATCAATATCAATTGCTGTCTGGCTTTGCCACTTTACGCTTTACGTACTGCGATTACCTTGCTTTTTGCCAAGGACACGCCGGATTCATTGGCTTTTTTCGTTTGTATGCACCGAGCGTTTGGCGTGTCCTTGTCCTCCAGGTGTGCTTAAGCCCAGATCGCTCTTGATAAGCCGAATTACCAGCCAAGAATACCCGCTGCCGTGACTTGGCCTTCTCAGCCGGGACCTCATCCATTAATTCTGCCCCAAATTAAATCATTTATTTTGTTAGGTCTCACTGTGGTGCGAGGCCATTTGTATTGTTTGTAGAATGACTTGCGGCTGGGAAAAGAGCCTGCGCCATTAGAAAATCGTGGAGTTTTCGCCACTCTGATTATTGTTTTAGTTGAAACTGCAGCGTGCACCCTCTCATTGAGCGGGGCAAACAAAAGGCAGCAAACTGCAAATATTTGCCCCAGGCACAAGGCACACAGTTTGCTTAAAGCCTTTGCCACTTGACCTTTCTTTCTGCCGCTGCTACGCGCAGTCACATGAGTGCCCGCTGCCTCCTGCCCCCTGACCCCTGACCGCCGAATGGGAGAAGCGTTTAAGTGTTGACAGACCATGAGATTTGAAGAGATTGTCCTGTGATTGATGGTGTGGGGGCGGACGGTGGCACGCCCCTTTTGGATACCAGCAATGAAATTTAAGGCCACTTCGCAATAATAGAATGTGCCGCAGATCTGAGCATTCGGTGGGTCATGTGAGGCTAATGGTGGCACTCGTCAAATGATTTTCCCACCTTAAATCGAGCAAATTGCATCAAGTGGCTTATTGGGAGCGAATGTGTGTTTGAGTCTCGACCATTCACGCTTGAACAAATTGATTTAAAGTCACAGAGAAAAAAAAAATATGTTTTAATGTTCAAATTGGCTTTATTTTAATTTAAGGCCTTAAAACTTTCTTAAGCATTTGCTGCTCAACATAAAAAAACGTAAGCTGTTAAAAAGTACAAGTCGCATTAAAAAGGTACTAGTCGAATCTTTTAAAATTAAATGTTTATATGCTTAAAGCGGCAAAATAACGGTGGAAAAACATCTTATGAAGAGAGGGCCAAAATAGATTACCCGAACGAAAAGTAAACTGCATGTTTGATTTTTATCATTAGTATGCCAGCATTGAAGAGTGAAGTGCTTCCGCTAATTAAAAGGAAGTGTTTAAATTTTTGAAAAAAAAAATATCCAACTTAAACGTATATTAATTGAAATGCCAATTAATTATATTCAGTACATAATATTAATAGACTTCAACGTTTATTAATTGAAATGCCAATTAGTTATATTCATTACATAATATTAATAGGCTCATATGTTAAAAATGTTATTGTAATTTAGCATATACATGAGAATAAAAATAAATTGAATGTGTATAGACTTATACAAAATTACTAAACTACAAATTACTTTACAACAACGGCTTAATGGTTACAAATTTATTTAAAGCCACAGTTCATTAAATCAATAATATTCGCTGCTCAAAAATAATATTTTTTTCGCCGCTTTTATTAATCCATAACATTTCGGTTTCCTATTCAAGCTTGATGATATAATTGTTTTGCCAATGGCTGTTCAGTGAGTCAAAAAGAATTGCTATTGAGATTTAATAAAGCGGATAATTCGTGGCAGGCCGTGTCCACAATATGGATTGGCCTTTTGCCAAACGGCAATGATGGAGGGAGATTGAGTGGGACGCAGATGTTGGTTCCTGACAAATGAATGTAGAGCATGACGGTAACATTTTAAAATGTTTCGTTTCTCGTTTTTGTTTTGCTTGTACTTCACGTCGAGCATTTCATTTAACGTGCATGAACGTGGATGCGTGTGCACATGTCTTCCTTGGGAAAACAAGAGCAAAGAAGTTTGTGCACCCAACTTGAAAATGTGTCTTAAAATTTAAGAAATTGTTAAGCATTTAAGAAAGCATTTTATTTGATTCTTAGAAAATTTTGGCTTAAGCTTAACTTATAATTTAAATTAAGAAAAAGTTTTTCATTTGAATCTGAGATTAGTTCATTTAATAAATGAAGATCTAATTTAATTTCCTGCCTTGAAAAGTATGCTTTATATATTTGCGGAAAACCAACTAAAGTCTCCAGTTCTCTTACCGTTTGTCCATTGCAGTTATCCATTCCATTGCCATGTTGGCTTTTTTTAATTAAACTTCCTTTGTGCGATTAGTTTCTTGTCGTTTTAAAATTAATATAAATTATCAAAAGCACATTCCACAAATACCGAACGAAAATGTTGCTTTGGCGCGCCGTAACTTTCAACCGAAAACATAAATCGGAGCGGAAGGAGAGTTCAAAGTTGTGCCAGTTAATGGCGCATTGCGGGCCGGGAAAGCGAAATCAAAATACCGGAAAATGGCCGTCCTGCTGTCAGTTTGTCGTCACCTCAATCCGCGATGTTGCCTTCAATTTGCGATTCCCTTTGAATATATCATGCCAGCGCTTGTGGGACACTGTCAGATGGTTTAGCACAGCATTGCACTCGAAATCCGCTTTTGGGAGCGACAGAGCGAGCGCTTTTCCAGTTTGAAGCAAAGTGCAAGCAAAAGTAACTTGTTGATTAAGCGAAAGTTCCGAAATAGATTTTAATTTGAGTTTCCGTTCGCTGGCGTTGGGGATTCCGTGCAGCTGCAAAGTTAAATTGGGCAAATGTGAGACAGAGTTGCCAAAGTAGTCTAAATCTACTACAAAGTAAGTGTAAGCTAGCCTTGGGCCGCACAGGGATGTCGGCAAATGGAATTTAATATAATTTATATAAAATGCCAGGCAGCAGATGTAAAAGTTTTCCCTCTTTTACACTTTTCAGCTACAAAACTAATGTGGATCGCTATTGTTGGACTTGCCAAAAAGGGTTTTTCCAACATCTCTCTGCCTTTCTGAGTGTTGTGGTGTGTGTGTGTGTTGCCAACTGCTGACAGCTGCCCAAAGAGCTCTAATGTGTGTGTGTGTGTGTTGGCTTGTGGGTATCTGTGTCCCCAACAAAAGCAAATGTTATGAATAAGCTTTGATGCGAGCACCGACTGCAGAGGGGGTGTTGTGATGGAGAGGGGCAGAGGGGCAGAACTAACAAACTGTCGGGATACTAATCTAACAATAGTTTTCCTAGATAACAATAGATTACTCTACACACGGCGTATACTTAATGCGCTGTCAGTAGGCATACGCTCACTGTTTCGCAGAATACGTAAATACAGATTGTAGGCATGCAATAGCACGATCTCCCCAGCACAAACGTGCTGAATTCGTAACCGGACTCTAGATGAGTGTTGTTTACTCATCGGCTGCACTATCTATATCCATATAATGGCTGCGTATTTTGTTTCTGCGTCAATGGAAAAACATAAATTATGCCCATCCATCAGAAGTGCACCGCGCTGCAGTGTCTTTTGACAGCAAAATGTGAACACAGGAGGAACAATTACAATACTGTCGGCGCAAAGGGGACGGCATCGAGAAGCGCCATCAGCATGTATGTGAATAATTAAGTATACGCCGCATCGGCCAGCGAAGGCGCCTCAGTGTATGCCAAGTTTTCTGACGTGTCTCTCGCTAGCTGGCTGCACGTAAATTGCGACAAAAGCCCAAAGGGAGATAAAACTGATATTGTTGATATTGTGTGTGGGCCGACTCGATAAGAGGCCACTATCGGACGTGTTCCGCAAATGGCCGCTAAATATTTTTGTGTTTAACGAGGAATTGCGCTTCTCCTGCCAGCCAAATGCAATTAGTGTCCGGAATGAAGGTTCTCCTTGGAAAAACGTAAGGGAAGGAGCTGGGCATGTTTTGAAATCGCTCAGGAAACAGATGTTTCCACTTCAGGGGTTTCAAACTTAGTTTTTAATTAAGCAACCGACTGAAAGCAAAACTTTGGGCCACAATAAATGTGATTTAACTTTTCACTGCAGTCCCTGCTAAAGGAAAAACTTAGCCATTTAGCTGGGTCATTGTGTAAGCAATCAAACCGAATCAAATACTTACGCATCCTCTGAGTGGAGAAAGGGATCAGCGGATGCAAGTAATGGGCGAAGTTTCAGAAATTCTAGCAAAACAAAATCAGATCTTTCTAAGTCGAAAAGCTCAAGTCATTGATTTGAGTTAGCACTAAGCACCAAAACGAGCCCGATAATAGCTGTTTAATATTTAACCACCACGTAAGACCGAAATCCAGCCAATACTTAGAAGACCGGAAATTAAAAATAACCAATTTTTTGTAACGTTTTTAAGCACTTGATATATACAGTTTTTGGGTAAACATCTCAGTTCTTAACTTCCGGTGTAGCGCTGGCGCGTCCGATTCATTTGGTAGTCGCGTCGCAACTGTTTGGCCGAATCGCGATTTCCGAGCGCCGTTCTCTTCACCACGCTGCTGTCCTGCGCCTAACAGGTGAGTTTCCCGGAGTAGGTTGGGGGCTTCCGGCCGTGGTGAGTTCCGCTTCTGCTGCTGCTTCTGCTTCTGGCCGCCTTAGCTGGGCGAATTGCTGGAAATTACTCATTGCCGATGACTGCAGTGTTGACGGCTGTGGTGCGGTATTTTTGGCCTTGTTGTTTTGCCTTCTCGTCACTCCATCCTTCCATTCACATATTTTGGCGGGTTTTTTTTAGCAACAAGTTTGACAAATCCTCCGCACAGTGACAGCAAGCTTTTGCTTGTGCTAACAGACAAAAAATGGATTTTGCAATCAATTTTTTATAGCAATCAAATGAAATTTACCCTAAAAACAAGTGTTACTCAAATCTTTGTTAAAGTTGACACTTTTTTTGGTTTTCTTTTTATCATGTTTAAAATGAATTAATATTAACATTATTATAAATGAGAAATCTGTAGTTGGTCCAGAGCACTTTGAAAAATGCAATTAAAAAAAAATTGTGTCTATTTTTAAGAAAACTTTTTTTTAATACATAGTTTTTAAGAAAAAACTGCAAAAAATTTAATTTTTGTAACTTTTGTAAAACTTTAAATTTCTTAAAACCAATGAAAAAGTAATTTTCGTTTTTGTTGTTTTAAAACAAAAAGGCAAAAAGTTCCATGAAAATCGCTCCTTCGAATCTTAGGATGCCCACTTAGCAGGTTTTCACTCAAATCGAAATTCCTAAAGCCGCATTAAAACACCACAGGTTTTATGTTTAAATACAAAACATGAATGTGCCAACTACATATACAATAAAGTCTTTCCATCACTACCTGCAAGAAAAGAATGCTCTTTAAAAAGTTAAAAACAATTAAATATTGGGAGACAAGTTTTCAAATCCAAAACAGGCATACAAGGCTTATAAGATGGGTAGTAATATTCTAAGAAGAATCAATCACTAAAATATATGTTTATTAAAAATCTATGCCCTAAGCCTTATTATATTTTTTTTTACAACCGAACTAGCAAAGCTGGCTTGTAAAAGCTTCAGTTTACAAAGAAACGAATGTAATGCGCACCCTAAGGATTTACTGAGAAATGTAAAATTGACCGTGTTCGACAGCATTAAAATAACAATTTATTATTTGGAATATTTTACTTTGCCAAACAGCATGTTTCAGCAACATTTGTGGCTCGCTCTCCGTTTATCTGCGAAGCAACAAACTGTTGAGCGTTATTTTGGTGAGTCGTCGCAGTGGGCCAGCACTTCAACAGGCAATTGTCCGTCCATTCGGCTGTCTGACTGCCAGCCCACTACGGCCCCTCAGCCAGTGCTCCATCACACACTTGCCTGAAATTGCACATAAAATGGAATCGCAGTGCGAAACAATCAACGTGTCAATTAAATAATGCACACCACCGACAGCGTGGACACTCGGACGTTGACATATTTTGGACATTTGGACGTTTGCTGACAGTTTGTCTCGGGCAGCGAATGAATCAACCGATTCACTCGTGTGAGCCTTTGAAAAGGTGCAAAAATGCAAAGCGTTTCTTTTGTTTTCCGCTCGTGTTTCACACTTTTCCCGGGGCCTCCCTTTGAAGCTGTGGCTGTGGTCGCTGCCACAATATTTACAGCACTCTCGAGTGCCTTTATTTCCGCATGAATCATTCCCAGTTTCAGTTCCAGCTCCACAGCCTGCCCACAACGCGAATAAATTCTTCGCCACTTCTTTTCCTTTTGCAGTTGCTGCACAGTGAAAAAAAGCATATGAGTTTTATTGAAATTTAAGGCTGTTTTAGAACTGAAAATATAGTGCTATAATATTTAAAATCCAATTGAATGAAGGCTAAAGATTTGTATAATAATTTCAATCAAAAGCTTGCAACGCAGTAAAGGAGACATTTTCGACACTATATAGAATATATATTCTTGATCAGCATCTCCAGAAGAGTCAATTTATGTATTAATGTTACATACTTTTCAAAGACTGTTTTTTTTTAAATATCCTTCAAAACATAGTCTTTTGTACACAATATTGTAATATCTGTTTGCTTTTTGGCTTCTTTCAGAATTAAAATGTAAAAACCTAAGAAACCCATTGTTACTTATTAAAAGTGAATAACTCAAGTTACTCATTTATGTATTTTTTGGACTCAAATGATTTAAAATATTTGCGTTACACAAAAGTTTTGCTTTGTAGTTTTTTTCCTGTGCTATGTACTTTGGCTTTTTCATGGTGTCTGCCTGTCGCATTTTTTATGAGCTCGCCCCATGCCGACAGGACCATCATAGACATTTTTCGGGCCGGCCATTCTGGAATGAAATTCCAGGAATTTTACTGCCGCTTTGCCTGTTGAATATGTCATCGCATGGTGACGGCAGTCCTGTTCCTTCGCCTGGCAGACACAACAGCCACAGTCACTGCCACAGCCACAGCCCGTCGGTAATTATGATAAATGCGTTCTTAATAAACTCTGCTGGTGGGCTTGGCTGGCGTTAAAGACCTCACAAACTACATAAATGCGGGGTCTCCGAGCGGCTTAATGCACTTTCTTGCCATCATCAGCGCATTGTGACACCTGTACTGTACTAATGGCGCTTCCTGTCTTCCTATCCTGGCCATTAGCAGTAAATGCTGTTGCACATTGATCGACCCGACAAAGTTGTTTTCAAAGTCCCTCAGAACGGCAGTCACTCACTCAGCCAGTTTGGCCAAAGCTGGTGGTACGTGTTTATGGCCTGATTGCACCTGCCCCCACCTGCTGATGTCACTAGGACCTGGAGTCGCATGTGTGGCCGTGGGGAGGCGAGTCGTTACACATGCTCTTTAGTTGCATTAATGGTTATTCAATCAGCGTTTAACACAAATTGCCTATTAAAGCTACACCGTGTTTCCACAGCCACCGCCACCGCCCCCGTCCCCCGCTTATGTAAATGTTTGCGTATTATGGGCATGTAATTTGATTAGCTGATAGATGAGGTAACACACGTGCATGCTGGAGAGCCAGGGTTATGGCACGACTGCGACCATGTTGTGACTAGCTAATAAGGCACTCGCGTATTCCGTAAGACTACGATAGTTTCCCCGAGTTCCCTCCCCGGTGCGGAGGGAACGATACTTTAGCACACATTTAGGGGCAGCTTAAGCTGCTCTTTGTGCCAGGTCATTGCGGATATTGATGTCTGCCTGTCGGGAATTCTGGGAATCCGTGTTCGATAAATGTTTACAAGCTCCAGGACAAGTAATTAAGTGTAACTTGACCCTAGGCAGTGCATGGATACAGCATTTAACTTTAACCGAAGCTGCTTGGAAATGAAACATCTATTATGTATACGACAAAAATTTAAACCCTATAACATAATTTAAAAACTAAAAATAATTTAGATAATACAAATGAGAGTGTTTAAAAGCATAATTCTTTCAAACGGCAAATAGCTTAAAGTCGAATGCTAAATACATAAGTCATACAAATCAGGGGTAATTTCCTTTGAAAATATTTAGCTATGCTCGCGGTGTTCCAATGTAAATACCAAATTTAAGGTAACGAAAGTCCCAGTCAACACCCCGACATCCGCTAAATCCCGGCAAATCAAATGTTAATAGACGCAATGGAGTCTCTGTCATTTGCATTCAACCAAAAACTTGATTATCCGCGCGATTTACGGAGCGCAATTGTGGGCGGACAGGCAACGGGTGGTGGGCGTGGCAAAGGCGGAGGAGATGGGCAAACTGTGCGCTTAATGAGCTCAGTGAAATGTGTGCTTAAAATTAACTTTCATCCAACAAACTCGTCACTGCAAAATGTCCCAGTTGCCATCGTCGTCGTTCGCACTTGGCAGCTGTTGCTCAGCCAGACATGGTTCATGGCTCATAATTACGCATTCAATTCGGCAGGCGGCCTCGCAGAAGGGTTTTCTCGGTTGCCCGAAACTGCTTTAATAATTAAGTCTCTTGAAAATCAAGACATCGTGTCGGACAACAAAAGTCCCAAAGCAAACACAAGCGGCGGGAGTTGACGAAGGAAGGCCATGAAATTATTCGAGGACTTAGCCAGGGGTCGACTTGGCAAATGCTGTCGTCTGCAAGCCAACATCCTGCGAATGCAGTCCCGCCAAGAACGTTTCGGGACACTAAAAAACTGATTTCTCGCTTTGTTGAGCATAATTTTATGCAATTGTTTTCTGATTAAATTCCGGAGTGAAAAGTGCCCTGGCAGACCCGCATGATGCGTGCCACTTGGCCGACTGAATTTGCATTTGGTTTGGGTTAAGCTTAAGTCTCCGGGTGGCGGAAGCAATTGAAAGTCAGCAACGCATCCGCAGCGAACATTTAATCGATTTTGGCACGGCTTTCATTGCGCTTTTGTCAGCATATTGCTGCAATTAAAATTCTTATTATTCGCTGTCAGACGGCTCCACATGGCGAATGCTTGACGTTCAATTTGGACTTTAATCGCCCGATAATTGGATTAATTAATGGCGACGAAATGGCATTTATAGGGGAAACCCCAGCTGAATGCGCACCTTCAGGAGGCAAGTTCAATGGCGTTCGCCTCTGAACCTAAATGGGTTCTTCGACTGGGGCAGAGCGGTATGATATCGGGTGCATTGAACGGGCGCACCATCTGCCACATCCGACGGCATTGGACAGCAGGGAAAAAACGGAATTGGAAAACCGAAACCAATTTACATTTTGTTTACCTTTTTGCCTGCACACCTCTGTGGCTACCGTCTTTGCTTTCGACAGCGGTTGAAAGTACGAGTAAATAGGTAGTTGTACCTAGGAATGGCACAGTGATGTTGTTTTCAGTTTATTGTATCCTGTTTGTATTGGAAAATCACAGTTCCAGCGATGTCTTTGCGTTCTACCCCAACAATACCAAAAACTAGTTCCATTCATTAGCAAACTCTTTTTTAAAAGCAAGATACCGAGTTTACCAAACATTTTGCCATTGTAAATTTAAAAACGAATTTTTTAAATAAAAATGAATCCTTAAATGGCTATTATTTGTTCCAACCTTTGAGAGAAACACTTAGTTTTGAGTAAATAATTTTTTACTTTGAAAAAAAAAAACAATAATAATGCTACATTTTTTTGTACCATTGAAGAGTACAATTTTTATTAAAATCAATTAATCTAATAGTAAAATTTTGTTGAAAACAGTTTTCAATCATTTATTGTATTTATTCTAATATCCCATTTTAAATATTTAATATTCAATATTATTTATCCTCCACCATAAAACTAATGAAACAGATTATTTAATTCTAGGGACCAGAAATAATAAAAGTTTTTTTTCAAATTAATAAAATCCTCAAAAATAGTTTAACTATATAATGAATCCGCAATGATCATGAGATTTGTTTTAATTTTTTTACATTTATCAGAAAGTAAAAATGATTTATTATTTTAACATACAACATTGTTTTCAATGAATAATAAATTTGTTTTC
This sequence comes from Drosophila gunungcola, assembly GCF_025200985.1. Classification (NCBI taxonomy): domain Eukaryota; kingdom Metazoa; phylum Arthropoda; class Insecta; order Diptera; family Drosophilidae; genus Drosophila; species Drosophila gunungcola. The sequence continues at coordinate 1,578,060 of NW_026453170.1, read as the reverse complement.
TAGGAATGTGTTGTAAAAATATTATATTATAAAATATACTTAACATATACAAGTTAATTAAATAAGAAAGCAAAAAGGTTTTTATTCAGAACCAAATATCATATTATTTATATTTTATTATTTTACCTGAACCAGCCCAAAACTAATTTTTTGACCGTACAAAACGTATTCTTTCCCAGCATTGACTTTCAGCCACTCGTTCTGGCTTTGACTGGCTGGAATTTATCGCTTAACTCCACACAACGGCGGAATGGGTGGAGGACTCGAGGATTGGGATTGGGAATGCGATAGAAAAGGCGTTGAAACTGAGTGTGTAAGTTTTAATTTTATTTTCTCACTTCATTTGGAAGATTTTGCTTTGGCTCTCGCCTTTGTTGGGCGACTACAACACTTTACATACATTTGCATAAGCACTCCGGCAGTTTAAGCAACCTGTCCGGATAAGTTAATAAACGGTCTTCGCCCTTCTCGCTTGGCCGATTTTGGAGGAAGGCGTAGGAAGCCATATCGTAGAAAGTTGAACGCGGCGTGCTTTTCTGGGCCGTTCGGGTTTTATGGGACTGGAATCTGATTGCGGATGGCGTCCAGGTGTGACGGCGATTCCTGTCAGGCAACTGATTATTTGTAGCTTATTGCGCTAATGCGACGCTTATCGCATGAAAATCGCATTAACATCATTTGGGGACACGCCTAAACGTCCTTGGACCTCCCAGCCACCGCCAAGCCAGCTCCAAGGCTGTTTGATTAGCCAGGACCCTCGCCCATAAACAAATATTGCGCAAATATCGCATTTGGTTGTGTTGTGCGTAGTGTTTGCTTATTTAATCAAGGCAGGCCGGCGGCCATTAAATGTACAAATATTGCCCAGAACTACGAGTTGTTTGTCCGGCCCAAATACGCAGCATGTCCAAGGCTGACTGGCGAGCAGTTATCTTTGACCCCCTGGCAGCTCACTTATTTATAAACACATTCTTCGCAGCTATGGCAATAAGTTTGAATTATTTACGCTTTTACCAAAGATAATTGCTATTAATATCATATCGAACTTATGTATCGTACAAGCAGGGAAATGTTAAAATGATACAATCACAGTATTATTTTGTTAGGCAGCTTATTAAAGTAAATTTCTTTACAAAACATGCTATGACATACATTTGATGGCTAGCAACGCTTTTATTGCCACTTAACAGAAGGCGGTATCATCAAAAATTGTAGGTACTTAGAAGAATTAAAAATTATGCTGATAGGTACACAAATCCGTAGCTTACAACGCATAGGGTAGGGTGTATACTTCAAACAAAAATCAAACAAATCAAAGTGATAGGAGATAGTCAGAGAACACAGGTGTCCCAACCAGTATCACGTATTTGTCATGACAGCGTTGACTGTAACCCATTAGTTTGTAAGGTGTTCCATTTTAGTCCGACACTTCCTTGTGTCCATTCTCAGCACATTAGGCCAGCCGTACGTACCACTGGTATTAAAGTTTGCCCTTATTCGATTTAGTGGACTTTCAACGGCCGACGGCTTCATTTATGCCGCTCGTGTCTGCTGTCTCCCCCTACGACAATAATAGAAGAACAACAGTATTGGCAGCAACAGGAGCAATAATGGAGGTCTGTGCTACGTGCCGCCATCCGAGATATTGTTCTGTGCGTGCCTTAAGGACCTGCGGAAAAATAGAAAAAATACAACAATGGACGCCTCTCGAACTGTCGCGCCTGATGCGCTTTTGATAACTTGTTTGAGTTTGCTCTGAGCTCTGAGCCGCTTAACATCTTTCTTACTGTCAGCGGCAAGGCCCTGTCGCCATCAGGTTGATAAATAGTTTCGACGGCAACCCGACTATCCCCGGTGTTTTCGCAATACCCTTCTCGAATTCCAACAGCCCTTGAGTGGGCTTAAATTAAAAAGCGTATACCAACAATTTCTCCAGCGGAAAATGCAAGCCGCACTGCCTTGGATTGCCAAAGGCAACTGAGCTTTGTACTTAGTTCTTTTTATTTCGCAGTCAGGTGCTTGAATTCTCAGGCTCTTTCTGCCTCACCAAAGAGAAAGCTTTAAAATTTGCCCGCATTTAAGATCAAATAAAGCGTAAACATAAAAATTACACTCACTTTCTGAACATTTCTGGTTGTTTTACATATTTAAAACCTCATCTTCAAAACTCTAGAATTTTATTTTAAAGATGCCAAAGTGCACTTTTTCAGGAAACTGCAACATAAAAGGTTAATTTGGTATATGCTTAAAGTTTTTTGTTTAAATTATGCTTTCACCTTGAGAACACTTTAATTTATTCAAATATAAACGACTGCCTAACACTTAGCTCATAAATGTTTTTTATACTTTTGAATTATTTAAGTGATTTTAATGTTTATTACTACCTTAAAGTTGTGTCCTTTAAAGGTTATTCTATACACCAATTGTTTGAAGTTAATATATGGTCGAATGATATTAGTTTTGTTGTGCCAATGTTCACCCTCTTTTTCGTTCATGGTAAAACAAAACGCCAGTTGAGATTTACACTATAGATATTTCGTTTCCCAAATTATCGTAATATGTATATCAGCCAATTCTGGCAATGGAAGTTCATTTTCATTGATTTCCGGGTATTTTAATGGTATATTGGGTGTCAAGTGTATAACGAACGCCAATCGATGTTTTCGGCGGGGATTTGTCCATAAATAATTCATTGAACATGTAACAAAAGTGCGTCAAGTGGTCGCACACACACCACCCACACCCACACCCACACGAACACCCCCACCCGCGCCAGTATTGAATTACATGAGGGCCGCGTCTGTCGCATTTTCGCCAGAGTGGATGTCTATTTTTTATGGCACCCCGAGGAAATGACGTACTATGAATGCCGGTTTAATACACAAAACTTTGACAATATTGTCGCACAGTTAACACGGATACACATACCAAACCATAACTTACACCAGCAGCAGAAGCAGCAGACTTGTGGCCAGACAAATGTGCGAATAAAATTGCTATTTTTGTGCCGCTTGCGTCTATTGTTAGCAAGTTATTCAATCTTGTTACACCCACACATGGCCACGGAACGAATGGCAAATAAATGATTGGCGGGAGTATATCAACAAATCGATCATTTTTCCGCACTTAAGCTGAAATCATTGAGTGGCTGGAAGTTCGGCCAAGGGCCACATTAAGATTTAAAGCAAACAAGTGCGGTGTGTATCTGTTGTGGACCTGCGTCACTCCGAAAATGGTACACGCAAATAAAGTTAAAGGGCGGAAAACGAGCTGCAGACCAACAAAGTTATCAAGTAGCCATCCATTCCGGCTCATAAGCCATTCATTTAGAGGGCTTAGTTGCTCGTAGCCATATTGATTCCGCCATCTTTCTCGGCTCGCAAAAGTAGGCAAGAGTTGGGAAACAATCTCCACGGCCATTGATTAATTACCAAACTTCCCTTTGACAATGGCATTTGCATTAGCAGCTCTTAAATTCAAATCAAAACCACTCACCGAATGCACAGAAAAAATATGTATTTTGTAAAAGTCAGACTTGGGTTACCAAGAATGCATATTATGCTCTTATCTTTGTGATGGCACTTATCTTTGCTACTTAAATCTGATATGCTCTGGATATAAACCTGTTTTATTAAGATGCTTGAGTGCTTTACTTTCCCATGTTTTTGCCTCAGTGTGTGGGAGATACATCTAAGGCCAGTTATGACCTCACTTTCGCCCCTTTTGTGTTTTTGTCCAATAAAAGCAGAGTACGCAAATAAAATCCTTTGCCTTACTCTCCTCGAACGGTTTTGTTTAAGTTTCGCGCTCATTGTTTTTATTTGCTTTTAATAGGCGGACCAGGAGTTGTGGCTGGCTGAGGATGGCTGAGGCTGAAAACCTCCCCTCGGTGGCAACTTTAGTGGCTGCCTGTGCTTGCTTTAACATTGAAAAAGTTTTTTTGCCGCTTTCTTTGCAGGCAGCGGCTCATAAAGCAAACTGGAGACCTACTCTTACTTTTCACTTCACCTGGGCTTTCCTACCTTCTAAGTGCGAATGGGAGAGGCGGGGAGGGAAGAGTCCGCAAAAGTTTTCCCAGCAACAAAAGGTCACTGAACAATTGACAAAGTCGTCGTACTGCTGTCCCGGGGCTTGCCAAACGCCATTTAAAAAGTTTTACATAATAGTTGGCCCAGGATCTTGCCAAGTACCCGTAAAGGTAGAGATTTCTCCAGTGCCAAAACAATATTAGCACACTAACAACATAATTGCTGATATCTAAAGAAATATTTTATGTACATACCGTGTTTTTATGAATATTGCAGGGTGGGGCTGATGAAGAATATCTAATCCTTAAAGTGTCGAAAACGAATAATACCGGCAAACGCAAACTTTGCTGCACGCATAAGGACATAAAGCCTGCCCCATAAAAATAATGTTAAAAAACTCCTTTGGCTCCTGTTAAATTAAAGGATCAAAGTATGTCATGTATGGAATAAATTGTAATTAGCTAAATGTATTTTCAATGGTTTAAATTGTTATTTTATTATAAACCAAACAAAGATTGATGTAGAGTTAATAAAGAATGTTCACAAATTTATCAAAAAATGGACACTTATCTAAACATTAAATACCACTGGCTAACAAATTTAAGCCGACAATATCCTCCAGAAATCAAACCTTGGTTTTCGATTAGTTGGACTCCCTGATTTAGAAAATGACACTCAACATTTTTTGTATGATGCCATTTATTTTTTAAAGTGTAAATAACGGTGAAAAAGACCGGTTTTGAAGCCTATTAAATTATTTCGTGCTCTTCCTAACCGATTTGGGTCATCGATAGCTTGTTTTAATACAACGTTCTTGTGAGGATAGAGTTATTTTATCAATGCCATAGCTCGTATGAAATAGATAAGCAGGCGGATTCTTGAGTTTAATAGCTAAATGGCTTCTAAAATGGTCCGTATCCAAGATATACTGATTAAAATGTTTTCGTTTTTAAGAAGTGTATTTTTAAAGAATTTTATTATGGTGATATAAGTTCAGTTTATACTAATTTATACATTTTTACACATTTTTCGAGCTCTTTAATCTATAATAGGATGACCCAAATCGGTTGAACAGTACTGGATAATGAAAAACCTGTGGAAAACGTTATTTACATTTAAAAAATAAATAGAACCCAACTGTTCTTTAGAACCAATCTAATCTTTGGAGGATTTTCACGATTTAAATTAGCAATTATTTTATTTTGCACTTATAAGCTAACTAAAAAGTATATTTGCAAATATATTATTAATAATTGCTTCATAACGTTAAGAAACATTGAATTTGCACGGCCTGCTAAAAATAATAAAACAAATTTGTACATTTGTATGTAGATATTTCTGATATTTATTACAATATTTGAATTTAAACAAGTTTTTCCGTATTTTCCCTTCTAGAGCTATCATTTTGTTGCCATAATGGTCTGTGCATACTGCCCATGAAATTATCATATAAAATAATTAAATTTTAGATAATTTATAAAGACAACAGATCATACGGTTACATTCGTCAAGTTTACAATTCCTCATTTTTCAAATAAATAATACGTTATAGCTTGTGTGGCCAGTGCCCGCTTCTCATCTTTGGTGTATTTAAGTGCGTTTGTCTTAATTTCCTTCTTCGGCCACGGTCACACTGCACTTTTAGTTCGTGCAACTTTTGTACGGAAAACAAGGAAAACACGTTAATTTGCTCTTTGCAAATCGATAATTGCAAACGCAGTGCCGTTTCAATTGCAGCAGCAACAGCGACGAAAATGTTGGCGAGTGAGGCGAGACAAGTCCTGAGCCGCGTTGGATCCCTGGTGGCCCGAAACCAGGTGAGTGGCGGATGCGGTGGTCCATCGGTGTTCTGGCCATAATTTCTGGGCCGGGGCGGGGGCGGCTTTTGGGCCCGTGCAGTTATATAAGGCGGAAAACGGGGGTCCGGGAGATATGGACAAGCGACAAACATGCAAGCCAAAGCGTCGTAATTGGGGAAATTGCCAACGGGCAATAGCTGTTATGTAAACGATTTTGCACTGGGCGGTTGGATAAAAATGGTTATTGCGTGACTCTCCCAGTGACATTTTGCTTCTCCGATTTTCCAGCTGCGATCCATCAGCAATGGCACCGCCCAGCTGGATCAGCAGGCGCAGCCCAAGGAGGCCCAGGAGCCGCAGATCAAGAAGTTCGAGATCTACCGCTGGAACCCGGACAACGCCGGCGAGAAGCCGTACATGCAGACCTACGAGCTGGACCTGCGCGAGTGCGGACCCATGGTGCTGGATGCCCTGATCAAGATCAAGAACGAGATGGACCCCACGCTCACCTTCCGGCGCTCCTGCCGCGAGGGCATCTGCGGCTCCTGCGCCATGAACATCGGCGGCACCAACACGCTGGCCTGCATCAGCAAGATCGACATCAACACCTCCAAGTCGCTGAAGGTGTATCCCCTGCCCCACATGTACGTGGTGCGTGACTTGGTGCCGGACATGAACAACTTCTACGAGCAGTACCGCAACATCCAGCCCTGGCTGCAGCGCAAGTGAGTCTTCCGTTAGGCCATGAATATGTATCCAGCTAATCCCATCCCTCTATAAGGAACGAGGCCGGCGAGAAGAAGGGCAAGGCCCAGTACCTGCAGTCCGTCGAGGACCGCTCCAAGCTGGACGGCCTGTACGAGTGCATCCTGTGCGCCTGCTGCTCCACCTCGTGCCCCTCGTACTGGTGGAACGCCGAGAAGTACCTGGGCCCCGCCGTGCTGATGCAGGCCTACCGCTGGATCATCGATTCGCGCGACGAGAACTCCGCCGAGCGGCTGAGCAAGTTGAAGGACCCCTTCAGCGTCTACCGGTGCCACACGATCATGAACTGCACGCGCACCTGTCCCAAAGGCCTCAATCCCGGCCGGGCCATCGCCGAGATCAAGAAGCTGCTCTCGGGTCTGGCCTCCAAGCCGGCGCCCAAGCTGGAGACGGCCGCGCTGCACAAGTAGGGCCCTGGAAAACCCAATTCGTCCCCTGATGTCCTTAACCAGTGAGCCAAGCCCCCGGAAATATGTAATGGAGACTCCTCCAGCCACCTTGCTTACTATGTTTTAATTTATTTAAGCCTAAAGTATCCGACACTTGTTACAGTTTGTAAAGGGAACAAGACGCGAAAATAAATAATTGTGTATCCACCAGCCGGAGTGTGATTGTGTGTCCCGTTCAGGGGGCTGTGGGAGAGGTCTCGTCGTTCATCTGGATGTCGTCGGCGGAGTAGAAGTCCTGGGTGACCGGGATGACGCGGTCGTTGGTCTCGTCGTCCTCCTCGTCGTGACTGTCCGTGTCCTCGCTGTCGTCGTTGGCTGAAGGTGAAGGATTGTGTGGTTAAATGGGAGTACAAACGGAATACAGCCAGTGAGTTGCCTCCCCCACTTACCGTCCTCGTCGTCGGTCTCTATTCCGGGAATGGTCAGCATCTTGCCCAGTGGCTGCAGGTCTGTTCCGGCCGTTTTGAGCGACTCCCGCTGTAAGGATAGTAAAATTTTAGGAAATACTGCAGGATAAGGGGTCCTAAATGTGCTCACCCAATTGCTGCGTTCATCCTCGTAGCGCCGCGTCTGGGATTCTTCACTGACGGAGGCAGGAGCCATGTCCAGCCAGTAGCGATTCGCCACGGAGACCTTGAGCGTCGGGAAAAAAGGAATCATGGACATTTTCACGGTAGCTAAAATCTGTAGTTCCTATTTTGTTATTGTTTGACCGGACGCGTCTGCTTTGATCTGGCAACGCCACAATAGAAGGTGAAAATAATACCAAATGCTACAGAGGCGTTCTAAAGGGGGGATGCGTTTTTGGGTAAACACAAATTAGCTAAGAGTATGCTTTAAGCTTTAAAAAAGGTATGTTCATTTTTAGACAACCTTTTACTTAAAGTAATATATGCAGTCCATATTTTAAACTGCAAGGCTTCAAGGCAACTTAGGTATAAAACATTTTATATTACTAGAATAAGAATATAATTAATTTGAAACGTTTAGCTTTGAGTTATTGTCTTGTTGCAAAGGGTAATTTGTCTTTAATACAACAAAACATAAAAGTTAAAAATCTCATTAATAAAAGGTTGTTCGCTTAGAAATAAAAACATAGCCAAGGTGTACAATATTAATTCAAAATTTGTTTATTTATCAAAGTAGCTATAAAAATCGGACAACCACGGGAAATGGACAATCGCCTTTCAGATTTACTGGTAGTAGAGTTCCAGATTCATGCCATCGTGGATTTCATCTGAAAAAATGTTAACACAAATTAGTTTAGGGCAAGGCTTTGCCAATTAAATTCAACAGGTCATACAGTCAGATAGGCGGATGGGGTCCTTGTAGATTGTGTACCACTTCTTCAGGACAATCTTCTCGTGCTTGGTGCCTGTTTGTGCCGCAATGAGTTTTTTGAGGTCGCCGATTGTGTCGTCGGGATTGCACTTGACGCGCACCTGCGTGTTATACGTTGGGTTAACATATAGACTATCGTTCGCCTGATTGCCTCAACCTACCTTCTTGCCCAGTCGATCGTTACACGTTATTTCAATCATATTTATGCTTTTTCTGATGGAATCACGACAAGCAAACCTCTTGGCTGGTTGTTGTTTTTTTAGCCGGGACGCGTTTTCAGAGCTGTCGAGTATCTCAATAATATATTGCATGGTTTGAGTCGTAGCTAAATGTATCTATCGAAACTGATATCGATATTTTTATTTAAGTTATCGTTCTAATCAACTTAAAGACGCTTAATGCCTCTTCCTCTAGGCCGTCAAATTCTTAACGCGGACTAACTGGAAAATTTTTGGAACGGCAAAACTTTATTGACCATCCCTTTATCGGATGGTGGAAGGTGAATGGATCTCTGTGGAAAAACATTACAAAAGAGTTGTAGGGAAAAAGTTTAAGCGACCCAATCACACAGGCACAAAATTTCCCCCAGACCACCTAAAAACCCCGAAAATCTAGGGGGAAATCACCTGATCTGGCAACACTGCTAGAATGGACTAACGCCTGACGCATACGTTCACACTGGCAACAATCGATAGTCGTTAGAAAAATCATCGCCGTTTCCCCCTCCACAATCTATTCGAATTTTTTCGCCGCTCGGAAAAGACGTGATTTTCCGTCGCGCCAGTGGAGGCTATTTTTAAAACCGTCGCGGCGTTTGCAAACAAACCGCCTATTTAGCTAACCAAATCGGAGGAATTCATTAAGTGCGGCAGAACCATAAATATTATAAAGTATGTGGCTAATTTATGTGCGAAATGCCTGAAACACTTTTGCTTTGCTGTGTGTGTGTGTTTGTGTGTGCCTGCGTGTTTCGTTTTTACAGCTACGCTATGACGCAGCTGCGGAAAACTTGTTTGGGTTTCCATTTCACCGAAATACCTAATGTTTGCGCCTGTGCTGCAAACCCATTTTGGGCAACTCATTGTATTGATTACGGCGCGGTGTTTGTGCATGGCGTGGTCCGCCGGAGCACCCTGTGCCGCCTCCCCCTCCCCCTGGAATCTATGCTCGAAAGGTCGAGCGTCGTTTTCGCCGAATTTCCAACCAACAATCTTTGTAGTCCACCAACAGTTCCACGGTCACTGGCAAGCAATTCGCGATCCGAAAATGCTCCGTATTATTTTTAGACGCGGTCTTTACGGCCTGCCTGCATGCCAGCCTACTTACCTCCCCATTGCATTCTAATTAAAACCGGGCACTGCGCTCATTTCCACACGCATCGCATTGCATAATGCGGCATTAATGTTGGGAGGAAAGCTCGATCCGCCAGGCACTCGAGCATTAAAGTAAATGAGCAACGTCAAGTAAAGTGAAGCCCACCAATGTTTTCCAGCTGCCCAATTGTAAACAACCCACGCCTAGTACGCACACACTCTCACCAGCACAGACACGGACGGGTTTAATGTTTACTCCAAATAAATCGAGGCCCATGTTAATTGTTTTTGGTCTTTGCAGGGCCCGAGCACTTTGCTGAGAATCTAATCATGAGCGAAGATACGTACCAGATAGAAACGCGTCGGCGTTCGCGTTCCAAGACCCCCTTCCTGCTCGCCGGAGATAACCAGCCCAAGAAGAAGTCGACGGCCCCCAATGTGCAGTAAGTATCCGGGGTACTCCCGAAATATAACTCGAACCCTTAATTGGCAAGGCAGAAATTAAAACTAAGGGTTGTTGGAATTGATTAGCTACCAATTTTACACACTTTTGTCTGTAAAAATAGATTCACTTATAGGAACATAGTGTAAGAATAGTAATAATTGGCCCATTTTTCCGCAAACCAGCCCATTGGAAACTCGAGATCCAATCCTATGCACGTGAGGGAATAGATCCTAATTTACACAATTGCGTCACAACTACAGTCAACTTTCAAAGCCGAAACTACCATCTGGCATTAACAAATTCGGGCTTAAGAGAATTCAACCCGAAAGTCAAATACAGTGACTCAAAAATCTATAGATAAAGATTTAAAAACAAACAATTTGGGTCAATTGTGTACTGTATAAATAGGTTGTTATGTCAAAAAAAAACAGTTCAAGTAAGTAAATTGGGTTTTAGGTTGGACAAAAAACCAGGCTCTAATTAGAAGTCTTATACAATTTTAAAATTATGGCCCATTAGACTTTTAAAGAGTTTTCAAAATTAATTCGTTTGAGATTTCTCGTAAACTTAGGGAAGTTCGACTGTATAGCGATACACATTAATAGCGAGTGGTTTGAACGTTGTGTGTTTGTCGCCATGACGTCACCTCCTTGTTATTCACGCTCGACGCGAATTTCAATTTCGAAACGGGCAGAAAGCGAAGGCAAAGCCGCATACAGGGTGCGGCATCTCGTCGAACTTCGTTAGCTTTTGGCGCCGAATTCAAGAGAGCGTCTGTCCGATCAGTCTCCCCCCTACTTGATGACGACATTCCGGGGACCGACGTTGGCCACAACAGATTCGTTTTCACGTTTTAGCCACAAAATCGAGCATGTTGGGGTGGGCTAATAGCCAGAAGCGCCGAAGGTCAACGGCGTTTATGAGCATATTTTTGTATTTTTGTTTTGATACGTTGTACTCGAAGTTGCGCCAGTTTTAGAGCACGTTATCAGGGACTTACTCACCGAAATATTTCCACCAAATCTTACCAACGACTATCTTTCTTGCAGAACGATTGTGGAGGAGCATGTGGTGGAGTCGAGCAGCAGCAAGCAGACCCGCAGCAAGGCCTTTGCCCAGCTGACCTCGGACTACTCGAGCGATGACATGACCCCGGAGGCCAAACGCAAGCAGACCTCGACCACGACCACAGTCACGTCGATCATAACCAAGCGATCGGGAGGCGCCACTTCGACGCCGCGGAACAGAAGCCAGCTGGAGACCACACAGAACACGCTCAACTCCGCCCAGGAGAAGCTGAACCACTCGAACGGCAACCTCAGCTCGGGAAATGTCAGCGACTACCTGGCCTACATCGAGTACAGGGATGCTGGCGAGTACTGGAAGTGCGTGAAGCAACCATGCGCCTTCTTAAAACTGTAAGCTAATGGTGTTTCCTTGCAGCAAAACCCCCAAGACGGACTACACCTACTCCGAGCTGTCCCCCCACCGCCGCCAGCTGGCCCCGGGCGTTGTGGCCATGCCCAACATGTCCAGGCGGAGCCTGGCCAACCACGATGAGCGCGTCAACTACATGGTCCAGCAGAATCCAGGCCAGGAGGAGTTCATTCGCCGCCGCTACCAGTCGAAGTACACCCAGCAGGCGAACTATGACTCCGCAGACGAACTGGACGCCACCTTTGGGCAGCAGCAGAAGCAGAGCTGGTGGCTCGTCCGCCTCATACAGCTGGTCGTGAGCAGCGTTACCACCGTGTGGACTCGTGTGACCAACCTCTCGGCCACGGAGACGAATGCCTATCAAAACTACTACGCCAGGCGCCAGCAGAGCCAGCAGACTGGATTGCTGGGTAAAGTAGCCCAGGCTGTCGGAGGCGGTTTCGCGAGCTTGCTGCGTTACTTGTACATCTTCATTGGATCGGTTCTGAGTCTGGACACGTGGTTGCTGCGATCCTCGGATGCGGAAAACAAGTCGAAAAAACGGTTCCTCATAGTTCTGCTGATTCTGCTGCCCTTGCTGCTGCTGACGGGTGAGTAGGCCTCCAAAGCACAGTCCGATTTACGACGATGTAAAGTAAAATATGTTCGAGCGTGTGCCCTGACCTTGTGTCGGTTCGAGAACTCACGCTGTATGCATATAGATGACCTCCGGCGGGTTTATTTATACACTGGTTCGGTCGTTGACAGTCTCGTGACGCCATCGCTAATTTGTTAGTAAAATCCCGCGGATTTGAATTTAGTGGCCACGTGATAACATATTTTGTTTTACTTTCGCCATCTGTCAAGGACCATCGCCTAATTTACTTTGCCTTTGCAGGTCTGTTCTATTACATACACCCCAATGAAACTTTCCCACCCAAATCCCTGTCTGAATACACATTCACCCTACCTGAGTTGCCCAAGATCAATGTGAGCGACTACCTGAACACGGCCCAGTACGAATCGCTGCGCTCCCAGGCCGCCGAGCAGGCGGTGCGCGTGCGCGACTGGGCCGACGACTATGTGCTGTACCTCAGAACCATTGGTCAGAACGTGGTCAACAAGGGGCGCCAGATCTTTCAGGCCGACGATCAGGTCTATTATGAGCGCGTGTAGGGAGCATCTGGAACGGGGAGGCTACCGTTTGGTGGTCGAACTGCTGCAGCAGTTGCTTCTCTAAAAGGATCTTGTCGAGAGGATTAACTCTCTGTCCATATCAACAGATATGATGAACTTTCTATATGAACAATTCAAGTACAAACTAAAGCATTTGGTCCGAGTTTTGTCCGTCTGGGGGCTCGCAGTTTTCCCAATTATTGTATAGTTTCTCGTCGCCTCATTTACCCCGACTCATAGACAATATCCCCACATTTATCCCACCACACTACCCACACAATTCCCAACAAAATGCAACATCACAGGCTGATGGGAGAAGGATAGAGCTCGCCGCTGTTCAAATTGCAGAATTTTTGTAATCATTCACGTAAACTAAACTCTTGTCCAACAATTAGGGCCTTTATCCGACTGGGTGAATGCCCTAACTAAAACTTACTTGTTGTCAAACAACGTTTAATTGTAAATCGTTCTCTGTTTGCTTTGTAATAGTCTATACAAAAATAAAACGCAAACAATTTCATACAAAACATCAAGTACAAAGAAGAGTAGTTTGTTTTATTTGCCATTTGTTGGAAATTCGCTAAATGGTAAGTAAAACGTAAACAAGCAATATTGGTTGGCCCGAACCGAACTCTATCCTTCTGCATTTGTGTTGGAATTACCCCATAAAGACGATGTTCCCCTACCTTAGTCTGTATGATAATCGAAGCCACGGGGAACCGTAAATGTAGAAGGATTGCCAACTAATAGTGCTATGTTTCGTTTTCTCTTCGGTCAGGCTGGTCGCTGTTGCAGGAGGATCAGCGAATGGGCTACGTTCAGCGAGCCGAAGCCCTGTTGCCGCTGCCACTGGCCCTCTTTGGCTCACTGCAAAGCCGTTTGTCCTTCGCTGGAGCCGCGTTGAGGAGTTTGATGAAGGAGGCCAGTGTCGAAAGTCCCCAGCAGGAAGCCGAGGCCATCAAGCTCAACATGGCCAGCATCGAGAGGAACATACAGAAGGCCTTGACGGCGGAGGAGTACGAGAATATCTTGAACCATGTCAACAGCTATGTGCAGCAGTTGGTGGAGCTGAAAATGCAGCAGCAGTCAAAGCAACTGCCGCCGCAGCAGGTTCAGCTAATTGTTCAGCTGATGAAGGAGAACCTGCAGCAGCTTTCCCAGAAAACGCAGCTCACTGAGCAGGATCTGGCTGATCTGGCCATAAAGCTGAAGCACGAGCTGCAAAGGTCGGGCGGTTGGCAGGATGGAGCAAAGCTATCGCAAGCCAACTTAGAGGAGATAAACAGACTAATCAAGTCAGAGGTCCACCTACATGAATCGCACTACACAATTCAACTGGAGAAGATTGACTTTGCGGCGCTGCTGGAACGCATCTTGTCGGCTCCGGAGCTGGCCGATTTTGTGGATGCCCGCATTCATCTGCAGGTGCGGCAAATCGAGCCGAGGGAGAGCTCCGGTTCCCCTGCCGCAGAAATCCAAATTGATAGTCTGAACAGGGAGATCGCCTTCATCAAGTTGGCCCTGTCCGACAAGCAGGCGGAGAATGCCGACCTACACCAGTCGATCAGCAACCTGAAGCTCGGCCAGGAGGATCTGCTGGAGCGCATGCAGCGCCACGAACTGGCCCAGGATCGGCGATTCAGCGGGCTGCTGGCCGAGATCGAAAGCAAACTTTCCTCGCTCAACGACTCCCAGTTCGCTCTTTTAAACAAGCAGATCAAGCTGTCCCTGGTCGAGATTCTTGGCTTCAAACAATCCACCGCTGGCGGTGCCGCCGGCCAATTGGATGACGTCGATTTGCAGAACTGGGTGCGCAGCATGTTCGTGGCCAAGGACTATCTGGAGCAGCAGCTACTGGAGCTGAATAAGCGCACGAACAACAATATCCGCGACGAGATCGAGCGCTCCAGCATCCTGCTGATGAGCGACATCAGCGAGCGGCTCAAGCGGGAGATGCTGCTGGTCGTGGAGGCGAAGCACAACGAGAGCACCAAGGCGCTGAAGGGCCACATCCGCGAGGAGGAGGTGCGTCAGATAGTCAAGACGGTGCTGGCCATTTACGATGCGGACAAGACGGGCCTGGTGGACTTCGCCCTGGAGTCGGCCGGCGGCCAAATCCTTTCCACACGCTGCACCGAGAGCTACCAGACCAAGTCGGCCCAGATATCGGTGTTCGGCATTCCCCTCTGGTATCCCACAAACACGCCGCGGGTGGCCATCTCGCCCAATGTGCAGCCGGGAGAGTGCTGGGCCTTCCAGGGATTCCCCGGATTTCTAGGCAAGTCCAGAGTCAATACTTAACCTAAAGCCAGCTCTGATTTTTTCCCCCGCAGTGCTGAAGCTTAACTCGTTGGTGTACGTCACTGGATTCACCCTCGAGCACATACCCAAGAGTCTCTCCCCCACTGGAAGGATAGACTCGGCTCCCAAAAACTTCACCGTTTGGGTAAGTTAGATTAATCGGCAAATCAGTGATCTTGGTCTAATAGGATTTGTGGATTTGTACAGGGGCTGGAGCAAGAGAAGGACCAGGATCCGGTGCTGTTCGGCGAATATCAGTTCGAGGACAACGGCGCTTCCCTGCAGTACTTCGCCGTCCAGAGCCTGGACATCAAACGGCCGTACGACATCGTCGAACTGCGCATCGAGACGAATCACGGCCAGCCCACCTACACATGCCTCTACCGGTTTCGGGTGCACGGCAAGCCGCCGGCCACATAGATCCGCCCGAATCCCGCTCTAGTGACCTAAGCACTGTCAGGTGTACATAATGTCTGTGCCTTAAGAAGGAAACTAAACAATATATCACTGCGAGATGTGGATCAACTGAGCCCAGCCGCCTTTAACTTATGCGAACTGTGTAAAAAGTAAGGCTTTAGCTTTTAAGTGTTTTGTATCATATATCATATCGTAGGTTCGAAGTGTTTGTATCCAAATAAGGCTAACTTGTAAATACCTAAGTTATTAAGTCGGGGCTCTCGAGTTCAGGGTCCAAGAAAAGTCCTATAATATTTATTCATACTTAGTTTGTCCCTCTGAAATCAATCATCAGTTCCTTTAAGTGTCCCTTACTAATAATTTTACCATGTTTGCCATTTATAAGCGTTTTGAACTAAATAGTCATAGTTTGTCTAAGCCGCACGCTTGCTTCAAAGCTGTAACTTAAGTTATCACTAAGCTAAACTGTTTTACCGTGGAAACTTTCGAACTTATTATAGTTACACAGCCCTTTGAATTTAACCGAAAAGGAACCCCTCTGAAATAGTGTCAAATAAATTGAAAATCCTGAATATCTCAACTCAACCTATCGAATGGAACCTGCACATATCTCGCCTAATCAAATAATTCCAATCCAAGTTTTCTGTACTCGTCATATACGTTTAATATATGTCTAAAGAGTGAACCCAAAAATAGTTCATAATTAAAGTATACTTTTTCTATTGTTTTCGCTTGTAAGTCTACTTAATTGGTATAGTTTGTATTTACGTCGTTTGTTCATTAAGACTTCATCCCATTTTTCAAACAATAAATGCGTTGCTCGGAATAATGAAAACGTTTTCGTAGTCAAAAGGGAGGAGAAAAACTGTCAGAGCCAGGGAAATTAATTAACCCTCACTATCCGGTTGCAGTAATTAGTTGTTTTTTTACGGCAGTGAAAGGATTTTAAAAAGGGGACGTAAAAAGATCAAAACCTGCAGTGCTTCTGTCAGTTGAAACTTGTCTTACTTAAATGTGGCTGCAGAGCTTGTTAAAGTCAGTCATTTGAATCCAGATATATATTTTGCATTTCACTCTTGACTGCAGTTCCTTACGATTTGCTGACAATCTCGATGTTATTGTTAAGCCGATTTGGAATAAATGATGAGACAGGGCTTGTGTTTTCATCTGATGAATTTATTAAGTGCATTTCTGTGGCAGACTCTTGCTTGAGTTTGGGTAATTTAATATGGAAATACCTTTGGAACAGTCGACTTCGCCAGGATGTGTCGTTTCGTCTGGGGTTCATGTAGAGTGTCATTTAATTTGTTGTGCGAGGAAACTGCGGGCGCGGGCAGGTCGAAGGATTTCATATTCAAGCACAAGCGAAGGCTTGCACTTAATTAAAGTCATGTTTCTGTCAGAAACAAAAGAGGGCCAACGAATTTATCTGGCAGCGGAACGATGCTGCGACGTAAAGTCTTGCATGCTCGGATTCCGTCAAAGTTACCACCTGAAATTTCACCAAACAGAGCAGCCAGCCCACACGCTCCTGGGCCGCCATTAGGAAAATGCCTGAACGGGAAAGGGCTTTTACCAGAACAGAGGCATTTGAATGCTTTGTGCCTTCTCGTTTGAGCCTGAATTACAGGCATTGCTCACGCGTTTTGTGTAATTACTGGCCCTGCCCCTGCCATCACACACGCGTTAACTTTAATTGCCACTGGGGCCCGAAAACTTTTAATTCTGTTGCGCGTAACTTCTCCATATTCATTTCGCACCTGCTCGATTGTTAGAAAAGAAATGGCCCCGCCATGCAGCACGCTTAATTTGTTTACACAAATCTTGCTCAAATGCCAGCCACCACCAACACCACCAACAACACCACCACCGCCGGATGAATTGCCAGCGAAGGAATACAAAATTAAAACATCTCGGAGTGCTCGCACTCCGCAGGGAAACTTTCGTCCTGCGAGTGTGTAACAATTAAAGTGCAGCTAAAAATAGTGACTAATGAGAAAAGTTTCCAGCAGGGGCTGTAAAAAATAAAGGCAACCCAGCACCAGCACCAGCACCCAACCAACCAACTTCCCGAGCAGAGTGTTCAAGTTGCTAGCAACTTTTTTCTATTTTGTATTGAATCTGCTGGCGTGTCGAGGCACAATTTGCAGACATTAATGGCGGGATCAGCCATCTGAAGTGTGCCAGCCATAAAGGGAGTTGCAATCCTGCCGAGACAATAAAACTCAGGCCATTATATCACACTTTTATTCCCAGGCCGCAGGAAAACTTTGGCGAAAGTTTTCGGCTTGGTTTGATAAGGAAATTCTTCAAGTATCTACGATAGCGTGCAAAAAAATTATTTGCTGATGCGTACACGTACACCCAACGAAATTGGTTTCCACCCGCACTAAACTGATTCTATTGCTTTTTAGTAATAGAAGCACAAGGTAGAAATTGTTAATGGATTTAAAAATTAAGGTCTCAATTCAAAATCGAAAAAGGAAGTTAATTCTGCATGCTGAAGTTTATATACTCTCGCAGTTGTACAAAAACGTGTTATCCAAAACACTTATTTAAAATGATATAGACATCCGATATTGTTCAAATTAAAAACATCAGACTGAAATTGAAATAATGTCTTAATCTTGAGTAATTTGCGTATATATTTCCCAATCGTTATCAAAACTTTTCTGTGGCATCTTTTATATCTTAAATCAAAGGAAATAACTTAATTTCGAAATATTATCGTTTGTGTCAAAAAATTTTGTATCGTACCTATGACAGCTATTGATTTAGTTGACTGCAATAAAAACTAGTCTTTAAGAATTTAAGAAAAGTAGTAATGCGCACTTACCATAATGTCTTCATTGTCATAACTGTCTTTTGTATTGTTTTATATGGTCGAAAAGTTCCCTTCACTGAGTTGTATGTTTTTGACTAATCTTAAACATGGTGTATTAAGTGTTGTCAAAACTAAGAGCATAAATTACCTTTTTTAGAATTTCCTATTGTAAAGATTTAAACCCAATAACTCGATAACTATTGGTAAATCAAATATGCGCATCATCATAATTTCTTTGAATATGCATTGCATGCACCAAAAGGCATTATATTGTCTTAAAGTTTCTTTTAATATGATCTTACAACCGGGGTCAGCTCCTAGGTACATATTTGTACTTACTTTCTTTCTTGTGGTGTAGGTTTTCTTTTGCCACAATTTCTCGAAAACCGAGCACACAATTTCCTGTGTGAAGTCTTCGGGGCCGGACCAAAATGATTGGTTATCAGTAAGTGCACGAAAACATGCCATGGCCAAGTTAATCTGCCTTGGCACTCTAAAACAATGTTTATGGCCGCCCCAGAGAGACGGATGCTGGCATTCGCTTCGGGCCAAAGTTGTTCCTGAATTCGCTGTAAATATGATATGATGTGACACCGGACCTCCAGCCTCCAACCTCCGCCAACCGATTACCCGTGCAGTGAGGGCCAAAGTCTCGGCCGCAGTCAGTTCGCATTAGATATGCGCATACATCGGGCGGCTCGGAAAAGTTTTGTTTGCAATGCAAATCTGTTTGCCATGTGTGTATGGTATATGGGAGGGCGGCCAGCGCTTAGTTGGTGTGTGACTTGTGTGACTTGTTGGCGTAATTTAATTTACTTGGAGCGGGCGGACTGACTGCCGCTCCAGTCAGGACAATAACTATTTAACAAACCGTTATGCACACATTTTGATAACTTTTAGTTTGACTCCATTCTGCGGTGACATGGTCGCTCAGCAGGAGGAAGAGAAAGTGCCTGGAGGAAGTGTTTTGCTTTGTGGCCGTAATGAAATAAACTTGTCACACAGTCGGCACAAGCCATTTGCTCGATGTCCTGTTTGCCGAAACTACATCCGCAGGAGCAGCCCGGGGCTCAGAGTTCGACAGCAGCAGCAGCTGCTGTTGCCGTTCTCATTGGAAATTTAATTACGCATGGGACCTGTTTACAGATCCAAAGCTAAGCCTTGCTGCCAGTCGGACGTGCACATTAACCTTAATTAAGTGACAAACAATCCAAGTGACAGGGCCTCCAAGTTCGTCACGCCATCACTTTATTTACAGACAATTGAATTTTAATAGGATTTCGCCACCTCCCTCAGGCTTGAGTCCTGCCTTTTTATCCATTTGCATGGCTGTTGCCAACTCTTTGGCTTGCCGGCCATTATTTCGCACTTTTGTGTAATTTAATTCATTTGCAATGCCCTTGCGAATTTTATTGGGTAGAGGTTTCCTCTGCCATTTGCCATTTGCCATTTGGCCTGCCCTGCCCTGCCCACACATTTTTGTCTCTGGGCGCCCCAATATTTGGCCTTAAAGTTCTTCTGCGGCCACGGGGCCACAGAAACCCCGAAAGCCGCAAGCCACTTTCGTGATCCTTCATCGGAGTCATCTTAACGCATCATTTAAGCCGGCAGGGCGATGGAGTGACTCCGAAACAGGGTCAGATAAAATGTCGTCTTGGTTGCTCTTAATTAAAGATTAAATGTGCTAAGTTGCCCAGAGCCTGGGCAGAAAGTCGTCGCTTTAATATCGGCCATTTCCCGGTTGGGATTGGATGTGTTTGCTGCGGGCAGGGGCATGTGTGTGCGAGTGCTTCGTCCATCCATGCATCCATGCATCCATCCATCAATCAATCAATTACGCTTGGTAGTATGCCAGGATAATAAAACGTGCCTGAAACGGAGTTTTGTCAGCAAAATTTACGATCAACTTGGCAGAAAACCATATTCGGAACTTATGTGTTGAAGAAAATTGCTTTAGAGCCGTTTAGTGCAAGTGCATACACACGATTTTTCGGAAATAAACGAATACAAATGAAGAAGAAAGAAATTATCCTCTTTCTGGATTGTACACACAAGGATTCAGTTGTGGCAAAGTCACATGTGAAATATATCAAATTGAAGAACATTTTTTTCTGATATTTAATAAGTTTTCAATTTAATTTTTTGTACCTGTAATAATTTAGTAATTAGTAGCAGTAGTAATTTACCGCCTGATAGATGAGGAAATTGCCTGATTAGCTTCAATGTATGTCAATAAATTAAATGCCTTTATAATTTACACCCGTTACTAGTAGAGTGAATGATCAGGATTGTTGTTGTCTATAAATGCTAGAGTTTTGGGATTTAACAATCAATCCACGATATAGTTATTCAGCTTTACATGTTTATTCGGTCAATATATGTATATCAACTCATTCTAAAGCACTCTAATCGAACCAATACTTTCGTAGTTATTAACAATGATGTTGATTTTCCGGGAGATTGCGCCACCTAAAACCCCATTACTTTCGGGTGCATATTTGTTTGGAAATTGGTAACCTGAGTATCTCATAGTCGGGCAACTCGACTATAGCGTTCCTTTTTGTTTTTGCTTAGAGTTTTATAAATTAGTTGCCATTCCCAGATGAGTGTGGATGTGACTGCCTGTCATAAACTAATCGGATATTTTAGCTTTTAAATTTCAAAAACTTTTTTTTTTTTACAACTTTGACAGCCTGGGTTGTAGACGTTTTTACCTTTCATTTAATTTCAACGAAAGTTTGACTTTAACGTCAATAATTTGATTTTTGAATGTCTGCGTAATAAGTCCGCATGCAGCTATGAAAATTAAATTGTTCGTAAAGACCAGTTATCCATTTATATCCCTTTCGGTATTTATAATTTCCAAAAGACAATTTCAACTTTCTTCAACTGTAATTTTTGACCATTCGTTTGGCACAGTTATTTGACTTTAAAATCAAAGTTTTGATTTTTCGTGCTGCTCGCAGATATATTTAACTAAGTGTATGTTCGAGTTGCGCTTATGTTTATTTCACATGATTTCATGCAAACTACATGCATATTAATTCAGTTCGGAGCCTGCAAAATTGCAGGCCATTGTTTGATCGCTGTAAATGCCCGAATAAGCTGGCAAAGCAATTATTTACCTAAATGGTTTGCCCACGTCAATGGCAATTGTCTGCGATTTCCATTCGGCTGAAATGTGTTGCATGCAGGCTGTCAGAATTCTGTCAGAGTCAGAGCCATCCGAACAATGAAATCTTGCAGAAAAGAGACGAACTGCTGCCGAGGAGGCCAGTTGGGCGCTGCAACAAAGGCAGGATAAGGCAAACTTTTTAATTGAAAACCAACAAAAATATAACGTCAAAAGTTGCAAGTGGTGGACACTTCGCACCCGGACCACCCCAACCACGCGAACCACCCGGCGTATACGTTATATTAAAGGTAGCAGGCTGGAAGAGTAAACGAAATGAAATAAATCCTTTGCAGCATCGGTTGCCAGGCACCCAGTGTTTAAAGCCGAACATGTTCGTACGTTGCCCACGTATGAGTCCATGGGTCTGAGCTATTGCCACATCGTTATGATGGAACTCAAACAGGCGTCGACGCACTGCAAGGAATATATATTTAAATTTAAGATTATAAGAGCTCGGTGGCTGGCCACGTTGCACTTGTGAGTGGCGGTCTGTAGTGGAATGTGGATTGGGATTGGGATTGGGACTGAGATGAGGACCGGGATTGCTGTTGACACAATTCCGCATCGAGTTTCCTCCCATTGCGTTTTATTTACATCTCTGCAATTTATCGAAGTTGGCATATGATGCTCCTGCTACGTGGGGCACATTTCTGCTCTGTTTTCCGCGCGTTTTTTAAGCCTTGTGCACGCACGCAGTCGAACTGCTTTCTCCGCAGAGCTTAACTCAATCAGCTGCAGTTGGTAAACAACCATGGTAAACTATGGGACCACCCACTGCCACTGCCACTGGCCACTGCCCACTGCACCCCCGGCGATGTGACGTGATTGTGCAGTTGTTTTGCTCGCAATTAAAACAAATTGTGCCCGCTGTGGGCAAAAACATAAACAAACTGCTGGATGCCAGCGATATTTGTTTTTACAAACAATGCTGGTCGCAATTCGATTATCTCACCAGTTGCACGGCTTGAGCACGGATTAATCTCTAACCCTGGCATTCCGGTGCCCATGATTAAATCGCTCATAAAGGCAACAACGCGCCATAAAAAATCAATTCCGACTTTGGCAATTCCGCAAAGATTTACGTTTCAATTTCAGTTTCTAATTCAATAAAAAGCAAGGCAGGCAAAGTCGGCGTCCCTGGAATACATTGTACATATGTATATCCTGTATATCCTTTTGGACTCGACCGGTTGTGCGTGTGTGCCAGCGACTTTGTGTGTGACCATAAGCTGGCTTAGCAGATTTGTTGCCGAAATTAGCAGGCTGTAAGGGATCGAAAAAGGGAGCGGACGTCTTGTAGGATGTCTATTTTCGGCAATGGAATTTGGCGTCATTCGAACAGATTTATGCCCCATAAAAGTGCGGCTAGACATGAGCATGCATGTCAGCAGCAGAGGCAGAAAGGACTCACTTTATGGCGACTAATAAAAAGAAACCCGACCGGCAATAAAAAGTAGAAATGCCTGATCAACACACTGAACTCTCTGCCCACCTTTATACGCAACCGAAGTCAGTTTTAACATTTAGTCCTTGCCATTGGGGTCTCACTTATTCAAATGTAAATTCTTTATGTTTGCACTACACTTTCGTCTTTTCATGCTCGCTGTTTTGGTTAATTCAAAGTCAACAGCCCCAAAATAAAACCTAAGCCCTTTGTGTTTGCCTAAGGTAATTACAAAGGCAGTGTTTACTTATGGGCCCTTCATTAATATGTGAAAAGGTCCGTGCTGGCTGGTTTCTGGTTGGCCAACTCTTTCCCCGCCGTTCAAATTTTAATTGCGGTGCATACATGTTGTATGCGTGCCAATTGTTGAGGGCTCAGCCAGCGGCCGACCGGGGCTTTAGCTGAAGTTAAAGCAGCTAAAAGGATCATGGGTATATAGCCGCATAGCTGGCTGCCAAGTTGTCGCAGCCGCAGGTGCCGAGGCGCTCTCACCGTGCACTTTAATAAAGTTCTCGGATAATGCATAGTCTCCGGCTAAGTATGCCACTGAGATAGCAACCGCCGCGCCATCCTCTCACTGTTTGTCCACCCCAAAAGCCGCCCTCACTCCAGCCCACACTGAAAGAAAGTTCGCTACATTATTTTAAAAACTTTGCTAGGAAGCTTTGTTTGAAGGCACCGAAGATAATCGGTTATTTTAAATATGGCTCTTGACAATAACGTTTATATATTGATTAAAAAAATTGATTTAACGGTTAATATTGACTTTTATTATAAAACTGAAAAATTATTGATTATTTATAAGATTTTTTTTTGCCAGTACTTAATAGAAGATGTTAAGATAAGATGTTAAGATATCAAAAACAAAGTCTTTTAAAGACATTTAAAATCAATAAAGTCCGTTCAAGGCTGCCATAGGAAAGATTGAGTAATTTAGCAAAAAAATCATTATTGTTTGCTTCACTATTTTTAAACTTATACGCATAAAAACTGCAATATAGTTGTTTTAAGGCTGCAAGGTATAAAAACTTCAGCTTGTCGAAGTTTGCTACCTTTCTTGTTCGTTATTTTTTTAAAATTCTTAGATACTCCTTTTTTCCCCGAAGTTAGTTAGAAGACAAATTTTAAATAACCATAAAAACTATATTTTTGACACAAACTTATACCTGTTATGGTCTTTGGATGTTTTTATAAGTTACATGGACGAATGATTAGTGGTGTTCCACCTTTTTCTATTTATCTTGGTCAAAACTTAACCACTTCGTGTAAAGAAAGTTCTAAAAAAATAGTTTTGAAAGTTAAATTTAAAAAAACGTTCAAACATACAAATACATTTTGTTACAGCTTTGATGTTTGAAATGTTGTGCCTGGCAAGTCCTCCCTGTTGTCCTTTTCGTTATATATTATATATGTAGCTGCCAAAAAATGCTTAAAATTGTAAAATTTAACTCTTTAAGGAACGGCTTAAATGGTTTACGGATGTTCATTTCTGAGTGTAGCCTTGAGCTGCGTCGCGACGTCATCCATTCGAAGCGCTGCAACCTCTTTCAGCTCCATAATTGCCATGGCAACGCCAACTTCTGCAATTCTTGGGCTTGTGGGCCGGGAGATGAGATCGGGAAGCTGGGAGCGTTTTCACTCTGTTGTTTTCAAATTGCTTTTAGCAATCCCTCATACTTTTGTGTTACACTTCAATGGCCGTACGCCGCGGTCCTGCGTCCTCCACATTTTCCATTTGCCGTGCCATAATTACAGGTGCAGCACGGGATTGCTCGCAATTGCATTTCGTTTTTCAGCGCTCGTAATCAGACAATTTTGAAGTGTTGTGCATTTAAGTTTCGCTTTAATCAGGCCGCTGGCGGGGGCAGGACAAACTTTTTGGTCCAGAGACAAAAGGCGCAGATAACAGTATGAAAACAGGAAGTTGCCCCAAGCCACAGACCAGAGCTGTCTCTTTCAAATGTCCGACAGCTGGGGCAAAAAATAAAAAAAAAATGGAAATTGTTATAAAATTACACTTTTCTTTTTAATTCTTAAAATATATAAGTTACATTAAAATTGTTGATTAACCATTTTATCTTAATTCAAGGGGTTGTTTTTTGTAATAAACTGGGAGGTTACATGGGATTCAAAATTTGAAAATTTCCAAATCCAGCTTACTCGCGTTTTCTTAAAACTACACTTTATAATAAATTAATATATAAATTAAAAGATTCTCCAGAAGTTTAAATATATATTTTATTTTTATTTTTAATTTTCTATATTTTTTTTTTTATATCTACTAGATCCTTTTAGTGTTCGTTCTTGGTAAAAAATAATATTTTCAAACATTTCAATAATAATTTGTTTAAAATAACAAAAAAACGTGTATCTAAGATTTAGTTGATGCAATAAAACTATTGATAAGGTATAACTATATTTTCATTGAGGATTGTAATATTTATGTATTTAAAAAAAAACGAAATGTCAATCATTATAGGAAAATCCTTAAAATAGACAGAATGGCAGTCCTGCCTTAAGCACTAGATTCCAGATACAGAACCCAAGCCCTGACACCCGGTAGTCTAAAGATTTTGTTGTGAAAAAGCTAAAGTTTGTGATGGGTTCATTCCGTTTTTTTTTGTGTTAACTGATTTCCATGTTGTTGTTAGTTTCGGGAGCCATCTATGTACCTCAAGTAAATACACACTCTTGGGCTTGTGGATTCACTTTTCGAACTTCTGTTTGATACACGGAAAAACTTTTAAGCAATTCAACACCCATTTGTTGAGCTTTTATCGAGGAGATTGCTCGCCGACTGCGTCTGCGTTTGAAAGCCATATCTGTTTAAATGCATGGAAAATATGCTTGAAGTTCGTTTCAATTGCAGTATCAATTTAATTTAATGGTCATCAAACTCCCTCTGCTTGTGCTGAAATGTGGTCAGGTAAATCTGGCATTGCCAGAAAATAAAATGCATTTTCCACGAAATACATGAATCAAGTCAATCAAACACATAAGCTATGGGTTAGCAGAAATCTATTTGAAAGTAAATTAATTTTCGACTTCAATGGCAGAGCATTAAAATATTTTCGGAATTAAGCAAGTATTAAAGACCTCAACTCATAGGGTATTATCCCGACAACGAACGAAATTGCACAAGTGTGCTTTTAGCCTTCGTTTTGAGTGAATCCCCAACAAAAGCATACGGATCATACGGGACAGAGTGGCAGATTATTCAACAATGCCACTGAGAAGCGTCTGTCAAAGAGCTGCAGACTTGAGTGTCAAATGTATTTTAGCATTTTAAACATTTACATTTGGCATATGGCATTGGCAAGTGTAATGCCAGCCCGAGGCTTTCGTGAGATTAGGCCAAGATGATGGCGCTGCCGAGATAGCCACTTGGTCAGGGCCAACACAGACGGAGGGAAGGTCCTCAGAATTTATAATTGTAATATAATTTGCATAAACTTAAACCGTCTTGGCTTCGGGTAGCACCTAGCGGGCACATGTCGAATTAAATGAATCATTGTTATGGTCCCTCCAAGGTTGCCCCACTGAAATTTTAAAACAATATGTTTTAATATTTATGGCAAAAGTTTCGTAATGGCTTTGTTCGGGCTCATGAAAGGATTTGGCTAAGAATCTGTTCAAAAAGCAGAAGTACCCAAAACAAAGAATGCTCTCAGTGAAATTCCGAGAAAGAGGAAATGACAGTTTTATTAAAAATTTCACCAAAATTACCAAAGATTTATTTTGGAAAGCTAAGCTAAACAATAAAGCCCTCTCTAAATAAACATTTTCATTTCCTAAAAGTCTTATATTACGCTTACAGAAAAATAAGATTTATGCATTTTAATCAACAATTAGGTATATATTATTATAAGGTAGATTTCTATTTAATTACACTTAATTTTATTTAATTTTTTCAGCAGCAATAGTTAGGAGAAGTAAAAATTTTATACAAAATCTTACCAATAACTTTGAAAGAGATTTTAAACGGAGGTAGAAGAAATTTTCAACAACGGACTCAACAAATTTTTTTTCAAATAAAAGTTAAAAGGTAAGTGCCTTGAAGACTTTAAGTCGGGAGTTTTTGTACTTAAAAAAAACATTACCGTCCGCACGTTTCAAATGGATCTAAAAATAACACTTTTCGTACAAGATTATAAGAACATGGGATATAACAAAATCTGAGTTTTATTGCCAAGTTTCCTTAATTTTAGAAAAGATTAAAAGACCAGATAAATTGTATTTTTTATTGAAGTTATTAAAGATAAATTTTTTTGTTTTGTATAACATCTTTCAGACTTGCAGTTTAAAGTTGTTGTATTTTAAATTTTTCTGTGTTTGAATTAAACAAACAAAAACTTATTTTCATATGCTTGAATCGTGTGCCATAACTTTTAATTAAACGTTTATACATATTATAATTAAGTAAGTATTTACATATAAAATGTTTTCACAATCGCTTTTTGCTTATTATGATTGTATTTTATTTGCACATTTGTGGAAAAGCAAGATAATTGCTTTGGCAAACATTATATTCATATCAGATCGGTATCATCTGTCAACTGGGCTTATTGATTAGCCATAACGATATTAATATTTTTGCACAAATTGCACACATAGGGTATCCCATTTGCATGAACATAAATATTCAATTGGCATTTTTCATATGGTCGGAAATGAATTGATTGCGTCTGAAATAACTTCTTGCCCATGATTTATTCCACAGCTAACTGTTTCACATGATCCAAGGAAAAGTAATGACTAAAGGACCGGTCCTACACTTAGGGCGAGGTATTGTTGCTTTATGTTAATGCATGACTTTGTTAGGCATCTCGAAAATGTACAAAAGAAATTAGCAAACTTGTAAAATAAGAAAGAAAAAAAAGCACAGAAAGGCAACGAATTCAACGGCAACTGTTGACAGTTATCCTGGCACAAACACGCATTGTAATGTCTAACAAGCTTCACAGTAGCAGCAATAGCAGCAGCAGCAAACATCGCATGTCACTCAACGGCCTCAGAGTCCTGACAGGTCCTGCGTCCTCGAGTGAGCGAGCGTCTGTGCGCCGGGCTTTTGTCATTTACATATTTACACTTTATTCCCGGTGCTTAGGACTGAACTTTGACATGTGGTGGCGATGCCATTGCCATACCACACGTCCTGCCCCATGGATTCCCTGCTCTGAAACAGATATCACAAAAATATACCACGAGGAAGACTTGTAGAGCTCCTAAGACTATGTAAGTAGTTACTTTATTCGCCCAGTCCATGGATCTGTCCGGCCTTATGATCACCGACTTATTGTGAAATAATGGTTGCGTGTAGACAAATTGTATATAATTTATAGTGTTTTGAGATTTCGATGCTTCCGTTCATGATAATCAATATGGCGGTATTATATAGCAGCTGTGGTGACTATTCGAATAAAATTTGGTTTTTTTAAGATAGTGGCAAACATCTTTTGTCTCTCGGGTAGTGTAAAACAACGTTAAAAGGATCTCAAAATGTTCCCATAAAACATTTAAGAAAATTCGCATACTTTGTATTGTTTAAAATAATTTGCTTTGTTAGCCTTCGTAGACTTTTAAGTTTCGATTATAATTAAAAAATTTAAATGTTTTCCGCTAATCAGTTTTAAACTATTGTTGACAGTCAATAAAAAGATTTTTTTTTTCAATTTATAAGCTATATGATATAGTTGCCCTGTCCTAACGTATTAGCTTTAGAGAAAAAGACTAGTTTGAAAAAAACGTAGAAACGGAGCGACAGGGGTAGATTGACGACTTACTTAATGATGCTGATAATATATTATGTATAAGGTCGAAAGTGACTTCATCACTATAATAATGACTAAACATTCTTTGCCTATGTGTGAGGTATGCAGCTTAAGCAGCTTAATAATAGCCTTATACCACTCCAGCATTGTGGTTTAATCTTTATTATCTTTAATTAAAGGAGAATAAACTTTCATCTTCAAAGTTATAAGTTATACAACTTTTGTCCGTGAAGTGGAAGTGGTATAAGTGAAAAACGGAGGGGATACTCTCCTCCGTTCCGGCACCCGATATTGTTTTGCATTATGCCGGGGGCGGAGGCAATGCAATTTCAGGTTGTAAATGCAGGCCAACAAGGCCTAGAGGCGCAGCCATCAAAGTGGCGGCGAGGTAAATGCGATTTCCACCGAAAAGGCCAGGATAACGGCACATTACTGATTCACTTTAATGCAATTTCCATGAATCCGGCGACTAACAGCCTGCTAACAGGACTCTGTTGCTCTCTCTCCTTCTGCTCTGCCGGGGCTGTGTTTATTGCGCACAGCTCATTCATAAAAGCGAAGAGAGCTGCTAGCGCGAGAGCGGAGCGGAGATTGAGTTGTTGCAATAAATACAAAGGACTCAGCATCCGCAGCAACAGTGGCGTCGAAGTGCTGGTCGCAGAGTGTCGTGTTGGAGGACTTAGTTGGCCCGATTCAGTTATCGCGTAGCCGCCGTGTGTGACGGACAGAAGCCGATGCCTGGACCCAAAGTTTTTCGGGCGCCAAGTGCATTCAATTAACATAAAATGTAATTAGAGACCCTCGATCTCACGCTCTCGCCGTTTCTATTAATTAAGCGCAAACAATGGAAAGTGAGCAGCGGCGACCAAACTAAAAGCCATTAAAGCGCCTGCGAATTATTTATGGCATTCCATATTAAACGAGCAGCAAGTGCAATTGGAATTCAATCAAGTTAAACGGAAATTGTCGCAAATTAAAAGTAAATTAAATATTTCCCCGGCCATTCGGACGGCCTTTATTAGAAGTTATGGCTGCCAGCCAGCTTTGTTGTTCCATCCATCAGTGTGTGTGACAGTCACGTGTGTGCGACTGTGGGTGCGACTGTGTGTGCGGGACTACCATTGCCGCTGGCATGTCGCTAATTTCTCACACTTCAAACGTGGCCGGGACTGGCAATGAATTTCCGCTCCAGCCTCCTGCGGATACTTCCATTTTCTTTTGCTTTGTTTTTTCAGCCCCCTCACTCTGATTTCCCGGTGGCGCCCCTTCACCTGATCGAGTGTTGTTGTTTGGTTAGCTAAGCTTAGCTTAGCTTTGCCCTCGCTTGAGCCATAAATTAAATAGATTGACGGTGCATTTACCCTGCCCAATGAGTAAACACTTGGACCAGGGAATGGGCACCTATCGGGGTCTCCATTCCATTCCTTTCCCTTTCATTCCATTCCTTCTGCGAGCCTTTATGATTAGTTAATGGGATTCAATTTCACTTGAAATTGGCCGCCACAGAACGTGGCAATCGCAGCTGCCGCAGCTTCCTTTCACTGATTACATAAGGCACGTTCTGGGGGAAACACTTGTTGGGTTTTGCCCGCCCCACCAGACACGTAGCCTCGCAGCAAGGAGTTGCCAACGAGAAGCTGGGGGCCGGGGAAAGTGAATCACAGTTGTGCCATTAGGAACTCGGCGAAATAAATTCAATATAAGCGAGGCCTAATGGCAGTAGTTGAGTTTCCATTTACATTCAGCCTCCATAAATTGGCGTAGCTGCGAAAATCGTTGCCCACTTAAGAGGGTCCACATTTAGCAGGCACAGCATCAGCATCAGCATTGTAAATGCAGCATTTCACTCTCGAGTGCCGAGATGAAAAGGTACAAGTGTGCATTCTAAAAATAACAAACAACTCGACTGAGATAAAAACAGCAGCTGCGACTGAGGTACAAAGTGCTAACGTAAACACAGCCGGAGAAGGAGCGTAAACAAACATCGGAGCATCCTGAAACGGCGAACAAACAGCGGCGAAGGTTGTCCTGCCGGGTCCTTGCCATTCTGCTGCTGAAGTGTGTGTGTGTGCTTCTGTGTGTTTGGGCCAAAATCAAGAGCCAAAAGCAAGTGAAAAAATGTGCAAGTAATGTGCAGCGAGTAAAGTGCAATGCCATCCGTGAAATCCGCCGAAAGTGATATTTTTCTTGGGATTATTAGGAGCGACAGCATGACAAACGGCAACTCCTTGAGGTCCTCTCTTCTGCTGGCCACCATCCTGGGATTACTCTGCCGGACCAAGGGTGAGTCTGGAGTCACTCCATCTTCGGCTTAAGCAGCTCCATGCCGCTGATTGCTTTGCCTGAATTATGGAGCGGCAGACGGAATAAAAAGGGAGAATTCATTTTACAGCCTTATTAAATCTGTATTACATAAATTACGGCAAGCGTTTCACTGTGAATTTTTATGAGCGTTTTACGCTTTCGCATTTTACATTTCACATTTTCCATTTGCCAGTCGCTTTTAGCCGGTCGCCGCTTTTATGTCACAATGAGTGCAGCCTTTTGATTTAATGACAACTGTTTGCCATAAAATAACATCCATATGCACACAGAATGCGAGTGTGCTTGCTTTTATGTGGCCTGTGATTTATTTCACTTCTTATTTTTATGATAATTTATCAAATATGCATAATAAAATGCCAGCAACGCGACCATTTATGGCGTCTGGAAATTTTGCTGAAATTTCATATGTAAGGTGGCAACAGCTTGCCGATCAGGTTCTGTACACAGTATGCTTTCAGTAAAGTGGACCTTGCCTTAAAGTCCTTGGATATATAAATTTATGAACTGTGTACACCATAGGAAAATAGCTTGGAAGTGTTGCTAAAGGTCGGTTTATTTGGTCCGGTAGGAAACATAAATAAACGTTTAAGTGAATAACTTAACCTGGAGAACTTTGATGTGTGTGCATTTATAATTTGATGAACGCACGTCTCCAGTATCTTCTATAGTACATAATAATACATACATAGGTCCCTATTATGTTTTATGAAAATATAACAAATCTAAAGTCGATGCACATGTTTTGCCTGATTGTTTCTGTGAGATTTTGAGCATTGACATCTGTTTTTAATAAAAGTTAAAACCATATTTGGATTTTCTATAATGCAGTTGTATTGTATATATGTGCAAGTGTTATTCAAATGTATAAGAGAATAAATGTAGCAATAAAATAAAAAATACCTTAACGTAAAATTAAATATAATTTTTAACGATATTTTCAAACAATTTTGAAAAGATTGGTTGTTATAATTTTATTCCCATAATAAAAGACCAACATTAAAAGAAAGAGCAAATATAAAAGTTAAGCCTTCACAGATTTAAGTCGGGCTTCTGTTGATAGACACTTGGGTGCTCTAAGCTCGCTATTATTGCTTTCAAGATCTACCGTTGAAATTAGAATCATGTGTTCCCAAAAATATTGAAAAACAAAAGAAAGTTGAGCTTACTCATAAACAAATATTTGTTATTTTATGAAAAAATCTTTAATCTAAAGCCTTCGGTTATTAGGTAAATTTTCTTTTAATACGTGAGAGGCTAATTTTTAGCGCCTTATTTAGGAATTTTTTATAAAATCTAGGAGTATTGTTTTTCTAGACAATCCGAATCTTAAATACTCTTGCAGTCAAGAGATGGATCTAAAATGATTTAAAACCATTGTGTTAGGCAAAGAAGTGAGATAGGCGCATAATTCCTCAATAATAACCTAACTTTACCCTTTTGCTCTTATACCAGCTGTAAGATATAGTCAAATCCGAAAGGTTTTATGACCCTAGCATTTACTATAATCAGCTTGGGCCCATATAGTCAGTATGACAGATATTTAACAGCATTAGGACATACTTAACCAATTTTAATCAACCTCAAATAATACTTTCAAAATACTATTAAACGTATAAAAACACACCAAAAACAATTTTTAATTTATAAAAAAAACCAGAAAGGATGTTAACCTCGGCAAGCCCTAGCTTGCAGCTATGCTAAAAATTAAAAATTCTCTAAAACAACACTATTTTTGATTTTTAAGTCAATATGTTTAACAACAGTATGATGATTTTCCGCTTAATTTTTTGATCATGGTAGTCACATGACATCGATGTCCGATTTTAATCAAATTTAAAAATAGATCATCACTATATATATAAGTATTATCAAATCAAGTAAAATACAGCAAATTTATAATTTAGTTTTCATTTTTCTTTTTATACGCTTGCAGAGGGTATTACAATTTCAGTCAGAAGTTTGCAAAGCAGTCAAGGAAACATTTCCGACATTTTAAAGTACATATATATATTCTCGATCAGCATCACTAGGACAGTCGAACTAGCCATGTCCGTCCATCCGTCCGTCCGTTTCTACGCAAACTAGTACCTCAGTTTTTACGCTATATGCATAAAACTTTCCCAAAAGTTGTCTTTCTGTTGCAGGTAATATATAAGTCGGAACGAGGCGACTTATAGCATATCTCGCATAAGAACAATCAATTCAATTTGTTTTTTGATTTCCAGATTAGTATTGGATTGTTATTTTTGAATTACGATTAACATTTCATTAAAATCCTTTGATTATAGCATATAGCTTCCATGGAAACAATCGGAATATTAAAAAAAATTATTGAACAAATATGTAACTTTTTTTTAAAATTTATTTAAACATTTTAATGGTTTAAAGAAATAATTTAATTAATTAATTTTATTAAAATCGGAAACAATTTCATATAGCTGCCAATCACCCTGAAAAAAATCCGGTCAAAACGGTAAAAAATCAAGCCCGAAAGGGGTTAAAGCCCGTTTTATTACACTTAATCAATAATAATATTTGGGTTCCAATCCGAACGAACGGATCAATTTAAGAACATTTTGGCTTTGAAATAGTTTCTTTTTCTTCCCCTGTTTTTCTTTTGTCAATAATTTCTTTCCCGGTTAGCTTAGGTTAGCTCGGACAGCCCTAGCATAGGCCAATATGGCCCGAAGCTCTTCGGATGGCTAAGTATGAACTTGGCGAATGTTACGGGGTGTTTCGAAGTCGTTGTAGATCGAGGTGCTTTTGGCGAAGGCAAGTAATTCTCCCGTCGTCCTTCTGGAGGCTTTTTCTAGCGATGCGATCTGCTTGCCCTCAAGAGAACTGGGCAGTTAGAGGTAAGATGTTCCAAGGACTCGCACGTCCCAGCGACATCGCATTCCCTGCAACTGCCATTGTTGGTGATGCC
Source organism: Drosophila gunungcola (assembly GCF_025200985.1). Lineage (NCBI taxonomy): Eukaryota > Metazoa > Arthropoda > Insecta > Diptera > Drosophilidae > Drosophila > Drosophila gunungcola. The sequence goes on along the minus strand of NW_026453170.1, from coordinate 1,544,145 downwards.
TAGTTTGACTGTGACAGTTACCTATGAGAACTAGTAGTTTTGAGGGTATCTAGTGCTTCCCTGCTATCCAGTAAATTTTTGGAACAGATCATGGACGACTGCACGGAGCTGTCTACAAATAAGTTGACCACGGCATGTGGCCTTTCTATGTTATGTGCGACCTACGCTGCTTTCCCGATGGCAAAAACTTTTGCCTGGAATATGATGCATTGGGTCGGTAGCTTATAAGATCTTTGAGTATGTGCAGTATAAGCCGGCACATTGTCCTCCTTCCATCTTGGAGCCGTTGGTGTATAAATTGTTCCTGGATTCCTTTCCAGTCCTAAGGGCTCAAAAAAGCGGTTGTTCCGACTTCTGGGCGAGTTTGGGGTATCAAGTAGTCGGTTATATTGACCAAGTCCCGGCCTATTGAACTCTGCCCGTGTCCTTTCAGAGACATTTAGCCTTTTGCAAACAAGGGGATCCATTTCGGCACCTTGTGGGTCTTACTGAGTCCTTCTTTTCCTGCCCACTCACATTGCTCCCTGAGAGTTGATTCCATTACGGAGTTGAGGTTGTTGGGCAAACTTCCGTCAAAATGTTTCCTATGTCGTCTGCATAGGATGTGGTTTTCGGGGCTCTCCTCTCGAATCTCTTGGTAAGGGGTGAGAGGACACCTTCTTGTAGTGTTCCTCTGTGTGCCCCATTCTGGTTGCACCCGTCTGCAAGTTAGAAGGCTTCTTATCCCCAGGTTTATGGCGGGGTGCGTGTTGGTCGCTTCTAAGCGGTCGATTATGGCGTCTGTGCTAACGTTATTGAACGAGCCGAATATGTCTACAAACACTCCCAGGGCGTATTCCTTGTTGTATAGTGCCTTCTCTATGGTACCAGCGATTTCCTTTTGGTGTATGCGTGCTGGTTGGTTGGCATGAGTCTCCCCACTTCGTTCCTTATGTGTAGGTCGAACAGTGTTTCTAGTGTTTTCAGTATAAACGAGGTGAGGCTTAGCGGTCTGTAGTCCTTGGGAAAGGAATGCAATTCGTGCGCAGGCATGCTGAGTAGATTGTGCAAAGCCATGGGGTGATCTCAACCGTAAGTTGCTTCGATAGCAGCTTCCGCAGTCTAGCAGTTTCTGGGACTTTCTCGATGCTAAAGCATAAGTTTCTCCATGAGTTTCTTTGTGCTCCTTCGTACTCCTTTCTGGTACTCCTTGAGCAGGATCTCGTACTCCTCGTTGATGGTCTCGTCTTCTGCCTCGATATTGGGCTGGTTGTGTGTTATGCATCTAGTAATTCCTTGGATAGAGTAACTAGGAACGTTTCTATGTGTTCCGCAGTTGTTATTGTGCCCGGGTGCGTCGCCAGTCTTGACTTTACTAACCTATTGAACATATCCCAGTTTGTATTCCAGGGGTTCCTGTAGATTGCTAGCCTTGGAGAGGGTTTAAGGTCAAAGTCGTACAGAATATACTTCTGGCCTGATTCTCCATCCGGATACCAAAGTATTTTGCCCCGCTACGAGGGTTGAACCTAGTACATTTGAGGTAGGGCCGATCTAGGTTAGTTGATAGGTCCTGTTCCTGCTTACCAGTGGTGAGTAAAATAGTTGTAATTTGAGGACGAAATTGCCCATGGCGATCCATGGCGATCCATGGCGATCCATGGCGATCTATGGCTCCTGGATTAAAGCAATGTTGACAGATCCCTGCTCCAAGGCAATGAGGAGCTCCGTCGACGCGATCTTGCTCTTATGGAGATTGAGCAGCAGCACCCTTAGCGTCTTGGGTACCTGGCTCACCTCCGCACAACGGGTTGATTATCACTGTCAGGTCACCCTCCTCCTCCTTATTCGAGTCGACCAGCTTCAAGTCCTGGGTATCCTCCATCACACTATCAAGATCCAGGTGCTTAAACGCCACCTATGCCCCACACCATCTTTCCAGGTAGGTTTAGAAGGTCCTCAGCCTCCTTGCTGATTTGGAGGACTGCACTCTGGACATCCTATTTTGCGATGTGCAATATCCTTGGATCGCGATGGGGAAAAGCATTTTATTTGACTCTCTGAAATTCGAATGAAAGGAAATACGATAAACTGAAAGGCAAAGGGAATACAAACTTATTTTTGGGTGTGGAGCCATTGAATAAATAAGCTAAAAATCGTAATCGTTTTAAAGTTTTTTAATGAATATTTAGTTTTGGCTATAGCTGCATGGGTATAAAACTTCGGCTTGCTGAAGTTTGCTTCCTTTCTTGTCTTATGATTGTTCCTATTGGAGCTATATGATATAGACGCCCGATTTGAATAAAATTAAAACCGAGATTCTGAAATTTGTAACTATATCTTTAAAAACTTAAAGCAAGAAAAGAAACAAACTACGACAAGCATACAATTTATTTTCACTCTATTCGATGTAGTCGACTGATTTTTATCAAATTTAAACCGTATTTTTAAAATAATAAACTATTACTAAATACGAGCAAAACAAAATGAAAAACAGCAAAGTTACAATATTTTTCATTTTTTCCCGGTTGTTCCTATGGGAGCTACGATATATGACAAAGGCGTCCGATCCGGCTCCTTCCGAGGTATATGCTACCTGCAATAGAAAGACATCTTTTAGGAGGGCTTCATGAAGATAGCTTTAAAACTGCAAAACAAGTTTGCGTAGAAACGGACAGACGGACGGACAGAAGGACAAGGCTAGATCGACTCTCCTATTGATGCTTACCTAAGGTTGGAAATGACTCCTTTACTGCTTTGCAAGCTTCTGACCAAAATTATAATACCCTCTGCAAAAGAACTGTATCCAATTTTTTTTTGTATTTGAGTGGACTTAACGTATAGTTGTATAGCTATATATATAATTTGGTGCTTTTATATGTTGAGTTGGTAAACTCTTACCTTACTACTAGAAATTAAAATTTAATGTTAAAGTGGCGTGAGATGCAAAATTTGTTTAAACTTTCTTCTTGACTTTTACAAAATTGTAAATTGTTTTAGCGCACTTAAGAAAATTTGATATTTTGTTGAACCGGACAGGTCAAATTAGTTTTCACATACTCTTTATCTCGTACCATAAAAAAAGTAAAATTGATTTGAATTTGCTGTAAGCTTATATATAAGAGATCTAAATTAATTTTCCCTTTATAAGCTAATCAAAAACCTTTTCATGTATTTTAATTTCTAATTCAAATGATTTGAATCAAATGTAACTTGGTGTTTTTTCTGACTCTTTACGAAAATAATTATATTGGGGAAGGTTGATGTTTGTTTTATTTCGTAGTGAAAATGGGTACATGAAATCAAGTGCTTTCAACATTGTAAAATATTCTCTTAATCAAAAGCTTTGCATTCTGGAGTTTTCAACTTCTGCTCTTGAAACATAAATGGAGTTTTGTCGTTAAAGCTTCCTTAGTGCGTGAAAGTAAAGTGTCTGTTTAAAAACGATCGAGATTTCTGCTGCAGACTAATGGTTAATGCAACAAGAAAGATTATTAATTGCTATTTCGGAAATGTTAGCAATTTGCTTAAATTTGGCAGCATAAGATTAGGTGTGTAATTCCGTTTTTGATTTTTGTATTGGTTTTGACCTTTTTTGACCCGTAAATAAATTCAAGAATCGAATCTATGTTTCCAAAACCAAAAGCTGACAACTATTACTTGCAAGAGCAAAAAAGGAAGTTTTGACGTTCAGCTGATATTGCCAGAGTTTGATGAGAAGTTTGAAGTGACGTTCAGACAAAACTAGCTAGTTTTATTCAGTTTTGGGAAAAGTACTAGTTTTTTGGATATGGTATGAGAGGTACAAGGTGAGAAAATAAGTACCTATGTAAGGTAAAAGGTATACCATTTGTCAAGTATCTAGGTGAGATTTTTAATGTCTTTAATTTCATTTGACTCTCTAAAATTTGAATGAAAGGAAATACGACAAACTTATTTTTTTGCATCATGTCGACCCAACCTTGATTCGAACCAAGAATTTTTGCATTCGTAGACACATTAGCAGGTTGCGTCGCACTGGCATCACATTCAGCTTTTTACTGATGTTTGCAACCAAATGAAAATAACTAAACTTTTGAAGTAAATTTAAAAGAGAATTAAGATAAAATTACCAAACAAAATATAAAGATTAATAACCACAGTCCTCGAGTTTTTCACTTCGATTTATGTATACAAAAGAACATGAGCAACAAAATATATTGAACCCGGAACCTTATAGGCGCTACCCAATGTTTGATGTTCGAAGACGCTTACCTAAACATTTATGAACGAAAGGGTTGGGTTTTATGAACAGCGTTCGATTTTTGTGAACAACGGGTGAAAAGTATGTGTTACAATTTTGTTTGATTTTTGTCAACGAACGTTTAAAATTTGAGAGCAAAAACAGGCGTACGGATTGTTTGTATTGTAAATCAAGAAAAAAGGTTCTTGATAATTTGATACCCTTGCAGAGGGTATTATAGTTTCAGTCAGAAGTTTGCAACGCAGTGAAGGAGACATCTCCGACCCTATAAAGTATATATATTCTTGATCAGCATCACTAGGAGAGTCGATCTAGCCATGTCCGTCTGTCCGTCCGTCTGTCCGTCCGCCTGTCCGTCCGTCTGTCCGTCCGTTTCTACGCAAACTAGTCTCTCAGTTTTAAAGCTATCTGCATGAAACTTTTCCAAAAGTTGTCTTTCTATTGCAGGTAGAATATAAGTCGTAACGAGCCGGATCGGAACAATCGGAAAAAATAATGAAAAAAAATTATATCTTTTCTGTTTTTTAATTTTTTATTTTAGTTCTTCGACACATAGTAATAGTTAAATATTTCGGAATTACGGATTAAATTTCATCAAAATCGGACGACTATAGCATATAGCTCCCATAGGAACAATCATAAAAATAAATAAAAAAAAATTATAACTTTGGTGTTTTTTAATTTTTTTTTAGTTCTTCTAGATATAGTAACGGTTAAATATTTCAGAATTACGGTTTAAATTTCATTAAAATCGGACGACTATATCATATAGCTCCCATAGGAACAATCGGAAAAAATACAAAAAAAATTATAAATTTGCTGTTTTTTAATTTTTTTTTAGCTCTTCGACATATAGTAATAGTTATCGGACGACTATATCATATAGCTCCCATAGAAACAATAAAATATAAAAAATAACTATCTAAAAATAGTGCTGCAAATCATCATAGCTTCAATGTTTTTAAACATTTACGAAATTAAATCATAATTTTTATGTTTTTAAAAAATATTTAATTCTTGCAATAGCTGCAAGGGTATATGAACTTCGGCTTGCCGAAGCTAGCTTCCTTTCTTGTTTTTTTTTAATGTGCGTCCTTTGATGCCTATAGTAAAGGGGCAACCTTGATCAGTCAGCTTTTTTCTGACTTTGTTCGTATGTGAAAAGTCAAATCTTCGGGGGCTTACTTTGCATTTGTTCTTGCCTTTCCGCAGCCTTGCCCTTCGAGTATGTAGATGAGCACGAGGACTTCAACTACGACCTGGACACGGCGCAGTCCCAGGCCAAGTACGATGCCCGTCTGCTCTCCCAGCAGATGCTCAGCGACGCGGAGTTGCAGCGCCAGAAAGTGAGCGGGGCCCAGGACAACGCCTTGGACGCCGACTCGGCGAGAGCTCAAGGGACTGGAGCGGGATCCGACTCGGAAGCCGCTTCCGCGGCCCAGGAGGACCTGGAGCCGCACAGCAGAGCAGCCGCGTGCTCCACCAACGGCCACAAGTACACGCACGGACAGAAGGTAGGAAGGCGCCAGGGGCGATATTAAAAATCGGGTTTCCGTTCAGTCAAGCACACTGTGCCACATTAAAATCGTGTTGGCAATTTTGTTCAACCAATTTTGAAAACATAAATTTTTCCGACTTGATTGCTGGTGAAGAATAAAAACGTTTTACTACCTAATTTGATTTACATCATACGCAATTTGTGTCCCACATGCTCGGCTTTGGTCTTATCAAGATAAATTTTTAAAGGTCATCAAGCCAGCGTAACAAAGAAAAAACATACTACAAACCCAAATTCCTTGAATTGAGGAAAGTTTTCTTTTAATCTAGGATTAATGACCTAAGCATGGGTTTAACAGAGTTCCTATAGGAAAATATTACCCTAACAATGACTTAAATCCATGTAGGCGGACACATAGCCTTTATACATACATAGTTTCGAGCAGTCAACAGTTTTCGAAATATCTTGAATATTTATCTGAGTTTCGGATTATCTCATATGTATGTTCATTTATGGCCACAGAACATCGATTTTTGTAGCAGTAAGAATACAGCGGAATACAGTTTAGCATAACCATTTGAACATCCACCTTCAACTGATGAGCATTCGTGGTAATTGAACAAAGGGATTGCATAATTTGAAATTGTAGCTCGTTACGGCACATGGTACGATATGAACAGCAACCTACAGCCTGTCAGAGCAGACTTCCTGTTTCTTGGGCCAAGATGTAGCTCCTGCTCAGTCATTCATTATATCACAAAGCCCTCAAATCGGCTGGCATTGTGATTGATTATTTGGCTGTGGGTAAATGTACATATCCGCATGTGTATGCACATAAGCCGCAAAGCACCTGCCAACCGTCTGCTGACCGAGCCCGGAACTCGGAAGAGGAACATTTAAATTGTGTGCTATATGATATATCCCTTCTACTTTCCGCTCGGTTACAGGTGCCCCGCCAGGATGCCTGCGAGGTGTGTCTCTGCATGGACGGCGAGATCTTCTGCTGGTGGGAGAAGTGCGGTTAGTTCTCCGTCGGCTTTGGCCGGCATGCATAATATAACGAGAAACTTTTGCCTTTTCCCCGCAGATAAGACCAATGTCAACAGGGCGACGGGAGGCAGCCACAACGTTGGACTTGGACTTGGTGTTGGCGCAGGCGAAGGCGACGGCGACGGCAACGGCAGGACAACGACGGCGATGGTGACTATTCAGATCCATATCGCTACGAGAGCACAACGGGAAAGTCAACAAAAGTGCATAAAGCGGCTAGGAAAGTTGGCAAGCGGCATAAGCATCACAAGAATCAAAAGAATTTTAATGACTACGAAGTTTACCACAGCCAGAGGCAGCAGCAGCAGCAGCCGGATTATAAAAAGTCCGCCATAAAGCAACAGCTTCAGATCCAGCAAAAACACAAGAGCGACGTTGGTGCCAACTACAATATAATCAAGCAACACAAACACGAGCAGCAACAGCAGCACAAGTTGCCGCAGCAGCAGCAGCAGCAACAGAAGCAGAATGTGGAAGCTTTGGCTGTTAATCAGGCGGCAAAGGCAACGCATTATCAGCAGCCAGCTTCGAGTCCGCCCCCGCAACATGGCCACCATCCGCACCAGCCACCGCATTCGTCCAGCAAAATCCTGAACTTCCCCGAAAACTTGCCAGCCCTGCTGTACTATGACTACAAGACCGAGGAGCACGAGCACCACCAGCACCAGCACCACCAGCAGCACTTGCTGCACGAAAAACAGCGTCTGCTGCAACAGCAACAAGAGGCGTTGGCGCGACAGAAGGCCTCTGAGTCCGCATCGAGGGCTAGAACTGGAGCTGGAGCTGGAGCTGGAGTTGGGGCTGTTGCTTTGCCAGATACAGCCGTTGAACTCTCCGCTGACTTGGCCGTTGATAAAAACTCTGATGAGGCGGAAACCGACAGCGATATTTTGCCAGAGCCTCCGACAAAGCAGCCCAGGGCAGCTGCCTCTGCCTCTGCCCCTGCCTCTGCCTCTGCCTCACAATGGCCAGCCAGCAGTAGCAGCAGCAGCAGCATGGCCAAGGCGATGATGACAACGACAGTCCGGGCAGTTGCCACAGTGGCATCCACGTCTGCAACGACGGCAAGGACAACGACAAAGACAACGATTCCGACGACGACGACGACAACGACAACGAGGACAGCGACAGGAACAAATGGAATGGTGACAAGCACGCTTTCTGGTCTGGAGAAGTCCGGGCTAACAGTTGGAGCCACAAATGTGAGTTGGGTGGCTTGAGAAGGGTCCTTGCCTTTGGGTTTGTATACTCTTGCCGTAAGTTTGCGAAGTACTGCATAAAACATATACGCCACAAAAAGCACTATGAAAACTAGCTTCATCTAGCTATAAAGATTTAAAATTAAAACAAAACATTTGTTTGCTTATATCTACAGTGTAGAGTCACTTATGTGAAAGTTACTTATGTGATAGTTACTGCTATAACAACAGTAATACATTATAAAGATAAACATTAAAGCAAAGGTACCTTAAAGCTACAACACTTTATTCCTGTTGACTCTTATTTTAATAAATAGTAAGCTTTATAGTGCAACAGGGAGCTGATGTATTTTAAATGATTTTTTTTTACGTCTCTTAAATATATGTATTTTGGCCTTTGTACCCTGAAGTCCCAAGGCTTAAATTAGCTGTCAAAGAAATATTTGGGACATGTATCCTACTTTCTGTTAGTGACTGACAGTCAGCAATTGGTCCGCTACTCTCAGAGTATTTACAAATTCGGTATCCAAAGCCTTCCCTTGCTTTTTGTGCATTTCGCGTGCGACCTCAAGAGCCTTTGCAAAGCTTACCCAATTAGGCTTTGGGGCACTGCCACTTCATTGGCTGCCTCAGCGAGCAGCTTGAACTCTACGCTTTTGGTGTGTCCAGTGAGCCTGAAATGCTTCCCGTAATGGGGTTTTTCATGCTCGAGCTGGTTTATTATTTACTATGCAGTCAAGTCGAATTAACAGTCTCTGTTTTATTTTCGCCTCAGCCACGGACAGCTGCAACATGATCGCAGTGGACCTGACAACGCGGAGCCTGACGACGCCTTTCACCGCTGGCTGACATCCACCGAGCTGAATGCTGACAACACAAACTCGCTCGACGATAACTTGGAGCAGGAAACGCCGGCATCGACAATAATCGATGATGTTGGCACGACGGCCAACAAGAGTGACAGGAGTAGCAGCAGCAGCAGCAGCAGCAGCAGCAGCAGCAGCAGCAGCAGCAGCAGCAGCAAAGACAATGGCAACGATGCCGTCTTCTTTCGCAGCTCGTACAACGATTACAGCAGTGAATTCAATGGGAGCGTTGTCAATATTGACATTACACTAACTGCAGTTGATGTGCATCCCCGTCGCCAAACGGATTTAATTGCAAATGGCAACAGAACGTCAGGCGTTAACGACAATGGCAACAGCAACAGAAACAGCAACAGCAACAGCAACATCAACAGCAGCAACGATGGAACAGCAGGGACAACAATGGACCCACAGGCAGACGGCAGCATGAGAAGCATCAGCAGCAGCAATCAGGATCAGCCTCAGCAGAGCCCTGTTGTTCCGCCGTACACGCTGACAACGATTATAACAACAACGCCACCGGCACCAGGGCGTATGTGCAATGTTTTGGGTAAGCAAGCAAGCCATCGACCCAGCGAAGGTCCTCAGGGATTATGGCCACACAGAGAAACAAATGGCCTCAGGCATTCCGGGTCAAACCGCTAATTGTTCAAATTGCTTCCTTCAATGTCATATTAAAATATATATTTAAATAATAATAATCGCTTTTCACAAACTAATAACAACAATGCAAAACTTTAGGCAATTATTTATTATACAAATCACACTGAGCCCTTTGATTTTGATTGGCTTTTCGTTTATTGAGTTGTGATAAATAGAGTCTGGCTCAGAAAAGAAAGTTTCATACTATTTTTGTTCTCTTTAAAATATTTCGTTTACCTAATTTAAAGTTTTTACTCGCTTTTTGTACCTCAAACAGTTTTCTATGTGTGTATTTAATCAATGCCTTATAATAACGAGTTTCTCCCAAGCTGAAAGATCCAAATTTGTTTCTCTGTGTAACGAAATCAACCCTGCCTCGTCCCCTGTATTTTATTACTGCTCGTCACAATTGCTCACATCCTAATCCCATTTAAACTGCAAATCGTACTTGGTTCCGTCCGTGTTGTTGCAGGCAAACTGTATAAAATTGGCGACGTTCTGCCACAGGATACGGGCAACTGTCTGCAGTGCATCTGCACGGACGCCGTGACACCCGACGAGATGCCGAGCGTCACCTGCAGTCCGCACAATTGCCCGCCGCTGGTTCTGCCGGATCTGTTCGACGCGACTGGTTACTGAGGTTACGGGTTTGTGCTGTAAGTTGGCGCGGATGGGGGGTGGTGGTGGTGGCAGATGGTTGGTGCCAGGTGCCAGGTGCCACGCCCCTGAAGCGCATTTGGGCGGGAGGTGTGGGAGCTTTGAATGGATCGAATCGTGATTTAAATTTTGAAACCGAAGCCACAACTGCAGCAAGCCATAGCAATCGAATAGAACTCACACTCAGAGCCCAGAGCAGAACTCACTCTCATATTGCATGTCAAGGTCTCAACAAACTCAATATAAATTGTATGGATTTCAGTGTAAAGCCCTCCCTATCACGAGTGCCCCCAGCACTCTCTAAAAGCAAAACCTATCAACCAGCATATATTATATTCGTATAAAACTACATATATATATATATATATATATTGATCTATACTGACCAGAGAAGAGAGAAGAAGGACGGATGTTGTAGTTCAGGCACAGTTTAGATTGTAAGCTGAATGTTTATGCATTTTATATGAATCCGAAGTCATCCCTCTCCATAACGTAGTTGATCGAAGCCAACAAGAAACCATTAAATGTATACAGCAGTAGAAATCGTAATGAATTTATAGATGTACCACAACAAACAAAATATATATATATATCAACATATACATATATCTATCTATATCTATACCTCTATCTATACCTATGTGTGTATCGAGTTCAGTTGGATCAGTTTAAAGATTATTTCCCGACTGAGACAAAAGCGCGCAGAGTTCTCCACACATTTAACAAAAGGAGAAAAGCAAATGGAAAAACTTATACAAATATAGGCAACTAAATCTATAACGAAAAAAACTGAACAATGACAAATAATGAACAAACGTGTGTAATATTTTAATTTTGATATTAAAAAGCAAACAAGGTACTTCTCATTTGCATGCATGGACGTTATTGTTTCGCGCTTCTTTTAGAAATTTAACTATACGTAATCTGCGAATCGAAAAATGAAGTAGCGTGTATGGAGTTGTTTTAACAAAGCTGAACTTGGCAAAGAAAGACACCATATCGAGTAGTTATAACAATTTTAAGACATAACCCCTATTTGTATTTAATATATACTTAGAAACTCTCATATAGATTCAGTGAATTCAAAATTTACAGCGACTTCCGAAAATGTATTTGTTTTGGTTTCTGGTGGCAAAGACAGCATTTATTTCAAAGCAAGTTTAGGCGTGATAAACATTGATTTATTCGGAAGGGGTTAAATTAAGTGAAGCATACTTGAAAAGTAGAAAACAATTTCGATTATAAGGCAAATCAAAATAACTTCGAGCGAGTTTTTTGTAAGCGAGTTCGAACAAAACTATAATGTCATATGAAACTATGAAATCAAAATGCAAAATATACGTACACACATACATATAAACCGAGCGTACACACAAGCAAACAAACATAAATATTTATTATTGATGTTCCACAAGAGAAGCGCAAACAGAAAAGCATATTATAAATTCAAAGAGAAAATAGAACAAATTCTTCTTGGACGAGCGTATTAAAAATGTATACAAATATGCGTATTTATAGTATGTGTAAAATAAATGTAACTACAACTCTCACTAATCTGCAAGCTCGCACTCAGATGCACGAGCATCTCTGTGTTTAAATGGAATTTGTGTTTGAAATCAAATGGAAATCAGATCGACATGAATAAACCGAAGTCCAACTAAGGCATTTCGAAATATTGCGTCTGTGTCCACTTTAATTCGGCCTATTGGGGAAAGGTAAGTTTGCCTATTAGTTAATATTTACTTTACTGTCCATCAAAAGGAAAATATCTAAAGCTTCAGAACTCGGCTGCTCAGGGCGGTAAACTAGTGTAGGGCTTAAAATATAAACTTAATTATCATGGAACGAAATTTTATTGTCTATAAATGTTGCTTTTGGGATTGTGTGTAATTTAATGACAGACTTCAAGAAAAATTAACTTCATTTTAGAATTATGAAATCATTTATATTTTTGATGTTAAATATGATGGTTGACACTGAAATGCGCCTTTTGGCGCAGTATGAATTTACTTTCTGAGGTTTCAGCTTAATAAAGACCAAGGTTTAAGGGAGCGAACCATTTACACATCCGGCTATCCGCTCTCACTATCCGACTCGAAGCCCGAGTCCTCCGACAGCTCCGCTGCGATCATGGCTTGGAACGCCCTTTGCAAGGCCACCGCCTCCCCTTGAGCGGGATCAGGACCTGCGTGGGATTCTCTGGGGGCTCCAGCATTGTAGAGGCGGGCTGCGGGCGGCTGACTGCGACTGCGAAAGGATCTCAGCGACAGCTGATTGTCGCCGCCTCCGTCCATCGCAGATTGCAAAACTGCTTTTAGAACTTGACTCTTTTGGAATTTTGATTGTGTGCCTTTCGGTGGGCATTCAAAATGTGTTTGAATATTACTCGGCCCATGTGACAGGCCACACAAAGGCAATACGAATACGGAAATTGCCAGCGGCAGATTGGCTGTTTAATATTGTTAAATAAAGCGCATCGAGACGGCCCACTGCCTCCGTTCGCATAGAGCGTTTATTTGCTTTCCAAAGCCGACTGGGTGTGTGTGTGTGTGTGTGTGTGTGTATGTGTGCAGCGCAATCATCGCAGTGACAGCCGACCGCAGGGCACTTTCCAGCTGTGTGTGTGTTTGTGTGTGTGTGTAACCGGAAGCGGAAGTCGCGTCCGTTCCGAACCGACCCCTTCCCTCGCATTACGCATCCGCCCCGTCGCCTGACCGCATAAAGCCATTTGGCCATTTCGGGGACAAGCCCTAACCCACAGCCCACGCTGGGACAGAGTAGTCGGCCGCACAATACTTTGCTGTCAATTTGTGATAACGGCAGCTTTATTTGAAAATATGTGCGACTTTATTTGCCGTCTGCGCCGATCCGATTTTAGCTGCCACACAGGCAGGCTGACATCTGCTAGATGGTTTGATGGTCGCCCCACAGTGGGCGGTGGTTTTGTGGGTGGTATGCCGATGGGACGTGTGAAATTGAATATTTACAAGAGCCCTTTCAGGTGGAAAGCGCTGCCAGTTAGAGGCAATGAATAGTTTGGCTTAAAGCGATTTGTGCAAACCGAGGACGACGCAAGGAAACCAACAAAGGGCAATTCGCATCCCATTTCAGCCCCAACCACACTGCGCGACCAGAGTTCATTTCTGCGATATTATTTTTATGGCCAGCAGCAGTGGGGACCCCAAGGTCCCAGCTAATTAAATTTCCCATATATATGTGTGTTTGCGCACTCATATTTAAATTGGCTCCGCCCAAACGGCTGGATCCCGGACCCGGGAGTTGAGGAATGGAATGCACATTTTTAATTACGCTGCACATTTGCATTTGAATTGCGCATTTTACAGGCTGATAAGCCGAAATAAAGGCAACAGTTGTGCTGTGCTGTGCTGGGCCAAAGCCAAAGCCAAAGCTAAAGATATGTTGGCTTTGGCCACGCCCCCATGCACTTGCATATTCGTGCGTATTTTTACAGATTTTCAGAATGTGTAATTTTCAAGTTGACAACTTTTGTCCCAAAGCAGTGACCTCGTTACAGCAGCGCAAGCACGGACCCACATAGCGTGGTAGTATGTCGTATATATAGTATATAGTATATAGTAGATGGTATTGCATTAGAGCCTGTGCTCCTTCAAAAGAGAATCGTCCCGCAGCCATAACCCCACGCAGAAAGCCAAGCACAAAGGGTACCATTGGCGTGGGAGTGGGAGTGGGAAAGAGAGTGGGAGAAAGCCTTTCAATGAGATGCAAAGAGAGAAAGTTGGAGAACAAAAGGCACATGGCGCTTTTAAATTTAACTGCTTCAGCTACAGCTTCGATTCTGGGCGCTAATGGAAACATTGCATTTGTCCTTATGCCTTCCAGTCCTCAATCCCCCATTACCATCGGAGCAATCGTCCATGCTGCTAATGGCAATATATATTTTCGAAGTTCAAGGATCCGTTTCTTCCCATTCCGTCACTACCAAATGGCTGAAATTTAAAGAGGTTCCAGCCCTCTACCTGGGACTTTTTGTATAGCCCGCTTTCCTCTAAAACAACGAAACTAATCGCTCTGCCGCCCATCCTATTCCATGTTTTCCCACCAAACACATGCTGGCGGGGCTTGGGAAAAAGGCTTTTCCATCCGCCTACTGGCCCGTCATTTAAGCCATTTTTAATGACAGGCTGACGCCTGGCGCCTGACAACGGCTAATGATGGCGGCTAGCCAAAGTTTTGCGGCTTTTGCGGATTAAAATTGAAAACGCTTGCAGTCATTAAATCTGCAAGCGGGGGAAAAAAAAATTTAACTAGAGCTCGACATCAGGCAGGTGTCGCATTAATTAGAGTAGACATTCACACTGGCTCACACACACGTGCCCACGAACGAAGTGAAAGTTTCCTCAGGCAGGCGGTTTAATTTCGCTAAGATCTGCCAGGCCACAATTTGGGTCAAAATGACTTAAGTTAAGTTATTGCAAAATGCATTCCGCATCTTCTCTTGTGCTCCTCGGAATCCTGAAAGTGCGATAGGATGTATGTAATCAGGGCACGACTACGCTTATATGCATAGGTGGCCCTCAGGCGAGGCACTCAATCCCTTTGATAGTTCTCAATAGATTAAATTAATTTATTGCATTATTCATTGAAAGGCTCGTTGACACACTTAAGCTTTGATCGGTAAAGTCTTTAGAGGTCATTATATACACATATAAATCGTAATTGACGAATTGATTACATTGTGGGAGGGGGTGGCGGATGAGACTCGCAAAAACGACGATCTTGTTTAATATGGACTATATATACATACTATATGCACTTCAAATACATCCATTTCTATCATAATTTTATCTTATCTGAAGATACAAATCCGTGCGTTGCACACATCTACTGTAAGGCACAAAGACCTTGGCGGTGTCATTTATTATCACCCAGTTGAACGCAAATTTTGCTTTTTTTAATATTTACTTTTTTTAGTATCCTTAACAACCGAATTGATCTGTTTCAAGATCTCGAAAGTTATTCTTATGTGCTCTTTAAATCAAATAAGTTTGTCGTAACGTTTTTTCTGCCTGTGCCGTTGAACTCGGATCCAGTCAAAAAGGTTAATACACAATAGAATCCAATGACATAGCGTAATGCTATAAGCCCCGTAGTACTGAGTTTTGAACAGTCAAACTAGCAAAAAGGCAAATTAAATATGAACGGATAAAGTAGTCCGTTTAATACCTTAGTTTGTTAAAAAAAAGTCCATAGCCTAGCACGACTTTTCACAACTGTTCATAGAACATTTAACAGACTCTAACAGCTGAGGGTAACAACCAGCTCTTTTGCAGGCATTCATCATTCATTTTGCACCGTGTCTGGGCCCCAAACAAGAATTTCACAAATGCTTTATGCCCCATTGTGTCGCTCACCATACCCGCCCCAAATTTTGGACCGGCTGATGTGTCTGTTACCTTAGGCCAGCCAGCCAGAAAGCAGTGGCAAATGGCTCCATGATGAGCAGCTGATGGCCGTGACTGTGCCTTTGTGCTGGGTCTTCTGAGTCTTCGAGTGGCATCCGAGAGGTGAACATACAAATTAATCTTCATCTGGCAGCCACCGACCCACCGACGAACTGTGCCCCGGGCCTGCTCAAGTTTGCCATTTAAAAGCGGCAAAAAAAAGCGACCGAAATAGTTTCAGAGCTGTACAGCTCAAATCGGAAAGCTACAGATATATTTTAGGGAACAAATTCCAATTTAATTCTTAACAATTTTAAAATAAGCATGCCTTCAGAAGAGAAAATTAAAGAGTGGTTGCTGTCGCCATCTGCCCCCTGTACTCGTAGTACAAAAAGCTATACTAGATTTTTATTTTTAACAATCGGAAAAAAAAATAAAAAAAAATTTTAACTTTTCTATTTTTTAATTTTTTTTAGTTCCTCGACATATAGTTGTGGTAAAATGTTTCAGAATTTCGGTTTAAATTTCATTAAATTCTGACGACTATATCATAAAGCTCCCATAAAAACAAAAAAAATATTTTAAAATAATCGTTTTTTATTTGAAACTTTTCTGTTTTGTTATTTTTTTCTTAATTTTTTTTTCCTTATTAATAATTTGACAGTTCAGAATAACGCTTTTAATTTTATTGATATCGGAAGACGATATCATATAGCTGCCATATAAACTATCGAATAATTAAGCTGCAAATCATCATAGCTTCAATATTTTTGAACATATACTCAAGTAAATCATAATTTTAATGTTTTAAAGAATATTTAATTTTTGCAATATCTGCCTTTCTTGTTTCAAAAAAATTTAATAGTTAGAAATATCCACCCTACAATAGCCAAGTCGATTTAGCCATGTCCGCCTGTCCGTCCATATGTCCGTTCGCTTACGCAGCGCACGTTTATTTCATAGTTTGGCCACGCCCACTTAGTCGGTCAATGTCCATCGACTCATACATGAATTTTGCAAATCGAAAGTTATGAGCATTAATGTAATTTGTACGGCTGATGGAAAAAAGCTTGTTTGCTCAAGTTCACCCATACCACGGGCTTAAGGTAAATGATATAATGTCTGTAAAAATCAGTTAAAAATTCTATAAGGCTTATTCCATTTTCGAAACAGTTATTAGTCGAATCATTTTAGCTTTGGGATATACTTTGAAGCGACTTCTATCGCAACTTTAATCCCATTGTGCTGAGTGTAAGCCAACAACTGACTTCATATAAGAAAATCCTCGGTGACTCGAGCAGTGCAAACAGTTCGTCGGTCACTGGCTTTGTGGACCTTTGTGTAATACCTCCGTTGAAGAATACCTTTCAGCTCGCTTCTTGCGTCTTCCCTCGGTTAGGAACCGCTGGGGCAAACAAATCTGGCCCGGCTTTCTCTTCAATCTAGTCACCCCAGCGGGTATTTATCCAGCCAGGACAGTCACTTCTTCCACACTTTCCTTAATTACTGTCAGCAATTATGAACTGGTTTCATTGGCTGCTCCTGCCACTTTGCTACTGTTTTTTGAGTTCAGCTTCTGTAGTTGGAGTACACAAAATATTGTGGTTGATACGGCGAAAATGGCCAGTGATCGGTCAAGTGTTGCATTGTGTACCGACATTTTACCGACTGTCGGCACTTTTTGATTATTTTAGTTATAAATAAAACTTTTATTTTTGGTCAACAAAGGGGAGCGGTATTTTCGAACAATTTAATGTGAGTGGGCGGCTAATTCCATTGCAAAATGCACAAATTGTGTAATTTTCAAGTTAACAGCTCTTGACCTAGTTCGCTGCGCTCCTGTTGATTTGGTTAGCGGAATTTCGCTTGTTTTGTAGCAGCGCGCAAATATGCAAAAGCGCAATTGTGTGTTAAGTTGGCTTTGTTGCCGCGTGTGTGTTGGTGGGCCTGTGCACACTTTTAGGCTCAGAGGTAGTAGAAACATTTTATGCGTCTGCCACAAGTTTGTTGGCGAAAGTTTAAGCCCGCAAAACTTTTAATACAGTGCCTACCGATTGTTCCCGGGCACGACCAGGACGCCAGTGGGCCTCCAGCCCACGGTTGCCATGAACAGTAACAAGCTTTTAGCGAATACACACATTAAGCCCTTTATTTCTCGGTCTGTCCTTTATGAAAGGGTTCGGGATGGGACCAGAAGTTGAACATTTACTTTGGAAGCCGCCTCCTTTCGCCACCCTTCGCCACCTGGCCTCGTGGCTGTTGGTGTTTAACTAACAACAGTATGGGGTAGTGCAGCTCGAGTACAAATGAGGAAAATATGCTTCAATAACAAAACACTCAACACTTTGAGGCACAAAAAACAAGTGAGCAGGACGAGTGCTAAAAGGCACAACGACCGATTTACATAAGGACCCCAAACAGAGGCACCCCCCAACCAACACACATTTATCCATCCGGAGAAATGCAAACACACCCGGGCAGACACTCACAAAAACAAGCAACTATTGTAGCGAACAACTTTTTGCCACCATTTGAAAAGCATTTTCGGATGCAAAGCCCAGCTTTGACTGGAAAATATTTATTAATATTTAACAGCCCAACTAAAGCAAAATAAATGAAATTTTCCGAGATATGCAAACATAATAACTGTTGCAGCAGCGAAAGGGTTAAAGTTCAACAAGGACCTGAGTGGACTTTCCTGTGTACCAGTTTTTTTTTCGGTTTTTCTGATTTTTCAAGCTGCGCCTTGTGCCGTTCCTGACTTCAATATCCTGCAGACTAGCCCGGCTGCAGGAAGCACTTTGTGGACGGGAAGAATGCCCCATGGAGCCCCGACTGGCGGCCACCAGTCACGGATTTTGGCCCTGCCAGCCCAGGTCCTTCCTGCCGGCCTCCTGCCACCATTGCATTAGGGTTGTCCAAAACAGAAAACAAATAAGTGCTAGACGAAATAGTGAAGTACTGAAAATCTGAAATAAATACATTGGTTTACTTGTTACTTTAAGCTAGTTTCATTTTTATGAAACATTTATTAATGTAAGCCCAGAAAAAAACATGGCAAATAAAAATATTGTCACTTTGAAATAATTTATTCGGTAAAGATTTAGATCTGAGGCGTGTTTAGCTTAAATTTTGTCATTTTTGAGTATGGACAATTTAGATTTAAATCAAAAAAAATCGTATCTATAGTTAGCTTAGTTTACTTTATCCAAGTTTATATTTCGAAACACAATGTTAAATTCAAACATTTTAATGTTTAATTTTAATATGTCGTTTTTCTCTGGGTGTTTATATTGTTTCAATGAACGCAGTGTACAAATTAAATTAAGGAATTTTATATTTTTGTTCACACAAAATTTAAATTTCTCCTTTTGTCTAAGGCAAAACATTTAATAATTACTTTAAGCGTGTTTATTTATTATTAAAGTTTTGCAAAATCCATACACTTGATATTCAAATGTACAAAATAATAATTAGTAAGTAACTCCAGGTTTCAAACGTAAGAAATAAGAGGTATTCGAATACATTTCTTTAAAAATAATTTTTTTTTAAATAATACTAATGCCAGCTTTTGAGAGTTTTGCTATTTGTTTAAGACAAAAAAGCATAGCCTACTTAGACGTATACATTTTCAGCATTATCTTTAGAGGTCTTTTAAACAAGCGTAATGATTAATATCAGTTTGGGTTTTGATTATTAATTTTGAGTCCTAGCAAGTCGAGCCACCCTGCCCCGCGTATCTTGCTCGACCGCTCGCCACTACGGCAAACAAAAGGGCGGAGGACAGGATTTTGGGGACTGGGCTGTGGCGTGCATTATTGAGTATGAAGGGACCCACTGATTTTTTCGGCGACTTCCCTTGGCCACGCGATGACAATGCGAAGCGCCGTGCAATGGCCATCAAACGCAGCGCTAAAAGCCGAACCAAACTCATTAGGCTTGCAACGCCGAGTGCTGGCCGTGCTCTAATTATGCCGCCTCCACCTAATTCCCTCCCTCTGAGCTCGGTCGGTGTTCTGGTTTGCTGGCTTGCTGGTGTGTTGGGCCGCCCAAGGCAAACAATGAAAGGGGCGTGGCAAAATCGGAGCAGGCATTTCCGCTGCTTGGACAATGGGAATGCGATCGGCTCCTCTGGCTTTTGACTTCACTTTTGTCCCATATAATGACCATAAAACGGGTTCATCGAAAGCGAAATGTTTTCTTGACCTTGGGCGGGCATTAAAAAGAAATAAATAATAAATCAACTCGGGCATGAAATATTCAATAACCTAAACCGACAAAGATTTACTGCTTAGCCGTTTATTTCTTGCGACCCAAAAATAAAAACCCGGACCGAGAAAAAACACTTTGTAAGCAATTTGGACAGGAAAAAAGTTGGCTGGATCTGTTTTGAAAAGTGCCAACTAAACAAGAAGTCACTCAAGGCCCAGAAACACGTACGCCCACACTCACGCGTGCCAAACAAATTGAAAGAGTTGCCGAAGTTGATTGCTGGCTAAACGAAAAGGTTGCCCAAAGCCGGCCAAGTAGTCCTGGCCCGACTGGCCTTAACCTGGCTTACAAGACGGCCCTTCGACTCTCTTCATAATTTGCCAAGACAACAGTCGTCGTACACTTGAGAGCTCCTCTGTGGCCACAAAGGAAAATATAAATTGTTTTTATTTCTGAGGCTCCTGTGCGACAGAGGAAATGAAATAATCAAAAGATAATGACACAAAGAGAAATTGGGGAAAAGTCATCACCGTCATCCACGTGAAATAGCGAAAGTTTACCTCATAACTGCTGTATATTTTCGAGATGCCAGATAAAGCGTATGCGGGCCAGGAACTTCCCGAACCAGACACAATTTGGGCAATCTGTTCAGCGGGCGGGGATATCACTGCCAAAAAGACATTTAATACAGGCAAATAAATATGGCCAGCCATTCTCGACTGTAGTGTACACAAAGCGGAAACAGAAAAGGCTACAAGCCGGGTTCCAGAAAAGGGGAGGAAGCAGTCAGTCGCAGGAAGTGGCTATGAGAAATTAGTGGAGTTTTGGCGCATAAATTGCCGCACATACACATGCGAGAAAAACGCTTACATATATATGTCGGGAAAGCAGTCCGGTTCACAATTATAGGAATTATCTTATGTGAATCAATATAGACTTTAATCAAACAAACAAACGTATAGGCATGGCAAGTAGAAATTCTAGTTATAAACTTAATTTTAAACAGGAATTTATCATTCATTGAAGGCTTACCCTTGAGGTTTGCTGTGCTTAAGTTTGCAATTGTCGAGTTCGGAATTCAATGCAACTGCTCTAAATACTCATACGGCACTGTAGGCATGCTTGTGGGATGAAAATGGAAATAAAGCTTCGTGAGGAGTCATGCTCATAATTTTCCATAAGCAACATTTGCCATGATAACACGTAAAATACATAATAACTACAGCTATGCGAGGCTCGGGGCAACTCCCCACCCGACCCGACCCCTCATGCATATTGATGGTCCGCCGAAAGTAGTTGCCTCAAAGATAATAAATAGATGCCAAACGCAGTGGCCAACGTGGCTAACAGCGAGCGCTGAGCGCTGAGCGTTGAGCGCTGAGCGTTGAGCGCACTAAACACAGCTCTGTTAACTGAACGCGGGGCTGTGGGCCAAGTAAGTCGGAGCCAAATGAGGATAAGGCTGGATACTTGCAATTTACTGCAGGGCAGCCACAAACCATGTTGCCTAGACGTTTCAGGATTTTGCCTCCGCCAAGGTTGCCAGCTCCATAAATCACAATCAAATTATAAGCTGATTATTCCGGGTCGAGATGCATGAAATGGATTAATATACAGCGGTGGATCTAATAAATCAATGGCCAACAGCACCGGAATCCAATGAGACTTGGGTAATTAAATTATGTGCCCTCCGGCACTTCTGGCCACAACACGAGGTCCTTTGTTCAGCGATTTAAACGCGAAAATCTGCCGCCAATCTGTTAACGCGCTTGCAAAAAAAAATTATCAATTTATTTTTGCCCTGATTTCAGTGCAGGAGGGGAGGGGGGGATTGTGTGTGCGTTCGCTCAATCAATTATTCTGCCGATTTTGGGTATTTGCATGTGCAAATCTGATTTACACGCACAAATGAATATTAAATTGCTTGAATCAATTGAGTTCAAGTACACGCAGCCTGGCACACACAGGCGCTGCACTCATTGTGAACTTTCGTGTTGTGCGCAATCAATAATAACATAAATCGCGCAACGAGCGCAAAATGAAATTTCGACAAGCCCTCCTCCGACGACCCCCATTTCTATCTGTCTGCTCGACTTACCCACTTGAGATGTCCGTTACAACGACAGTCGTCTTTCGGCGAGGAAAGCTCCAAATGCTTTTCCCGGAAAACTCAGTCGCATCCGAACCCATTTAATAAACTTTTAATAAATTGAATCCGATTCAGGTGCCTTTCAAAAAGGTATGTATTTATTATTACTGGTTTGGAAAGTATCTTAACAAGAATTTGTTCAATTGATCCACTCAGAGTTGCATTTTCGTATATAGGTATTGTTATTTATTTATTCAAAATTGCCTTTGTTATGAATTTACTTAGCTCATGTCGTCTGCGGCGATGCTCAACTCGTGCGCTGACATATGGAATTCTTAAGAACAAACTTTATTGAATTTCGAATTAATTTCTTCAAACTTCAAAGTCAAGACTTTGTTGCTGATTGTCGTAAGGTTTTAATATGAGAAAAATCGCTTGTCTGGCGTTTATTAAATTTTGTTTGCAAGCAAAGCCCAGCAAACTTTTGTGCTGTATGGCACACTGCATGTGCAGTTGACATCTTTATGTGAAAAGGGGGGATGTGTTGCTGCTTTACCCGCCCGTTGACATTTTCCAAGAGCTGCGAGAATCGCACAACTTGAGCCATATTTATTCGTGAAAGTACGTATATATATATTTGCAGCACGTTATGTGCACCGTACTAACAACTTTAAATATTTAATGCCTTGATCAATTATGCAGTTTGTACTCGTTGTGTGTGATTTTGAACCAGTAATCATTGTAGTCCTTATGCGATTTCTCAATTTGTTTTCAGTGGCTAAGTCACACCGATGTTTAAAATTCTGTTGGATACCCAAAAATTAATTTTATTAAGCAGCGCAAATATTCCAGTACCAACAACCTTAAATATTTAATGCCTTATGCAGTTTATACTCGTTGTGTGTGATTTTGAATATGTAACCATTGTAGTCTTTATGCGCTTTCTCAATTTGTTTTCAGTGGCTAAGTGACACCCGTGTTTAAAATTCTGTTGCATACCCAACGTATTAATTTTATTTAGCAGCGCTATTTTTCTTACCCACTCTTGAAAATCTGAAATATTAGCCCACCAATCGACAACCGTTGACGGAACGGCATCAATTTAGATAACTTTGCCGAAACATCGCGTCCTTAATTTACTCACTTTCAATACTTTGGCTAACAAATGGGTGCCAATTAATTACACATGTGGCTGGCTTGTATAGTGTGCTTTTGTCGGGTCTCCCAGGCTCATATATCAGCTGATAACTGGATGGGGCAGGCTGAGCGTTTTCGGGGCAGCTCCAGCCGTCAGCACGGCCATGAATACATTAAGTTGCTGCCGCGTCTAATTGCCTTCGTGTTTGCTGTTATTGTCGTCCCTGGCACCAGCCGTGTAACAGGTGCGCCCTGCCCCTCGCTTCGTTGTTGAAATGTATTTTAACCATAAATTAAACAACGGACCATAAAAACTTCCACAAACGGCGCTGCAAAGTGTTTGCAACCCGTTCTCCAGTTAGGTCCTTTTTTTTCGTGTTTGCCACTGCCAACTGCGACTGCCGAACAGCCAAAACTCATTTAAAATGTCCCACCCTGCATGGGTGCCCGTGGCGGGAGCATAATTCATAAGCACGCCCCCCGCCCAACTGATGTCTTTTCGTGAAGCATTTAAACAGCATTATAAATTTGCTTAGCTGCAAACGAGGCTTTGCTCATTTCTGCATTCCCGATTCCGGGTGAAAGGATTCGCCGGGGCACGTAATGGGACTTATGCCCGATAATGTGCTCCGCGCTGCCATTTGGCCCCGGGGCATTAACACCCCGGCCGGAGTTGCACTGCACCCGGCACCTGCCGTTGTGCCAGCAGCTGGCCAGGAGGAGCAGCCAGACAAAGGACACTCCTCCGCCTCCACGTCGGCCATCTCCAGAGCCACTCGAGGTGTGCGCGTGACATTCGGCGGCCGTGACAGGCGGACCTTTTTGAATAACGCCCATGCCCGTCAAGTGGCGGCAAAGGCACGATATTGAGTGAGTGCGGGTGCCATGCCGACATGGTGTGAGGTGAGGTCTGTGATTTACGATACAAATTTTTTTTATTTCAATATTGTTTTTTATTTTTCATTGATTTCTGCACGTCCTGCGACACTGCGCGTGTCCGTTATTAAATGCTCTGATTAAGTACAAAGTGCAAAGTATATCGAATATTTATGAATGCCTTTGCCGCCCTCTTTTCAGACTTTCTTCTTTAACAATAAAGACAGCTACACGTAATTATGACAAATTAATTTGATGTATGCGAACAAAAACAGCGTTGAGTGAGTTTTATCCTCTACCACGAAACAGAGGAAAACAGGACGAGAAGATTGAAATTTAAGAAGGAGGCCAATTTGATGTTCTGTGCTCTTCGGAAATGACGGGCACTTAAATTGACTGTCATTTTTCGTTGATTACAGATCAGTTTTCAAACATAACAAAGGGAAAAAAACGTAGGTATAATCTTCTTACATTTTCACAAGAATAAATCTATTCAGGTTACTTTTTGGACAATGGAGTATGTATTGAAATCGTAGCTGAAAGGGTGATTTAACATCTGTTTGCATTAGCTTTTTTACTTTCAGTATTGTAATAATTTAAGTTTTGTGAGCGCCTCATCAGAATATGCAGCTGCCAGCATCTCTTGGAAACCCTTACATTTTTTCATAAAGCTATCCACTATGTGGAAAACTTAAAAAAAAAAACACGTTTATCATAGATAAATATTAAAAAACTATATTAACTATATATTAATACAAACATTTTTCTTTTCATTTTAAATTTAAAAAAATATTTAAAACCTTTGTATTCCAATACAATGTGCAGATGAACAAGGATTTATAGTTACTTTCGTAAATCCGTTTTAAACAATTTTATACAGTTTTAGCTATTTTTATAAAATTATTAACAGTTTCGATTTTACTTGCAAAACTTAAACAAAATCGTTTTTTTTTTTAACATAACTTTGTTCCTTAAGATAAACAAGAAAGGAAGCAAACTTCGGCAAGCCGAAGTTTATATACCCTTGCAGCTATTACAAGAATTAAATATTTTTGAAAACATTAAAATTACGATTTACTTGCGTATATGTCTAAAAACATTGAAGCAATGATGATTTGCAGCTCAATTATTAGGTAGTTATTTTATATAATTTTATTATTTCTATGGGAGCTATATGATATAGTCGTCCGATTTTGATGAAATTTAAACCGTAATTCTGAAATATTTATCCATTACTATATGTCAAAGAACTTATAGAAAAATTTAAAAACACCAAAGTTATAATTTTTTTTTTTATTTACTTTTATGATTGTTCCTATGGGAGCTATGTGCTATAGTCGTCCGATCCGGCTCGTTCCGACTTATATACTACCTGCAATAGAAAGACAACTTTTGGGAAAGTTTCATGCAGATAGCTTTAAAACTGAGAGACTAGTTTGCGTAGAAACGGACAGACAGACGGACATGGCTAGATCGACTCGCCTAGTGATACTGATCAAGAATATATATATATATATACTTTATAGGGTCGGAGATGTCTCCTTCACTGCGTTGCAAACTTCTGACTGAAATTATAATACCCTCTGCAAGGGTATAATAAAACAAAAAGTTGCCCTATGCCCTAAGGGAATGGTTTTGAACACTTTTCACTGTATGTCGGATATGGGAAGTTGCTAATTTGTGCTTGGTGAAAGTCTCCTTTAACTGCCACAGGTACATTTAATAGTTTTCGTAGTGTTAATTGACTATTCAATTGATTTTGTAGCCCCAAGGGTATATAAACATTTGCAAGTCAATACTAAACAGGTTATTCTTTATTACTTAAATAACAGTTTAAGTCTTGGGCTGACATACTTTGCTGGTCAAAGCTGAGAGCCTTTTTAACTTAATTTCTCCTGTCAAGGATTTTAGTGATTTACCCCTTCAGCAAAACCAGCCCCACTAAGTGTGCTATTGTTTTTGGAATGATGTCCGCAAAGTACTCGATGTTCAGTCAGATGTGCAGGCAGATCGAACGCACAATTACACAGCCGTGGACTGGTTTGCCGTCATTAGTTTTAATGTTTATATTCCCATTGGCCGGCTGTCGGTGCGATTGCCCGACATTCGGATGTTGTGACTGGTGCAATTTTTTTTTTTTTTTATCTCCGTGAGGCACGCAGCACAATTAAGCAGCATTTTAATGCTCGACTGAACGGAACCAAACCGAACCGAATGGAAATCAACCAAGCCGAACCAAATCCAAGCGGACTCTTTGCGTGGACATGCAATAATTGATATTTCAATGGAGCCGCACAATCCATTGAATTTGCAATCCCGTCCACTGCTGCAAAACTCTTGTGGTTGCCCGTTAATGGTGATGTATTTTCACTTTGATTGCATCCATAGTTGCAATGGCAAACGTTAAGCGGATTTTATAGAGTGCAACAAATGCCAATAAACGGAGGATGCAGAGTGCAGCACGTGCCCGGCATAAATCGATGTCCTTGCCCCAGTCCCAGTAGCAGTACCAGCTCTAGTCCCATTTTTTTTTGTTCCCCGGAGCGCAGAGCATAAGGAATTATATTTACGCTCAGTGCGGCATGAATATAAAGTGCGTCAACCGGGTCAGGCTAATGCGAATGCCTGATATCCCTGCTCCTCATCCTCATCCTCATCTACATCCTCGTCCCCATCCCCATTCCCATCCCCGGCCCATGATCATGATCATTTTTTTCGCAAATCAACTGAGCACATTATTCCAATTTCGAACGCCTACAGCCACCCTTTCACCCTTCTTCGCCCGAAAGGAGGCGGCAACACTTTCGTCCTCAAACACGGGCAAACTGTGGGGAAATTATGCAAATTCTGCGGCTGGCTTTACAGATACGCTCATTTGCATATTGCGTCCGCATTGTTTACCGAATTGGCCAGCCATCGACAGAGCGCACTTGGGACTTGGTTATGCTGGGCACACGGCTGTCAGCTCTCGGCTCTCGGTTCTCGGTTCTCGACCAAGTTATGCACTGAAGCACATAATTCTTCCTGTATTTTTCACACCCCTTTGGCCGGGAGAAGTCTTGACTCGACTTGACTTGACTTATTAATGCCTCGGATCTGAGAGGGTTGGGAATTCCCCTTGCTCCGGCATGTGTATGCCTGCTAATCGGCCAGGAAGCTCTTTAAAGTCGGCCAGCTTTCCTGACGGATAGATCTATGTTTACTTAGGCCAACAGTCCGCATCGCCTTCACCCAATACATCATTTGGTGGTAATTTATGCGCTTGCTCAGCGTGTGGAAAGTGGAAAGCGGCAGGTTTCAGCCAAATGTATCCAGCTAATCAGAATTCAACCAGGTTAGATGGTTTCTAGATTTAAACCCCAGCGAACGGTTGGCCGCAAACTTCAATCTTCCGTTGCCCTGCTGCACTTTATGGCCACTCGGAAAATCGCAATAAAAAATGTGGTCAACAGCTCGCTGTGAATTCCCTTGGCAACGCCATGCAGCTATGAAATCGGGGGACTCGGAAGTGCTGAGGGGAGCGTGTGTGGCGTACCAACTGGAAAAATAATTACTCAAATTATGATCGAGTGCATGCACAAATTTACAAATATATTTTGGTCAGCTTTTTGCCATGCAGCGAATTGCTCATACGCAGGGGTGTCTGTGCCTTTGGATGGTAAGGCAATTAGCAACCGACTCCGGGACTTTATTTGCCATAAGAACAGCTAAGGCTGCCACTGTGTGGCTCGCCGAACGTCTCCATGACTGCTAAGTCCGCCTGAGCACCCGTTTAAGCCCATTTAATTGTCTTCATTAGAGCGCTTAAAGTTACATTTAATCTCGTGCCGGCAGCTTCCGTTTCCGATCCGCCGCGCAGGAAGGTGTAATTCGGCGTTGTGGCGAATGAGGGCAGGTTGCGGCTAATTAGGCGTTGACCCATCGCGTCTTCGGTGCAATGAGCTGTGCCACACTGTGGGCGGTGAGGGCGATGAGGGCTGCGAGTGCATTACTTTCCGGCTCAATATATCAAATTTAAATGCGGCCCACACACACTCGAAATTTAATGTCTCGAGCAGATGAAGAGGCTGGCGAGGAGCAAAGCAATTTGTTTCACCACGAGTAATTTGTCTTCAAAAAGCAAATGTTTTGCAATTTGTTAACAAGAACATTTTTCGCTTTATGTACCCCCCTGCCCCCCACCGCCCCCCAAGTCACCATTCTGTCTGGTCCCCCTGTTTTTCCTTTTTTGTTTTGTCTCTACATGTATTTGTTGGCATGAGGCGCTTGTCGGCTTGTTTGCCTTCGTTTGGTTTTTGCCTCTTTTGTTTGCATTGCTCCAGACTCCTGCCTGGGTTCCTCGGATTTCTGAGGTCCCCGCTTTCCGCTTTCCGCTTCCGAACTCCGGCCAAAGCCAAGCCCAATGCAAATGGAAATTGCGGGGAAAACTGGCCCCCGAGCAGATAAGAAGAAGGAACATGCCGCTCTTCGCTTGTAATAAATGAGTGTTGTGCCTAAAATTGAAAGTAAATACATATTGGCAGACAGGGACGGGCAAGGATATATGTATGTTTGGCCAAAGTGGATTTGTTGGCGGCGGTGGCTGGTGGTCAGTGGGCGAACCAGAGTCAGAGCCACCTTTTCCAGGACCCACTTGTTGGCCACGGTTCAGCCGGCAGCGGATGGCGGACTCTTAATTGATTTCGCGCTAATTGGTGCGACCCGACGGCGCTGGGCGATGTTAAACAATTTGCAAACATAAATATTACCAACGGTGTCCAATTATGGATTTCGCAATGCACTCATGTGCATTCATATTCAATTACCGTCCTGGGCGGCCATGTTAATTGCTCTTAAATCTGTGCGAGCCGGAAAATTCTCTCTTCGCCTGTGAATTTCCCCCAGGCAGCAGCACGGTTTGAACGAGTTTTCAGACCGAGATGGGAAAAATGTATTTCATTTGATTTTATACATCTCTTATCCTTCGCCCGAATACTCAGCCGATCCAGCTCGGCCTGAGTTCAACCAAAATCGAAGAAATTCACAACTGCAGTGGTCAGGCACGAGTGTGGAAATCCTCTTTATCGATGTTCCAGTGCTGTGATGGGAACGCTGTCAGACTGTGTACGAGAAACAAAAAGCTTACAATATTAAAATAATCTCAATTGTAAAAACAATAGGGCTTAAATATATTTCGTACTAAAATTGCATAAGAGCTTGCATGGGATCTTCGTTTAAAAACAAAACGAAATGGCAAATTTCATATAAACTCACATGGGAATGCTACAGAAATCTCTTCATGTGCGTAACTGAATTTCAACAGCAAGTCCATAAAAATCTAACGTTGGCAGTGGGAAATAGAGGATTGGTGTGGGAGTGAGGCGGTTACATGTTTATATCCAAATTTTCTCTACAGAAGCACTATTTATTTAGCTGTTGATGGATAAACAACATTTTAATTTAAGAAACATTGAAATAAAAAGTACTTTTTAAGAGATTACAAGGTTTTCATAATGCTGACTTTGAAACACCTTTTTAAGCTTGCTAAAAACTAAGGCTTTTTTGCTTTTGCCATGAAAATTTGCTTAATGTTTAATCTCTAAAATAAATGACATCGATTTTAGCTTAGTTTAGCCTTCAATCCAATCCCGAGCTAACCCTATTTGCATATACTGCTGCGGAGGTCGAAAAGCAAGGGTCGTAGTCTAAGCTGATGTTCTCTTGATGCTTTTATGCTCTTATGCTTTGTAATCATGGCTGGCACACACACACACACTCACGCTCGCACAAAGCGACACGATTTGAACTTTAACACCTTCAGTGACAGCCAGCTGTATGACCTCAGGCGCAATTTCGTGTAAATAACAAGAAAATAACAAAAACATCCTCGGGCAGTCGAGGAGATGGCTCCGACCCCCCGACCACGCCCCCGAGGCTCAATACCAATACCAACCAACCCACCGCCTCCTATGCTTTGTATGTGAGTGTGGCGGTAGTTGGCCATTATGCGCATAAAATATAAGAGGGTTGTTCATATCCCCAGCACAATGGATGCATAAATCTACGCTGCTTTGCCAGAAACGAATTGGACGAAATGGAGGTTACTACTACATACTAGTGGGTAAGACAGAGCTGGCGAAAGTCTGTGCCCTTGGAGCGCACGCAAGATTTATTTTAACATTTTTATTATTAGTTTCCCGTCTCGTTTGGCTTTTTTGAACTTTCCTTGTGGTCATGCTGCATTAGCTTTGGCTTCCATCACAAATTGCTTGAAAATGGCACTGCAAATTATGGTTAACATTTAAAGAACTTCATTGAAACTTGATTGAGGCTTTATTCCCAGCTCCCAGCTCCCAACTTTCATTCCCACTTTCCGTTCATGGGCCCGTGCCCTTTTGTGTGCCATTTACAGTTGTTCAAGGGATCGAGTTTTCCATTCGAATGCCTCCGAGCCCGTTTCGATTCGTTGCCATTGTGCGCCTCTGTGTTTGGCTTAAATGTCAGCTGTCATTGGCCATAATTTCAGTTTATTGTTTTGCCAAAAACAAAACCCTAGCTCAACAGAGCCTTTTCCGTTGGTCGCTACTACCGCTCCTGACGATTTCATTTAGTCGTTTGGGCTGCTCGCTGTCGCTGATAATTGGACATAAAAGGCTATCGGCATAGAATAGCAAAAGATTTCAAACGGCCCGAACTTTTCCCAATTCAGGAAGTAATTCATGTAACGGAATGGGCGAGAACTTTTCAAAAAAACAGTTGACGTCGTCGACGATTATAGACTTGGGAGTTACTCAAGCTTACTGTTATTTTGCAATTTGTTTTCTAAAATCACTTGCTACTAACCTAGCTTTTTCCGAACATTTACATGTGCACTGAAGAGCAAAAGCTGTTTTTAATTGTTTATTACTCAAATATTTTGTTCTATACTTTTACAATTTAAGGGTGTTTATTTTTTTATTTCCAAACAACTTTTTTTTAAATTTTATTGCAGTACAAATATAATTTTTTCAGCACTTTTCAAGTAAAAACACAGCTTAAAATTTGTTCAGCATACCACTTTATGGGCTTGCTCAATAAATCTGTTGTACAGTGTGAAGCTAGCAAATTTAGGATTGCAAAAACAAGAAAGTTGTGTCGAGTTTCTATTGCTGCTAAAATTCTAAGACCGTTTTTTAGAAAAGGCACAAAAGGGTAAAGATTTCTGAAAGTTTAACATTATTAATAATTTACAATTACAACACTTTTGCACATTCATGACTCTGCTTTCTAGTTGTCTAGACACTTAGTAAAATAACTTAATGTATTCAAATAGGAGATCTTCCTTAAATAACTTAACTTAACCATTGAATCGTTAAAGTTGAACACAGTAGACTTTTCTAGCAACTTTTATTTTACTACAGAGGGTTGGGAATTCGTTCGACAAGCTGGGAGCTTACTTGTTGCTGACCTTTTCTGAAATTAAAAACTTTTCCCTAATGTGCATTAAAATCCTTTCAATTTCCTTCAATTTCCATAAGCGCTGACCCCATGCATTTCGTAAGTCTTGTAATTTTCCAATTTGCTTTCCTCATTTACTGTCTTTTTTGCCTTTTTATTTTCTTTTCCGTGCTTTCTGCTGACTCGTGCGCCTAATTGTAAGTAACAAACGGGCCACAGCATTCACAGCTCGGAAAATGCCAATGGAAATGGCTCATAGCTAAGCGAAAAAAATAAATCGGAACGGGGAAGGCGAGGGCGATGGCGGTGGCGGTGGCGATGGCAGCGGAAAGGGAGCCCAGATGGAGGCCAGGAAAAATTATAAATGGCGGCGCAAAATTCTTTGCAAACACTTTTTCACGCTTGATTAATTTTGGTTCAGCACTTGCTGCCCTGCCTCTTTGCCCCACTCTCCCAGTGCTTTTTGTTTTATTTTATTACCATCCATTTTTTAATAGCAAAGTGTTAAGTTTGACAGTTTTGGGTCTCCTGTCGGGCATTATGCACACTTCGCTAAATATGCGAAAAAGTCGCCTGCGAAAAGAGCTGCGTCAGGTTCCGGATTCGCCATGCGAATCTCTCAGGCTGACAAGCTGCTTATAATTAATGCACTCGAGAAGTCCGTTTACCTTGGCCCATTACAGAGCACCTCTAGAATCAATTGGAGCTCTGTGTTTTAGCCTCTGCTGGCTTTTGCCGGCCAATGGGCACATCATTAAGCCGGGCCGATTCAGCTCTCAAAAGCACGCCGCTCCAATATCTCGATTCCTGGCTGTACATCCATATCTTCTGATTGAATGGGAAAAACCGGTCGGGATAATAGTTGGCGTCTGTGTTTGAGTTCTCTACTTATTTATGTTGGTGTCTTGCATTCATGTTGGTGTACACACAAAGCCAAGTACTCCGCTCTGCTTTCAATTTACTAATGCACTGCCTTCTCGACTCCCCCACTCCCAGACTCGCAGGCAAAAAGCCAAAGGTTGACTAGCCGGAATGCTTGAGCTCCATTCGATTCCGGAGAAGATTCCCACCTCCGCCTCCTGTCTCCGTGCCATGTGCCCTGAAAAAGTTATTGCTGACGCACATCGAGCATATCGTCGTGCGAAATTGCAGCGCATTGTAATCAAGGCAGATGCTGACACGAGCCCTTTCCCCGCCCCCAAAATAGTAATTTAAACTGCAGACAAAAATATGGCGTTCTATTCGATTTTCAATTGGCCGCAAAATCAACACTCAAAGCACACACAAACAAACCCGTTTCCATGACGAATTTATTTCGTTTGTGGTTTGCCGTCTGGTCTGGTATGGTCTGGTCTGGTCTTGTTTCCCATGTTATCTCGATAATTAATTCGATTGCCGCAACCACCGAAATGTAAAAGTTGGCTGCATTGCCTTGCCTTGGCCAACGTGCCGTATGCGTGATGTGAAACTTTAAGCTCACTTACCTGGCTGTTTACCCAGCAAACACTCCAGCTAAATGGCTCGAGAGCCAGTGTTGACTCTATCTGGAGTATGGCAGCTGGAATCACACCCCGAAGGAAGCTCGGCGAGGTGTTTGAACGTTGATTTAACGCCATTCGTAAGTGTTTGCTCTGCTGGAGATTTAGCTAGTTTCGCACCCGTTGATCTTGGAGGCAGGCAGTCCAATAGAGCAGTTAATGTGTGAACGAGTCGGGCTCTTTCGGTTTGCTTATATTCCGTGAAACTAAATTTGCCGGGCTTCCGCACAAACGTTCCCTTTCAAATGTTGCACGGCGCTGGGCGGGGCGGCAATGAAAATAAATGACTTCTCATCAGAATAAAACGCTAAAAAATTAAGAAAAATGCCATGACGTCCAGGACGAGAACGAGGGCAGGACACTAAGCGAATGGCGGATGGGGAACAGGAAAGAATACGTAAATAAATACGCTACAGCTGGCGGCAGGTGGACGAGGCAATACAAATTGTTTTGAATTTAAATTGGACAACAGTTGCGGATACTTTCGTGTCTGCTCTAAGCTTTAATCTCTGGCCAGACCCTTGATCGGAACGTTTTTTGCCAACGAAAAACGTAACGACAGCTCCAAGGTTGCGGCAAGGATGCCAGCGTCGATGTTTTCTTGTTTGTGTTTGTGCAACGTGGCGTGAATGAGCAACTGTGGCCCCGCCCATTATGCCCCCATCCCAAGCCACCGGCGAACCGTCAGTGTCAACGTGTCCGTCTCCGTCTCTATGTCTCAGCTACATCTGCACCTGCAGTTGAAGTGCAAATGTGCAGTGTAATTAAAAGTGTGTGCACGTGCAGACCCTGGCAAAGCAATTCAAATAGAAAAGGCCAAGCGAAATGCTTTTCAGGACCGAGTTGGGGGTAATTTCGGGGAATATGAGTCCTCTGCCCGGTTGGCTTTCTGATTCCTGCCGGTTGGCCTATCCGCCTGCCAATCTATAGCCATAAGTCGGAAGGAGAACTCGTCTGGGCGAAGGAGCCAAATAATAGAAGCACACTCCCCTTTCAATTAACATTTGACCGGGCTTAAATCGAAACCAAAACATCATCTACTCCACGTTAAAAAAAAAAATAATAATAACAATAGAAAAATTAATCATTGGGGGATTTAATAATAACTGTAATTATAAGTACATTGTAACACAGCAAAAATAAAATATTAAAATGTTAATATTCTAGTCGTTCGCAAAGTAAAAGTGTGTGTTATTAATGTGCCAAATAATGTAAGTGGTGGCCAATAAAAATTAAACTATATTGTTATTTTTTCCTGGTGTAGCCTTTAAGCCATGTAAATTAGTTTTCAGGTGGAATCAAAGCCAAAGTCGAACTCACAATCAGAACGAACCAGCTTGGACTTTAGATGAGACCATGGACAAGCACTTGACTTGAATATGTGATAATTGGGTTTTTTGCCCTTTCAACCAACACCACAGACGCCCTTATTGCATGCCCTTTCATTTCACATTTCACATTTCGCCCTTTGCTAATTGCTATTTCTGGAAAATTGCAGCAACACAGATATTAAAGTGCATGCCAAAAGAAATATTTATGCAGAAATTGTTTGGCATTCCCGCTCATATGTAATGAAAATATTTAGCTAGTCCGCTGGGAGTCAGGGAGTCAGCAGGTGGCATGCAAAGTGAAATATTAAATGCTGACCAAACAACGCATGAAATTCCTTTATTTAGCTGTCGAAATTCGCCCCCTTTTTGCAGTGAATAATATAATATGTAAAATCAGTCTGTATTTTTGGTGTTATTTCTGCATTTTTCAGTTGCCACTTTTTGCTGTAACTCTCTGGCTTTAATTTAGATAAAGAAATATAAACACCACGAGGGAGCGCTGGCTGGCCGAAAAGAAAGTGCGAACATGGAATAAATCTTGGCCAGCATTGTCCTGGCTGCGCAGCCGGAACCGAAGCGAAGCAATGCTGGCTATAGAGCCAAAGCCAAAGCTGAAGCCACAGCCAAACATCGAAGCACTTAGCAACTGCCTAATTTATGGCCCTGTCTGACAATGTGCATGGCAATGGGAATGGCAATGGGAATGGCAATGGGAATGCGAATGCGAATGTTAGAGCTCCGGCAGGCCAGACAATCCACACAGACATTGGGCAAATATCAGACGATTAGCCACAGACGATTGCATTGAAACAAAGCCTGGAAATGCGGTGATGCGGGGATGCGGGGAATCCCCGGCAAATCGATTCGCATTTGAATATTTTTGTGCGCCTGCTATCTCTTTAGTTGGTATCGATTCTTAAATAATTGTAATTGAATTGCTTGGCATTGTTTTGACTCCGGATGGGACTTGTCCTCATGGCTTTGGCACACACATATATCCGCCCGACATTTATTGGTAAAGTAAATGCCTCATGATAGTCACGTAGTTGGCAACTGAAAAAGCAGCTCCCGAAGTTCAAAGTTTTGTTTTGGGGCACATGACATGCAAAGGTGAAATCACAAAACACCGAAACGTGCTTTTTGACATTTTTGCAATGTATTTGGGCACGTGCAGCATCCATCTCGGCGAGTGTGTGTGCGACTTCTTTGCCAAATTGAATTTGGCTGCCAAAAATTGAATCGATTTAAAAGCACGACACCGAAATCAGAAGCAACAGCATTAGGGTCAATTACCGCTGCAAAGTGAATTGTCAACAGAATCAAAAACCCCAGAAGCAGGCAGCAAACTCGGTTCAACACATTGTCCAACTGCCAACTATTGCCCACACTCTGTGGGTGCGTGTGTGTGTGGGGGCTGTGTGGTGTGCACTTTCATTATCTGTGCAAATATTTGCCAAAAATGGCATTTGGCAGTTGTCTCCTGCCGCCAGTCTCCCCTCCTGCGAGAATTGCTGGCTCGACACTTTTGGGCATCCTGGCGCAAGTTTTAAGCCGCTTAGTCCCGGCCCTTTTCCCATTACCCTTCCCCCCTCTGCAAAGTGAAAGTTATTGTACGGCCAACACACATACACACTCACATACGCACACTCAACATCATGGGTCCTGCGGTGCACATTTCATAAATGTGGTAAAGAAAAACTATTTTCATGTTGTTTGGTTGCGTGCGCTTTTGCGAAACTTTCGGCCTCTTATGTCGGCTGTCCCCCAGCTAAACTTTTTGTCTGCGCCGGAAACTATGGGCCATCCTTCCAGCCAGGATGCCGTAAATATTTGCCTTTGCGGCATAGATGTAAACACGTCTCTCCAGTTTGACTTTAAGACTCACCTGGAGGGACGTCCCGCCACGAAGTTGATGTGTTAACTGCCACTGCCCCACAGCAACATCAGCCGCAGCCACAGGACTGAGAGAAAATAACGTTGTGTTGGAATCGAAACCATTAGAAAAATTATTAAAAATAATTTAAAATTCGTCAAAGCGTGTACATATATGTTTTAAAACACAATCGTTTTTAAACGACCTAGGAGCTCAATTAACGAAACCTGAAAGTCGAAACCATTTTATATAAACTATTGCCATAAACTTACAGTATTGGGATAGGTACTATTTTTTGAAACAAGGTAAGGTACATCGTATTAGTGAAAAATAGGTTTTTTTCAAAGGAAAAAGATACTCAATTTTGTAGAAAGATATGCAAGATAGTGTAATGATGCTATTTTCTATAAGCATATTGGCGAGAAAAATACATATGGAACACAGTAATACCAAGCTTATTGGAAAACAAAAATAATTACAAATGTTTCAGTACGTAATAACCTAACAAATCATCATCATTAGATAAATAAAAATCATTACCTGGTTAAAGTATGAGGCACGTATCTAGGTACAAGTATCAAGACACACTCCAATACTTTTAATTTATAAGCTTATCAAAGAAGACTTGGACAAATGTAAATGACATTGTAAATTAAATTTTTAGGCAAACCGTGTGTAGTGAATTATACATTCTACAAGTCATTTTCTTAAATCATTTGCTGAAAGAGAATTAACCTATTATTTTATTTGGACATTTCGGTTGACTTTTGTACACTTTACAATAAATGCCAAATTTTTTATAGATTTTCCTCTGTGCAGGAATCGCAGTTGAGCTCTCCGAAAGTTAAATAACTTTTTGTGGCCATACGAGTATATGCTCTATTGGAAAATTTTCAATTTGCTATCGAAAACTCAAAGAAGGAGGGGATGCGGAGTTTGCGGGCAGAGTGCGGAACAAATTTCATACTCGAGAAAGCTAATTAACTTCCCTTTACGAGGCATAAACTTCCGCTATTAAACGCATTTATTTTCATGCGAAAATAAACAAATACCCAAGCACGAGCCGGCAAAGAAAGTAATGTTTTGACGGCTCCTTTTGCGCACGAGTATTATTTCTTTATGCATTAAAACGAGGCCGGGCACGCACACAAACAAAAGCCACGGCTCGTGCGAATTTACCACAGAGCCGTTGTCAAAGGGGATTGAGTATGGGGAAGGGGGCTTAGAAGGGCGATATGTCTGCTGGTACTTAGCGAGTTCGAGTATTTACTTAGCACCTGTTCCCACGTCCTTCCTTCACGTCCTAGGACCCGGCACATTTGTTGCTTGCCTTTAATTAACAAATGCCTTGCAACGGTTTTGACAATCATTGAGCGTTCATGAAAGGCCGTAACCTTTTCTGGGTGGAGAACGGTGATATAAATTAAGCTTGCTTTTTAATGCCGCAGCATCGTGATTTACGGGCTCATCCAGAATGATGATAACAACATGATTTATCAGCGAAGTATCATAGGTATCAATTTTATATTGCTCATTACTAAAGAGGATACTTTTTTTAAGGTATAAAATGTTTTATTTTATTATTATTATACAAAATACATAATATGTAATAGAATATAAAAACCGCTACCTAATGCTATACCAAATAGTAGTTGAAAAGATCTTGGCAATAACCTATGGAAGAGTGTACAAATATGTAATTAGCAAATACTAAGTTTACGTTCAAATAAAAAAATTTAATTTAATTTGTCTTACTCGACCCCATTAATCCATGTGCATATGTTCCCAAGAAGCTTTTTAATTAATCAAAACAAATTGCTTATCGTAAAAAGGAGCTGAACTTTTTCATCAACAAACTTTTGTGAGCCGATTTATTAGAGCGCTCTGAACTCTTTGAGAAATTAGAAGAAATGTGATAACCATAAATAAACGTTAGATATTATTTGCCAAAGAGCTGCAAATGGCATTGTTATTGAAGCATCACAAAACACGAATCCGTTCACCAACTATTGAGTTCTAATAATAAACATGTTTTGATGTTTTGATGTTTGTTCGTTGTGGAACATATTTGTGTCCAGAACGAAACAATAACCGAAATAAATAGCAACCGGAATAACCGAAACCAAAACCGAAACTTTGTTCCGGTTCTGCAAAATTTTATTTTTATAATAAAGGTCGTAAGACTTCTAAGAATTATAGTATGTATATCACGCAAGGAAAATAAACATATGAACAAAAATCCGTTTACTACATATGTATGTATGTAAAAAAAAGCGATTTATAATTTCAAAATACATACTAATTTGTCATAAGCAGTGCATATAAAATAAAGTGCGTTTAGGTACTAAATATGTATGTATTTACAACATAGTATAAAGTACTAATATTTGAAATAAAAAATGATGTTTTATTTACCGGTACAATACCGTAACTGTAACCAATACAAAAAATATTTACCAAAACCAAAATCAAAATAGTCATATTGGTTGTAACTGTAACCGAAACCGATATTTGATTTGGCTTTAATCACTGGTTTAAACGTTATAATTATTTTAGATTTTTAATACAGAGCTACCCCAAAATGTATTTACTTACATATATTTTTGAGAAGTTTATCCATGGATTGGCCTAACAATTCTGTGATTTATGTTTAAGCTTTAAAGGAACAACCAAAAATATGCCACACATTTCGAATTTAGTTTAACTTTCGGTCATGTTATCTAGCCGGATTTTTGATCGCGCCAATGAGCACTCTTCAGCTCTGTTACCGCATGCACTGTTGACTAATAGAAAAGGTCAACAAATTGCTACCAGCAATCGCTGCTACTTGCATTGAGCCAAATTGCATAACAAACATAATTTTAATTAAATCAACAACTTGGTTGGTTGGCAGCACACTCTATCATAATTGCACCGCGCACCCACAAAGCACACTCGGGCAAGTTTAATTAAAATGTCAGAATCGTTATACACGTAAATTGTAATTGCATTTTTTCAGCCGAGGTAATAATTACACGCAACAAATTTGCAAAATGCTTCAAAGCCGTTTAGGCAGAATTTAAATGCATTTGCATATTCAATTGAGCCAAACAAATGAGCTTCCACAAATGAATAGAGCATGTCCATATTTCTGCAACTAAAAGTTGTCAATTATTTATAATGCTATCACAAAGCGACTCCGACAGTTAAAAACTGAGAACAGTTCTCAATCTCCAAATTCAGTATACTTATTTTCAAAAATTAAATGATCGTGGTGATCCTTCTCAAGTTAGCAGCAAGCGAGTTTTTCTGGCATTGTTTGTATATTGTTTTATTCCGTATCAAATTGTAAATTATTTGTATATAGAGTATTTATGTATACATAGGTATATAGTCAGCATTTTTTAATTCAATAAGTTTACAAAATCGGTAGGCATTTAGTGATGGTCTCGCTCTCTATTTTTGTAGCATATAAGAAAATAATAAAAAAAATGCAAAAACATAAAAATGAAATAAATGTTTAAAAAATGTTTTCGTTGGTTTCTCATTTTCTTTCTGATTTTGTTGCATTTATTGTTATTCTTATTATTTCAAAATACAGCTTATCATTAGTTTGAACAATAAAATTTTGATTATGAAAACGAATTAAATCCGATGGCCCCCATCACTTCCTCACTAAATTCGTAATGTTTGACACAAAAATTCGCAAAGGAAAGTGGCTGATTAAGGGGGCCCCAGCTAGGATGAACAGTATCAAATCTATCAGCTATTGTCATGAAAACATTCGGGACGTACAAATATACAGACGTTATAGAAAGGAGCTCGTACAAATTTGGTAGGTAAATGTTAACTC
Organism: Drosophila gunungcola; assembly: GCF_025200985.1. Lineage (NCBI taxonomy): Eukaryota > Metazoa > Arthropoda > Insecta > Diptera > Drosophilidae > Drosophila > Drosophila gunungcola. The sequence goes on along the minus strand of NW_026453170.1, from coordinate 1,504,284 downwards.
TTAGGTGATTGAGGTTTAGTCTATGATTTGCCTTTGTTAAATTTACAACAATTTTATACTCGCGTTACAATAAGACGACCGAAGGACCGAGTGTCTGCCCTTCGCTCTGCTTGATTTTGGGCGCAAATCGTAGGTAGTTCGTTAGGTTTTTATATATTTTTGGCAGGATGTAGTTTATGTTATGTTTTATACGTTAACCGTCCAGCTCTGCTCGCAAATGATCGATTTTATGGTTATTGTTCGGCTCTTTCTAACCCTATCTGTGCCACACTCAACTGATTTCGCTCGCTAAGGACCTAATATTAAATTATACAAAATAAATAATCGAAACCATAATCATAGTAGACGATAACTCCTTCTCGTTTCCGATTTCGCCTCGGTGCGTACGAAATGAACGTTATGTTGCTTTAGAGAAATTAAGCGGTAACTACGAGCTTCTACAAGCAGTTCTCTGTCTCTCCTCCAATCCATTCCGCCCATGTTCATCAGTCCAGTCCTGGTTCTATCGCTGGACCTAGTCCTCGTCCTTCGCCGTTGCTGCTGATGTGGACGCGTGGTCGTTGGCACTTTCGCTGGCTTTGCCGTCAGAGGAGGCTGCTGCCGCCGAGGCAGGCGCGGCATCGCTTCCATTCTTGTTGCGGGCGTCCTCCTTGGCCTCGAGGGCGCGAATACGGTTCTCCTGCTTGACGATGATCGCCTTAAGTTTGCGGATCTCGTCCTGGATGGTGCGCAGGTCCTTTTCCTTTTGACACAAAAACCAATGGGTTAGTGGACAAGCCCTCGCAGCAATCCATACTCCATACTCACCGACAAAACTGCTGCCGGCGGTCCGCCCTCGTTAGCCTCGTTGTTGTTTCCGGACGCGTAGGAACCACCACCCGCACTGCTGCTTGCTGCTCCGGAGCTGCCACCATCGCCTCTGGGCTTGTTGAGAATGTTGCCCGCCTTCTTCGCCGGCAGCGACTTGTTGACCGACGAGGACACGTAGCCACCCTGCACAATGGAAACGCGATCCTGATTAGGTGGATTAGAAAATCTGTTCCTTTCAGAACACAACAAGGAACAATGAACACAACAACAAGCGCCACGCATGATCGCGTGCGTGTTAGGGCCAAGTGTGTATACGTGTGTGTGCGGCAATTTACTGCATCCAGCTTAGATTACAATGTGGACATTGGGAAGGACTCTTTAACCAGCCTTTTGGTTTATACAAAGCTAAAGAAATATACTATTTAGTAAAATATAACTAACCCACTTTTAATAAGTCTTTACTAACTGTCTAACCGAAGTTAAAATAAGAAAGGAAACCAATTTTGACAATTTGAAGTTTATATACTCTTGCAGCTAATGCAAAAACTATGAAATCTTTAGAACATCGTTTTCCTATTTAAAATAAATAAAAACCGAAATTCTGATTTTTTAAGAAATAATTATTCTGAAAGAAATAAAACAAAATTGAGAAACAGCGAACATATAATTCCTATTTTAATTTTTGTTTAGTTCCCATGGAGCTATATGATATAGTAGTGGGATTTTAATAAAATTAAAACCATTATTGTATCTCGATGAATTTAAAAACAAATTTAAAAACCGCGAAGTTATAATTTTGATTAATTTCTTTTTTTTTTTTTGATTGTTTTTATGGGAGCTATATGCAATACTTGCACTAGGAAGAAAACTTATGAAAAATACTCAATCCACATCTAATAGGGCAAAAGCTCGGTCTTAAAATAAACACAATACTGAGGTTTGTAGTTAATGTGAGTGAGTGGACTGTGGCTGGGCGGACGAGACACAAACGTAGAAAACGCAGAAAGGAACGCAAGCAAAGCAAGCGCAGGCATTACACGCTGGTAGCCACCGACAAATCCAGGAATTGAGCGTCAAACGTAGCCCACGAGAAGCTCACTTGGCGGCCCATTTGACTGGCAACAAAAAGCAATTGCAAAAGCCGTTGGAATACATTGGAGAAGGGCGCCCACAGTGGCAGCGGCTGCCTCATCGACTTCGAGCCGCATTGCCACCTGTGGACCAGCCCTGCGAGCCTGCATGCTGATATCCTATATCTTGTACGCTCAGATCGCCGGCAGAATGGCTGGCATGGTGGCCGAACCTTCACCGCATTCGGCTGGAAGCGCTGTATTTCCAACGCGGAAGAGAAAGCGGAGTGGCATCGCCACTTTGGCCACATTGGCCACTTACTTTAAGCGAAAATACGATGGGGTCCGCATCCTTGCCGTCGATCCACTCCTCGGCGGTGATGGCGGCATCCTCCGCCAGTGTGTCGGGGTAGAGATCCTCCTGGAAGAGATCCGATTTGCGCGGCACGGTCATCGAAATGACCTGGCACAGACCGTTGTTGTTCATGCGGTAGAACTTGGCCACCTCACAGGTGGTGACATCGCAGCCGCGCTTGGGCATTAGGCCAATACCACGCTGCGGCTCTGTCGTCTGAAACGTGTTGATATAGTGCACGAACGGAGGCTCTGGCGTTACCTGTGAACCAAGGCGTTGGTAATTAAATTAGATCTTAAAGTTACTGCAAGATTCCATCCTTTACAGACCTCGAAATACCTGATGACCGAGTCACCCTTGCCGCACAGGTATATCATGTTCGTGTCTGCGTCGTAGAGCGGGAACATTACGCCGTTGGACGTATCGAGCTCCACCATGACGATGGGCTCGTTGAGGGCGTCCGGTGCGCGCAGGGAGTACTGGCGCTCCGAGCTGCGATTGAAGCCCGTGGTGAAGATCAAACCGTGGCGCAGGAAGATTGCTCTCGTGGCCTTGGAGCCCTCGTGGCACATGGCTTCGCTCTCCAGCTCGCCGTTGCGCGGATCGTAGATGCGGATCTTCTTGTCCTTGCAGGTGGTGACCAGTTTGGAGCCGTCCCAGTTGAAGCAGGCGCTGTACACGATGTCCGGGTGGGAGTCGATGTGCACGAGCATTTCGCCAGTGCCCACGTTCCAGATAACAACCTTAAGCAAGCAGAGAAGGTATTAGCAATTGGTTTGGAAAGAAAGACTAGCACTTGCTCACCTGGTTGTCGGAGCCGGCGGTGAGCAGCACATTGAGGGCCGAGGGGTGCCACAGCACCAGACCCACGCGACGCTGGTGGAAGACCAGGTCGACCACGGGTTCGGTGAGCGTGCGCGACAGGCCGCCGTCGGGTATCTGCCACACCTTGACCACGCAGTCCTCCGAGCCGGAAGCGATCACATTGTCGTTGTGGGGGCACCAGGCGATGTCCAGCACGGGACCCTTGTGTCCGCCCACCAACGGATGGTCTGCCGCTATGCGACCAACCTGAAAAAATAACCCATTAAACTCCAATTAGTACGACAATCCAACGTGAACTAATTAATCGACGTCGATGTCATCACCAGTGGAAAACTGCAACCTCGCGACCCATTGGCCCAATTCCTGAGCTATTATTTATAGTCGACTCCGACTGCAGTCGGTTCTGCTATATCCGCCAATCTGCGAAGCAAGCATTTCATAATTCCAAACTTCAAGCCGACTGGTACTAAGCATTGCGTTCAACCCATAGAAAGTTTGCAAGTGGATAACTTTCGCCAAAAAACTGGGAAAAGAAGCATATGGCATAATGGACTAAACTAAACGTCAAACTTTTCAACAGCGGTGTTTTGTTTTGTCAGTTTCGCATTCTTCTACCTGTTTAATAATTTTAAAAGTATCCAATTATTTTTAAATAAGTTATAATTTATTAGTCTTGTTACGAATCTGAGTGCCAATTAGGAATGGAATATATTTTCTTAACATACTTGCACCCGAAACAATTTTACTTATCAAAATTTATATATTTTAATACGAGGAAGACTTATTGAACTCTTGACATTTTTTATATTTTGTTATTAGTATTTACGACAACATTCATGTGAAAATTATTTGAAAAATCAGACGTTGTGAAAAATCAGTCTAAATTTCCTTTGAATGTTTGGAAAGTCATATATTTCACGGAACATATGAGTAGTTTGTTTGATCATTTTTTTTATTTAAATCTCTTCTGCATGCCAACTTTATAAGATAATTTTTTTAATTCAATAATTTTAGAGATTGAAACAAATTTGAGCTTAATATTTTTGTTGATGGTTTTGAAATAGCTTCTATAGTAATTCTATTGGATTGTGAATTTTAAACATTATTATTATTATTATTGAATATTATTCATATTAGCATATTTAGACATACAATTTTACTGTGTCTGCCTAACAAAGTAGTAAAAAAAAATGTGAATTACAATATGGTTTTCAGAAAATTTCCAAGCATATAAATCTATTTTAGTTGTTCAAGAACTTTTGCTTGCTCAATTCCACACTTGCCAGATGCGGCCAACCTTGGCGACTTGATGGATCTCACTTATCATCTACCCCTGCCTCGCTCTGCAACTGGCCAAGTCCAGTGCCCATAAACTAAGTAATATAGGGCGTGTGAAAGCAGCTCTACATAGAAATCGTCACTTAAAGAAGCGACGGCAGCTGCTTAACCGTAAAGAAGTCAGGGAAAAAACGCTCTTAGAGGCTGCCGCGCGTTTTGCATACAAATTTGTTCCAATTAGAACGACACCCGGCCTGCCTCCAAATACGTTTTGACCAAAAGAGGAGCGGAGCATGGGTCGCGAGGAGAGACTGCCACCCACACTTCTGCTGGAGCTGCGACAGCTGAACGGAAGCTAATGTGGCTCATGTGGCTCGATTTGGAGCACACTGGCCAAATGATTTCGGAGAGTGAAAATGAGTTGGTTTGAATATATAAACAATTATAAACAATTTATTGCGGAATAATACGCTGAGCAGAGTGTGCGTTTCCCTGCAATGATTCGCCCAACTATCAATTTGCTCCTGCGTCTCTCTCTCTCTCTCTCTAAAATTAGACGATTTTGTTTGTCATGTTGGCTGTGGGCCAAATTACAAAAGTGCGCCAGCTACGAGAACCGCTGCCGCGAGAGTAGCCGAATTCATAACTATTTATAATTACTTGTGGGGATTTGTGGGAGAGGAATAAGGAGGGGAAGGGGGAGGGGGAGTCATGCGAAATCCGTCCACGTCACTCGCGACGTGGCAACAAGCCCGCAAATGGCCGCAAACTTTATGCCAAAAAGGGCCCTATACCCACCAAGCTGGCGGCGTTGGGGAATACGCGTTTAGAGCGCTGCAGCTGTAATAGGTCCGTTGGGGCACTCACTTTGTTGTGTGGCAAGACGATGAAGGCTCCGCCGCCCGCCGACTCCACGATGATGGCCAGGAACTTGGGATTCACCGCGCAGAATGTGGAGTCCCAGCTGGACTTGGATACCCGTATGTTGTCGTAGCACTGCTCCCGCTTCAATGCCTGTCCGTAGACGTGGCGGAATTTGGAGCTGCGTACCACGCGGAACGACATCTTGATGCTGCAGTGGTTGGGTCAGTGGTCAGTCCTGAGTTTCTCTACGTCTAACTCTGGAATGAAAACGGGAATACGAAGGTTATTGGGCGGCAATCCAAAATATGACCAAGTGTACACTACAAACTTAAGAAAGCCTGTGACACAGGTGGATTTTTCAAATGATTTTGGTTGCAGTTGTCTATACGATATTGCGAACATAACATTGTTCGTGTTACTAGCCGCGCATAAACCGGCCAAGTTAGATTGTTATTCGCTTTCAGCTTCGCTCGCTGATGTATTTACTTAACGCGTTTTTCTTTCACCGCGCATCGCAGCCTCGATTAGTTCAATAAATTAGCATATGCAAATATCGCTTGTTGCGAAAATCAATGAGCTTTCCCATTCACAGCTTGCTATTGACGAGCTGACTTCGTCCGCGAATGGTTGCATCAAAATTGGTTATGGCATCAAAATATCGGCGTATGAAATCGCCGGAAACGAGACAAGGCGCCTAGAACGCTTTCACCTGCCACCTGCCACCTGCCATTTGCCTCGAATGGCGCCACTTTCATTAATGAACGTGTCGAATTATCAGTTGGCCAGCGAGACGAACCCCTTTCTTTTATATGACATCATAGTGCTGAAATACTCACTCCAGTAATGAATAGCCTGCCAACACGTGAGTTATGGCCGAGTAAAAACCTAACCCGTACCCGAAACCGAACCCGAACCTTAACCCAAAACCCATACCTAACACTCCGAGAGACTTCTAGATAACTACGTGCTGCGAGCAGCCGCAGAAATCATTTCTGGGTTGGGCCGAGGCCGACAACAGGCTGACTAAACTTTGCCTCCAAGCAGCTTTCGTTTTTAATCAGAAAAGTTCCATAAAAATATTTTACTTTTTTCGCTTTGTTTTGCTCGAAGATATCCATATTTATTGCAAGCACTTAACTTTGTCATTGACCCCTTAAAAACTGACACCAAAGCAGAGCCCGATAGTCGATTACTATCCACACTGAATAGATATTTTGGGCCACAAGGTGAGCACCAGGCTACTTGGTTCGTGGTTCTTGATTCTTGGGTGAGTGTTGGCGGAGGGTCTGGTCTGTCCTATCGACGTGGCCCCTCGACTGATAAAGAAATATCAGCTAGGAGTTGGCTAAACACCACAGAGATAATGTTAAGTGCTACGCCTATAGAAACTAAAGCGACGCTGAAATGTTCGGCACCAAACGGAATATATTCCAAAGCGGTATAGTCAGAATTTATCTATATCTGCGGTGTATGTATGCGCTGTTATTTATATGTTTATATGCCAAACACCTTCGTTTGCAGGCGGGAAAATTTTTGTTTCGCAGCTGAAGGTCAAACTTATTAATAGAAAATTAAATCATCTTAGGCGAAATTAAATTTTCATACACAAACACAAGCGCACAAGCGCACGTAGGAGCGTTGTAAATCGCATTTGATGTGTTTATTTATTTTTTTGGCATCGCTGGCATCTGTCATGCCTGAGCTATCATCGTCGGGGCAAGCACTCCCACTCCCCCGCAGAATCCCAATTGCATTCGCAATTATAGCTCGCAAATGCCAAATATGTGGCCTCTTCGGCACCAAGTAGTCTTGAACTCTTCGCTGGTTTAATCAGCAACTAAAACTTAGAGCAAACTCTGTGAGCAAATGAAAATTGCAAATGTGATTGACTGCACAACATTGGGTTGAACACGGTCCGGTACAGTGGCTTAAACCAAACATTCAGTTCCACTGATATAAGTTTTAGGTCCGAGGTCCGAAAATAGATTCATGAACAATGAAACCACTTAAATGGAATTTTGGTCAGATTTAATTGTTAGGATCAATTCCTACGAGACTCCTTTACGTGCATTAAGTCCAGAACAATTGCAATATACTCCTAGTCCGTTTTAGAATCTATTAGATATAAATGCCAGAAATACAGACTGCTAGTAATCAATGCAAATTCCTCAACCGATGTCAACCAACTTTCAGGAGTCAGTGTCTCATAGTCGTGTAAATCGATTGACAATGGCGTTGTTGTGGGCCCTTCACCAATTTGTGTTGCTATCGCGCGAGATGCAACTGCTTGTCAATTGATGCAATCGCAATGGTCCAGCGATCCGGGACGGGCCGCAAATTGACTTAATGCTTGATTGCAAATCTTGGCGCTTTGTCGACACGTTGTGTTCACCGGGTCAATTCTAATTGCTAACAAATGCTTGCTTGTATTGTATTTGTTTCTTGGCGGCGTGACTAAAACGCAATGTGTCCCCTTTAGCACCTCCCGCTCGACTGACTTGGGTGTGCAGTCAATTAAGCGTAGTACGAGTAGTTTCCAGCAGCAGTGCAATGGGGCGTGAGCAAAAAATAATACACTCTTAGGGTTAAAATAAAGTGGTGATGGAATGGGACACAGCTCCAATTGTGGCGGCTGGCGCCCCGTTATGATGACATCTCCATTCCCACATACACTCGAAAAGCGATCTTTCAAATGGTCATTGCGAAAATAGTAAATAATTTTGACTCACACTTTTAAATTGTTTATATAAGGGTCTTGAAATTCACAAAGATTTTTAAATAAAAGCATATTTTGTTTGAAGTATTTTTTCACTAATGCAGGTATTGAACCTGAGTTTGCGAGAAAAACAATAGATTGTACTTTTTGCTTCGGAAATAACTCTCTTAAATTTATCACGAGTATTATATATACTCATTATTAAAGTTGAAAACTCTGCTGTTTATAATGTTCAGTTTAATAATTGTAATTTTGATATTTGAATATTTAATTTCAATGGGTTGAAATACCTTTTTGGGTTTTTATACCATTGCAGAGGGTATTATAATTTCAGTTAGAAGTTTGCAACGCAGTGAAGAAGACGATTCCGAACCTATAAAGTATATATATTCTTGATCAGTATCACTAGAAGAGTCGATCTAGCCATGTCCTTCTGTCCGTCCGTTTCTACGCAAACTAGTCTCTCAGTTTTAAAGCTATCTGCATGAAACTTTCTATTGCAAGTAGTATAATGAAATGAAAAATACATGAAAAAAATTATAACTTTGCTGTTTTTTAATTATTTTAACCTTCGACATTAGTAATGGTTAAATATTTCAGAATTACGCTTTTAATTTTATTAAAATCGGAAAACGATATCATATAGCTGTCCATAGGAACTCAAATAATTGAGCTGCAAGTCATCATAGCTTCAATGCTTTTAAACATACACTCAAGTAAATCATAATTTTAATGTCTTCAAGAATATTTAATTTTTGCAAAGGTTAATGAACTTCGGCTTGCCGAATTTGCTTCCTCTCTTGTTTCATATCAAATTCAACTGCAGGTACGTGGTCGGTCATTTTTTTCCCAGTGCACCTCTGGAGCGACACCTAATCAGCCGGCCAATGATCACAGTGCCACAGTGTGTGAGTCATCCGTGATAAGGGGCCCACTGTTTATCGGCTGTCGGCTGCACTGGAAACTTTCGCCGTTCGAGACGACTTCATGATGATGATGATGTCATTGATGCTGGTGCAACGTCATTGGATATGCAGCGAGTATGTGTATGCGAAGGTTCATCAAACTGCTCGAAGAGTGTGCGTGCCTGACGGCGATTAGCCAAAGTTTTTGACAAAAAGCGCGCAAGTGTCGCGGCAGACTCGCTGGCTTGTTGCAACAGTGGGTGTCGTCGCAGACCGAGTGAAAGTGGAACTCTGCTGCTAAATTTAACCACATGCATATGCAGTGCCCCGCCCGACACCCCCTGCCGCTCCCCCTCCCCCTCCCCCAACCCCATCGCAAGTGGCGCTGTCTTGTGTTGCTGTCTTAATTGCTGAATGTTCTTCCTTCTCTTCGCGTTTCCCTACTCCGCCGCCCATTTGTTGCTATATTTTGCATTTCCATTTGCGCTTAGTCAGACTGGGCGGCTGCTGTGGTAGCTCCAATACCCTCGGTATAACGGGTGTTTCGATTATATCAGATGTGTAAGGACTATTTTTAAACTGCCTTAATCAGTATTTCTGGCAACATCATTAAAATCGCTTTTTAAGTAAAAAAGCAAACTTCGGCCTTTCAGCTATTGCAAAAATTAAATATTCTTGAAAACATAATTTCGAATAATATACGTATATGTATGTTTAAAAAGTTTAAAGCTATGATGATTTATTGCACATTTTTCGATGGTTCCTATGGCAGCTACATACATGAAATAGTTTTCCGATCTAAATAATAACTCCTTTTTTTTAAATTATTAAGCCATTACTATGTTCAATAAAATTTTAAAATAAATTTAAAAATATAGAAGATAACGCTTTTTGTCATTCATTTGTTTAATAATTGGATTGGTTCCATTTGAGCTATATGATATAGACGGCCGATTTTAATGAAATTCAAACCCTAAAGCAGTAAACTTATAATTTTTTAAATTTATTTAAAATATTTAAAAAGACACACGATATATAACATCGATAAGAACCCAAGTTTTGTTTTTTTTTTTTAAATAACTTAATTAACGGAATAAATAAAATTTTACAGTAAATAAAAACAATGCCCGACAAAAAATAAATAACTAGGAAAGCAAAATAGTTATATGTAGTTTTTAAAGTATATTTACAGTAAAATTTGTTGACTCAAACTACCCTTTTTGTGTTGTTTTCTGTAGTTTTTTGTTATTATGAAGTAAACTTCACCCTATACCTGCTTTTGGAAGGATCTGTCTGAATCGGACGATTATATTAATAGCTTTCCATTTATGCAGATACTCCGAACAGTGGCTTGCCGCAATAAACTTGCTTTCCAGTTTTATGTTGTTTGTTGGCCACCTTATCGGCGTTTATACTCGCGCCTGTTTTGCGATCGTGGCCGAACAGCTGTTGGCTGCGAGTGATCGCGACATTAGCTGACGCATAAGCGCGATCTGCGAGCGTGCAAGTGTGAGTGTGCTTCATTCCAGTGCATTTTTCATATTTTTGTCACTAATTGGTGTTGGCTAAGTGTCGCTGCTAAACCCATTTGGGGGCAACCGAAATATGTAGCTGTGCGTGGGGGCGTATGCTGTGCTCTCTCGCTCGCTCTCACTTTCCAAGACGCCGCTGGAGGTCGCTTGTTTTTCACACTTGCTCGCTCGCACACACGAAATGAACCGTAATTCTGCGCTCGGGCCGAATGGAAGCCACGTTCATGGCTGACAGATATTCCGTATTTCAAAATCCAGCATATTTTGGCGCCCTCAGCACGCACTTGCCCCGCGACACCCTCTCCACCAGTAACTTGTTGCTTCGGCCAGCAACAATTGGCACACTCTCTCTCCTCTCCCCTTTCTCTTTCTCGAGCAGTCCACCGCTCTCCCTTGCTCACTATACTGCTCCCGCGCAGCGTAAACAAGTGAGAGCCGGAAAAGCCACACAAATTATACCGAAATGCGAAGAAATACAAAAAACAATTAATACAATCAAGTGCGAAACAACAAATTCGACTGCGAATTGTTTGATTTCTTTCGCTCGTTTTTGCAACGTTTTTCGGCACTGGCGCTGGCCAAAGACGCTGCTTCGCTCTCTTTATTCCCTTTTTTGGGTGTTGGACTCATATAACACGGTGAGCGAGCGGGAGAGCAGATGGCTGAACTTTTATAGCGGTACTCTTCACATGCACTGCGTTCGCCGCTCCGCTCGCACAAGAAAGCACGCACACTAGCACACTCGGCGCACAGACACACAGTCGCACGGCGGCTGTCGCACTTATTTTTTACCGTGATTTTTAATGATTTTGTAATACGCGCGTTTATTACTTAAGCGCCGCATTTGCATCGGCCAATTGCAATGTTGCCTGGAAAATGCTCAGCTGCCGCTGACACCGAGCAGAATTATTTATAATCCGCAAAAATATCCGCCGTGATTCATTGCTCATGACATTTAATGTGGCAGCGCAAAAGCGGCTGCAAGAAACCAAAATACCACTCACTTTTTTAATCACTCACTGGGGCCAGCGCATTCAGCGGGGTGTTTCGACTAAAGATTTTGCACACGACTGGGAATTTAAGGCACTACTTCAAGACTTTTCAGTCAGCAGAAAGACGGGACGAGTACAAAAATGCCGACGAGAGCGCGCAGAGCATCTAAGAGCAAGTTCGACACTGTTGTTCGAGGCGAGTTGTTGATATCAGCGCAGTTCACTAGGCGTTTGCGTTCATTTGCTCAGTGTTGCCACCTGCGGCGATGACGGCCGGCAAAATAGCCAAAACTAGCTATGATTCATTCCAGATTTGCTTGGGTCTTATTACACTAGCTAGTTTTGTAGGGTTTTTATGTTGCTTAAAATCCGTTCTCAGACATATAACCTTTGGCACACAGTATTTTCATTTTGCGTTGCATAAAATATCCAAAACTTTATTTAAACTCAATTGAATTTGTGTGTCACGCAACACTTTGGTCTTATTGGCTCAGATATGTTCTACATTTTCAAGACAAAATGCTATACAAAATATTATTTCTTTTTGCATTGCGTATACACCTGGATATAAACATTTTTTTATTCTTACCAATATTTTGGGTATTCCCAAACGTATGAATTTCTGAATTTTTTAAATGAAGATGCTTTCATGATTTTTAATATTTTGATAAGAAATTATTTATTTTCAGCTAGTATTTGTGTAAAACCTTTTTTACTTTGTGAATCCCAAATCAAAATAATTTTTGAAAACGTTTTTTTTCCTCAACTAATTTGAATATTTAACAACAATACTTTGGATTTTAGTTTTATCAATATAAGCTATAATGAAATCACTTTGAAAGCCCTTTGATAACCAGAAAATCCTTCCTTCAATCGCCTAACGCGTTAATGTGCTGCAACCCTGGTGCGGAGTGCGGTTGTGCTAAACAGCTGACTGCGCGCGACTCGTTTGAATTACCGGATTGGGTTCTTCGCGTCCTGAAATTGAGCGTATTTAACTGGTTTTTTCCTAGGGCTCAGATAATACACACCTGTTTCCGGCTTCATTAAGCATCGTAGCACCTCTCCAAGAGGAAGTTCCAGTACTATCGCCACAAAAGCAGCCACAACTTGCGTGATGATAAAGACACTTAAAACATTGCACATCTGAAAATAAGTTTTAAATAAGTAAATGTAAATGTAATTGATTAAAATACTCACCAGGTAGAAGCTAGAAACGTATACCGGCTGTCTAAAACAACCCGCCACTATTCTTAGGATGACAACGTGCCACAGGAAGGACTGAAACGAGATTCTTGCCAGTGGCCGAAAAAGCGGTAAGGTGCAGAAATCATAGGCCATTCCTGTCGGAGATTCGTGGGTGAATGCAAAAAATAATCTAAATCTCCAATTTAACCAACCTCCCACTTTGCAGCACATGAGGAATACGAATCCCGCGCAGATCAGCAGCCACAAGTTCTTGTGGACACCCGCGTACAAGGCCAACCAAAGAGATGGCTTTGCAAAGTCCTGGCGGATGAAGATGTAGCCAGAGAAAAGCAGTCCCAACGTGGCTAGCACAAGCAGCCACATGGCCAGTTCGAACTTAAGGTTTCCCCGGAACACTAATCCTTGGGGCCGCTTCTTCAGGTAAAGATGTCCACACAAAAATCCAAGTAGGTATCCTCCCAAATTCGTGTAGAATGGCGGATACATCTGGTAGAATGTGTCAGAATGCCGGAAGTACAAGTAGCGATAGGTTCTGAGAGTGTGGATATATCATTTGGCTGATTAGCATTTCCATTATTATAAAAACCCACTCCGGTCGAAGATGGTAGACAGCATCCAACTCAAGAACGTACGTCAATATTGCAGGCACTGCTAAAGCGAGGATCGAAAGAGTTATGTACAACGGCCTTGTAAGATTGGGATGCCTGAAAACCAAATCGTTAAGGGGTTTCCCTGACTAGAAACTTTCATACTTCTTGCTTATAACAATGACGATCAGGAAGAGCTCAAATAGCTGCATGTCCGCCCCCAAATACCAGGTCTGGTGGGAACACTAAAAATATAATAGGGAAGCAGCCTTAGTATGCCTACATTATAGGCCTTGTTGATATATTTAACAAGGCTCAAATTTAGCTGGGCTTTGCAATATTAATTTATTTCCTCTAAGAAGAGAGAAACCTATTTTTCAATCATCAATTTAAAACAGTTTCTCATGAGTTTCTTTAACTTTATATAAAAATAGTTAAATTTTTTTAAGTGGTTTTATAATATATGCATAACGAAAAAAATGTATATTTACAAAACCAAATCAAATTTAGAAAATGTTATAGATTATTTATAGAACAATTTAATTAAAAACCAAAAAAAAAGTTTCTAAAACCAAAAGCTTGAAATTTAAGTACGATTAATACTATCACTTGGGTGAATGTGGCGGTAATTCTAGTTCTTATTAATGTGAAACATTTTTTATTCAAAATTTTTGTTCTCTATTTGTCGACAAAGTGCATTTTACTGTTAACTTGGTCTGTGAACTATCTTCTCACTCTCATTTTATATTGGAAACTAGATTATATTATAATTTCCACAATTACAGAGTTTCCCGATTACTCATACCGATTTGGAAAGCAATATCGCGCGACCGTGAGTGACAATCACAAGGTTGCCTAAAACATACACTGTCCTCCAACATGTGGTTGGTCACAAAGAACACGTTCTTCCACCAGTTGCTCCGGCAAAAAACGCGCTCAGCCTCCGTCAGATGCCGCCAAAAAGGACCGTTCTGGAGGCGCACCAGCAGAGTTCCATTGAACAGAATGAGGGCGCCAAGCGAAGGCAGGAGTCTAAAGTATCTGTAGAAAAACACACGGAAGTACACGGTGATACAATCGATGTTGCCAGTCTTGGGGTTAACCAATTGGCGTTCGGTAAAATTAACGTAGAGCAAGAAGCCACTCATTACGAAAAACACCTGGATTACAAGGCTGCCATTCTGGAACACCGATGTCTCGAACCTGAAGAGGAACTGCTCATAGAATTCTGGATTTTGTATTGGGATCGTCATGAAGACCATTAGCGTGTGTCCCAAGATCACCACAAACACGCCGATCACTCGGAACCCGTCAAAGAAGCTCACGTCGCGCGATAAATCCGTAACAGGCGGCTCGATCAGTCGATAGAAGTTACGGACCATTGAGAAGGAGGTAAGGAGCTGCTGCCCTGATGGCAACCCAAAATCAGCAAAAAAGCCATTATGCCCGCACTTAACTTGCACTTACTGCGACTGCTGGGTGCCTTCCGATAGAAATTCTCTGTCTGCTGCGGATTTATCTGGCTGAGTCGAAAGTCGTAGATTGAGGAGCACAAAGTAAGTAGGAGAATGCAGATCAGAAGAGCATAAAAAATCAAATCGAGTCCATCTGGGAAAATTCACCCTATAAGTTTCAACAAGCTTCATTGAACGCCTATAGAAAATCAAGCAGGCAGATGCACCAACATGTGCATTAAGTGGCCTTAATCTAATACTACCAGACTTATCACTCTACTTGCCATGTTCCAAGTGGTCATCCGCCGTATCACAATATTCGATGAGGCTGCGAGTCTGAAGCGAGAATTCCTCGCCGAACTTAAGATTCAGACAGCTGTTTACCAACTCTTCGTAGAGGAGCCTCTCATCCGCATCCGATGCTCGTCGGTGGACCTTGGCGTAGTAGGCAATCAGTTCCTGGTCCAGAAACGTTCCTTCCTCATGCTCCCTCGACTCAGATAAGTCGATCAGTCTTTTCTTGCAACCTTCCAGGCACACGCCCCGAAAAACGCGATCATGGCGAAAACGATGTTTAGAGTCCTGCGACACCTCGTGGATTAGGTGCCACAAAGTGGAACTGGCGTTGGGAAGGATCTCCACATATGCCAGGCAGTAGCTACCAGAGGGCCTATCCAGGCAGAGATCGTAGTCATCCAGTTGGTGCAGAGGGGGCATTTGCCTGTACAGGGTCACTGCATATGGAGCGCTCCCTAAATAACTCCTTCAAGATTGGGCTGCCGCTACTTACAATTAAACGAGCCAGATGAGAAGTTCCCTCGACCCAAAGAGAATAGCGGCAGAAGAATCCCGATTTGCAGCCAACGGAGCATACTTAGAGTGTCTCGCCTAGCACTTGAAGATCAACTATTGGGAATCTTTGCTCGATTTGCCATACTAACTCGGCGATGGCGTGCGAAACCGTCAGGCCTGGATGCGTTTTCCAAATGTATTTCTATAAATTACATCGACTTGACGCAATCACAGCTATTAAGAGGCAGTCGTTTATTTTATTTCATTGAACTTAAATTTACTTCCTCCAAATCCACCGGCTGCTTAGCCCAAGTGCCGGCCAGTAAAGATCGGCAGATCTACATGCGACTTCACATAGAAAACGAAGGGATGGTTGGCAACGAAGTGCTTGCGCCTGAAACCAGCCACGGGCATCACCCGGAATCCTACGAAGGGACCATGGAAGCGATGCAGAATTTAGACCAGTCGGTTTTGGACTTTATTGAGGCTACATGCTTGGTTAGTACAAAAATGTTATGTGTATATATGTATATAAGATCATTGATTGTGCGCAGTCTTAGACTTGTTAAATTTGGTATGCGAATATAGGTTGCGGGGGCTGCCTTATAGACAATGTAAGATCTGAATGGATGCGGCTCAGGCCAGGTCATCAATAAACGACTGGCGATCACACCTGGAAACGGAATGGAGATGAGACACACGAACAGCATGGTTGACCTTGTTAGTAAGCGGTACCCAAGATTATTTAGAGCTTCTTTATGCTGCCAGCAAAAAGAATAGTGGAGTCCTTATTCAGAATGTAGTAGTTAAATGGATGATCGACATTAAATCGTATCGGATCCGGCTGGGGCATGGGCATCGAACAGAGCATCATGACCATACCTGTAAATTGAGATGACAGTGGAATTCAGTTCAGTGTACGTGAGACCATTGGTGGGTTTTGATGGAGTGAAAACATCACAGAATGCTGACATTAAAGCTTAAGTATTTTCCCCGCAAATAGAATGGGTGAGTCCGTATCGAGAATGTAATAGTTAAATGGATGCTGGACATGGAATCGGATGGTCTCCGGCTGGAACGAGACCATCGTGGCATTGCACATGGCCATTCCTGCAATGAACATGAAAGTCGGCGCTCAAGTGATTAGATTTTATTAAAGGGCAGGTGAGCGTGCAGGGAATGTTCGGATAACTCTTACAAACTTAATTTGGTAATGTATTGATATGCTCCCCAGGAATGCTTGCTACCAACTAAATGTTGTTTTTTGATTTTTACAGAGTTTTCCAAGGTTTTAGACAAATGCACAAATCTCCTTGTTAAGCAAATAGCTGCCTTTATTAATCTGACATAAAATGAGGTAGCATCACAGCTCATCGTGCTCGCTGGAGACGAAGTCACTCTCCTCGAGCCGCACAACAGAGCCCCAAAACAGGGGCAAGTCCTCCTCATGGACAAGGGCATAGGTGAATGGATGATCTGCGAGGAACTCAGCCGGTTCCTCGAGCGAGGTAATGGCGCGCTTGTTACGCATCACCATGCCTGCGGGATGGGAAGAAGACAACACAGACACGGATGAACAAATGGGACATGCAGAGGATGACAGATGCAAGTGGAGAACGGTAGAACTTGGAGAACTTACCCGTGGCAGCCGCGGCTTCTGTTCCCTCTTCGTTCACGTCAATGAAGGCCTTGTGTATGATGGCCGACACCTTCAGGGGCTCGGGACTCTGCAGCATCTTGCCGAACTCGGCTTGGTCGCTGAACATCTTCGACATTCCCAGCTAGATAGAAGGAAAGAATTTTAATTGCCACTCCCTTATGTGCCTAAAACAAAGCTCACCTGCCGGAAAACGTCCGTCAACTCCACTTGGAACTCGGCCTTGAACTTGGGCAGCTTTACTATCACCTGAGTCTTGTGCAGGGCCTGCGTAATCTGCGAGAGAGGCGTCGCACGCAGCTTCTCCTCCAGGGCAGACAAGCCCGTCCTGCTGTTGGGCAGGACGATCAGCATGGAGAGGTCCGAGTCCTTGTAGGGCAGCTCTAGGGCCGAGGCGTCCAGAGCCGGCAGTTCGGCGTATCGGAACCGCTCCTTCAAACTCATCATCGGAACTTGGACGCTGCGCGCCGCATCCAGGTGGAAGGTGTCCGGCCGGGTGGCATGCTTTGGGAACTGGTGCTGCCAGGTGCCCTTAAAGTGGATGGCGTTCACCAGCACCAGGCGTGAGTTGGCGTCCAGGGCGCTGGCCGGCACCAGGTCCTTGATTAGGTGGTTGGTGCGCTGCTCCACCCACCCGTTTATGGTGGCAGCCGCCTCGGCGCTCTTGGCGAAGTTGACGCTTTGCGCCCCCGAGAGGAACTGCTTGGTCAGCAGCTGGTCGAACTCCTGGCGCAGCGGGTAGCCCTCCATCACGAAGATCTTGTTGGCGATCCGCAGCACCTGACTGTCCTGGTAGGCGGCCAGTACCTGGTGGAAGCTCTGGGCGATTTGGCCCGCATCGCTGGAGGCCAGTCCCAGACCATTGTCCAACTGGGTGGCCGTCTCGCCTTCGGCGCCCAGCCGGGCCATCGCCGCACAGGTTTGGATGGAGAAGGGCGAGAAGACGACATTCTGGCCGGACTTCTGCGCCGACAGCTGTTCGTAGACGTTGATGGAGAAGAGGGCCAGTCGGCGGGCGAACTCCTGGTGGGCGGCGTCGGCCATGGTGACGTCAGACGAGCGGACCAGCGGGCTGAGGGACAGGGCCAGGCAGAGCAGGGGGAGCAACCAGCAAGCTGTAAGTATCCAAATCGACCGTGGATGAGGTGTGCTCGGTTTCATAAATTTATGTAATTGCAGTGGACTGATGAGTCACCTCCACGAATGGTGTGCACAATATCTCTCGGGAATGCCGTTTCGCTGGGGATTCACAAGGCGTTGCTTATCGGGAACGTATATTTACAGCCTGCACCAACTGCTGATTCTCGAAGAGCTTTCTCCAGCGGCTTCGATTTTGTACTTTTCGATTTCTGTTTACTCAAGCGGTACCGCCCTCGACTAATTTGGTGTGAATTTTGAGCAACAACTGAATTTTCTCGACGAGCGTCCAATGTTTTTATGCCCGCATATCTACATATGTATTTGCCCACAATGCTGTTTCTGTTTCTCTTAAATTCGCCTTCCCAAACGGGTTATTCTCTTAGTACGTGGCATTTCTCTGCTTTCCAATGCTCTCTGTTTTGGCTAACTCTCTCTAAATGTATATCTTACGCCGCTCTCTGTTTCGCTTGTTTTTCTAGAGTCTTGTATTTTGGCTTATCGTCCAACTTACCAATTAGCCCCAGGGGATTCATTATTTTTCAATTATTTTTGTCCTATTACTAATGGATCTGGATTGCTGTGCAAACTGTGTGCTTAAAGCGTGCGTTGTAGACTGCCCTGACTCCAGGCCACAACTATTTGCTGCGGCCTTATCAGTCAAAGCTCCGCTTGAGCTTGTTTTTGTTTTCCAGAATAATGAGAATTTTTTGAGCATACTGATAACGGAAGAACGCTAAAATTTTTTTTTTTGTTTTTGCCCTGCCGTTTGGTTATTAGCTTTTAAAAATAAAAGTATTATACACTTTCAAAAAGATCAGTACATGTCTTTCAAATGGGAATAGAAAATAAAAAAAAATGGAAATTTAACTGGATAAAATAACTACAAAAATGACACTTTTACGTGTAATTTTATAAAATATTTAAATGCTAGTTCATTTTACGAATTGACTAGATTGAATGATAATTACACAGGTACACAAAATCAAACTGTTCACGAACTATTGTACTTTTCCGTAATAATTAAGTCCCATACAAACTTATGTTCCGCGGTTTAGCTGAGAATTCAAAACACTCTAAATATACCATCGCATCATGAAAAAAGTCCCCGGCTTGAACCATTATCAATGTCTTTGGAATATGACGTCAACGTTAATGTCTCTGATTTTACACAATTTCTTCAATCTTAAAGTGCCTTTAAAAATATATATCTTTACGGGAATCAATTTTAAAGTTTCTTTAAGTCTACATTTCTCTGTGTGTTGCAATTTAAACGGTATTTATAAGTATATTTATACCCTTGCAGAGGGTATTATAATTTCAGTCAGAAGTTTGCAACGCAGTGAAGGAGAAGTTTCCGACCCTATAAAGTATATATATTCTTGATCAGCATCACTAGTAGAGTCGATCTAGCCATGTCCGTCTGTCCGTCCGTCTGTCCGTCTGTCCGTCGTCTGTCCGTCCGTCTGTCCGTCCGTCTGTCCGTCTGTCCGTCCGTTTATATGCAAACTAGTCTCTCAGTTTTAAAGCTATCTGCATGAAACTTTCCCAAAAGTTGTCTTTCTATTGCAGGTAGTATATAAGTCGGAACGAGCCGGATCGGACGACTATAGCATATAGCTCCCATAGGAACAATCGGAAAAATAAATGAAAAAAAATTATAACTTTGGTGTTTTTAAATTTTTTGTTTAGTTCTTCGAGATTTAGTAATGGTTAAATATTTCAGAATTACGGTTTAATTTCATCAAAATCGGACGACTATAGCATATACCTCCCATAGGAACAATCGGAAAAATAAATGAAAAAAAATTATAACTTTGGTGTTTTTAAATTTTTTGTTTAGTTCTTCAAGATATAGTAATGGTTTAATATTTCAGATTACGGTTTAAATTTCATCAAAATCGGACGACTATAGCATATACCTCCCATAGGAACAATCGGAAAAATAAATGAAAAAAAATTATAACTTTTCTGTTTTTTAATTTTTTGTTTAGTTCTTCGACATATAGCAATGTTTAATTATTTCAGAACTATGGTATAAATTTTATCAAAATCGGACGTCTATAGCATATAGCTCCCATAGAAATAATAAAAATATATAAAATAACTATCTAATAATTGAGCTGCAAATCATCATAGTTTCAATGTTTTTTTTAGCACATACTCAAGTAAATCATAATTTAAATGTTTTCAAAAGTATTTAATTAATGCAATAGCTGCAAGGGTATATGAACTTCGGCTTGCCGAAGTTTGCTTTCCTTCTTGTTTATTTATTTTTCCGATTGTTCCTATGGGAGCTATATGCTATAGTCGTCCGATCCGGCTCGTTCCGACTTATATACTACCTGCAATAGAAAGACAACTTTTGGGAAGGTTTCATGCAGATAGCTTTAAAACTGAGGGACAAGTTTGCAGTAGAAACGGACGGACAGACAGACAGACGGACATGGCTAGATCGACTCTCCTAGTGATGCTGATCAAGAATATATATACTCTATAGGGTCGGAATCGTCTCCTTCACTGCGTTGCAAACTTCGGACTGAAATTATAATAATTTTTATTATAATTTGCAAGGGTATAAAAACGCATATTTCCAATGAGTATTATAAATATTTTTATTATAATCTTGACAGTTAATTAAAATGGTAATGAAAGTCTTATTACTTTCTCATGCGCATTTCTGATAGCTTTTTAACTTTGTAATTAATAATTAGCAACGGCTATACTTTTAAATAGTGATTACCGGGCATTTTGATCAATAGGTTGTGTTAGTACTCTTGAGCATTAAAGTTTAGACATACGGCTTGACTAACCAGGTCAAACTATGCAGCTTACATCTAGGGAGATTTTTGAAAAGCAAATCGCAAAATAAACAAATATAAGCCGAGAAAATAAAAAACATTGGGGGGTATTTTTTGGGACCCTCAGCTTCCGATCAGTGGAGATTTTTAGTAGTCACGGCACAGTTTTTGGTTTCTTATAAAGGTAAACATTGAGTCGACGATGTTGTTCTCGCACTGCTCCAGCTTGTTGAGCACGCAGGATTGCAGGGTCAGCATTGCGTCGCACTGCTTTTGACCCACGGTCAGCTTGGGGATCGGCATGATCCGATCGCCTTGCAGGTCCATAAAGCTATGATATCCCGAAAACGTGCTTCTGCGACTCGAAGCACTCAGGAACCTTCTCGGCAATGAAGAGGGCCATCAGGTCGCCGTCCTTGTGACAAACGATGTGAAGCAGACTCTGAAAGATCTGCTTGACCACCTCCATGCCCTGCCGTTCCTCCTCGACCAGGCAGGGCATGATATCATCGACGCACTCCACGGCATTGGATCGTCGCTTGCAGTATTTCATAAACACCTCATCGAGCTCGCCCTTGGGTCTGGCCTCCTGGATTTCCTGCTGTATTACCGTGTAGTTGACGATGCCATTAAGACACTCCCTGAGGATCGCAGTTCCGGAATTAATCTCTCCGGCCACCTCGATGCATTTGTTGTGGATCGGTGTCGTAGTGCTGAAGTTTTTTTCCAGCTGGCCACGTATGCCCATGTTATTGAGGAGAACGAGCGATATTGCGCAGATTGCATTGGCCAAAAAGGTCCTGTTCATCTTGAGTTATTACCGTTCTTTTTTCTTCTTTGTCTCGGTTAATGAGGTCAGCAGCCGACGATTGAGTTTTGCACTAGAACGCTTTCTTTCGATTAAACAACCATAGCATAATCATTAGGTTTGGGAAATCGTTATCACAGAACATGCACTTGCAAAAAGTAATTTTATTATGATTACAGATTATATTACATCGCACTCATCGGCTAAAGGTGTAAAAAATCGTGGTTAGGTACTGCTGGTAAAAAAGATTCTGATGTGTTTTTAAATTTTTCTTGATTTAAGCTGGTACCGCCTTTTATGATGTGGCTTTTGATCAGCAACTAAATTTTCTTAACGAATATCCGCTTCTTTTATGCTCGCAAAATTTACCCCACAATAAATTTTTGTACTTCTTACTCGTCGGCAAAAGGTATATTGTTTTTGTTGGACAGGGAGCAAGGGAAAGAAATATGTGATTTTATGTTTTAGGTCTTAGTAATTCACATTTATTGTTTTTAATGAAAACTAATTGGTAGTATTGATCAGTAGTAATGTACTTTTAGCTAGTATTACCCAGACGGATGGCGCATTGAATAACGGGTATCTCGCAGTCGGGAAACTAAGCGTTCTTTCTGGTTTCTCTTTTGATTTTCCTGTTTGAATTCGGCGCTCGGAGGTTTGCTTATCATATAACCAACCATATATTCCCAAGAGTCCATTTTCATCCATTTTTCACAAATTTTCGTTCTATGGATCTTGATTGCTGAGTACACGTTTGAGTGTACTCAAACTTTTTTGAACTTTTTTTGGACTTCAAAAAAATCATGCTTTCGTTCTCCGTTTTGTTCATTCCTTATTTGTATTTATATTTAAAAAAAATTGTGTTTGAATTTATTCTATTTATCGAGCTTTATGAATAAGCCAAGTACTTTCAATTTTTTGCTGACAAACTTTATTAGTTTATGGTTATTATGTATCGCATATGAAATAACTTTCGTTCACTTCACACTAATGTGATATTTTCTTAGTTAGATGGCATAATCACTAAAAATAAACATTCCTCAGGACTTGCATTCATTCTTATAATTACATTTTTTACATTTTTTTGGACTTCTCAACCTTTGTCGAGCTAAAGTGACCGACGAAGAGGGAACCATGGACGTTGTCATAGATCGCATAGAAGAAGGGTCTATTGGCATGAAACACCTTTGGCGTACGTTGAGGGGCAGGCATGCTTCTTAATGAGACGACCGCAGCTGGAAGGAAGTTCGGAAAAATGATAATAAAATGAGCAACGGTATAATTGTCTTGGAAAAAATGTAGGAAAACATCTACTTTTCATCATAATTTGTATACTTTTGCAAAGGGTTTTATTATATCAGACAAAAATTGGAAAAGAAATGATGTGACTATGGACGGCAGTTCATGTGGTGACGTTGATCACGAAGATGTGTGCATAGGAAACTACTATATATATCTGCAATTTTGTCGAAAGTACGCGTCGAAAGACACAAAACTTGCCTGGGTCCGATGCTCTGTTCAAAAGTTATTCAAAATATACTTTTTTTACTTAGTAACCTCGAATAATTTTGGATGTGTTGGGCTTGTTCGAAAAAAAATGGGACATATCTATTAGACTATTTTTGAACAATTTGCCATTGCACTCACCTGTTGTGGCTGCTGCTTCGGTGCCCACTTCGTTGACTTCAATAAAAGCCTTGTGTATTATCTCTGAGACACTAAGGGGCGTTTGCGTCTTCAGCAATGCGCCGAGTTCGGCCTGACTGCTAAATATACGGCTCATGTCCATCTGTTAATAGTTAGGATACATAATTAATAGACATGCACACTTCGATTTCGACTTACCAACTTGAAAGCCTGGGATAGTTCCTGCTGGAATTCGGCTTTGAAGCTAGGAATCTTGACATCAACTTGTTCCAGGTTCATGGAGGATAACAAGGCCTCTAGAGAGGTGCTTGGTAGTTTGCTTTCTAGGATCGTAAGACTTGATTTCTCATCCGGCAATATGACGATCATGGCCAAGTTGCAGGCGCTGTAGTTCATTTTAAGGGCAGTGGCTTCGAGATTGGGCAGCGAGGCAAAGGAGAACTTATCGGAAACGTGCATCATTCTCACCTTGACAGGTTTGCCCGGCTCCGAGAAGAACCACTCTTCTTGAGTCTCACTTTCATTAAATCTGATTGACCACATACCTTTAAAGTGAATGGCATTGATGAGCACCAGCCGAGAGTCCTTGCTTAGAATTCCTGGACCGATAATGTCCTTGATTAGGTTGTTGGTCTGAGACTCCACCCAATTATTGATAATACTGGCGGCCTGGTCGCTGCCAAAGTCAATCTCTATTGGCTTGGAGTGGAACTTTTTCTCTAGAATGTCGCTGAACTGCTCGCCAGCTGTATGACCCTTCATAAGGTAAAGCCCGTTGGCCATTTTCATGATTGGACACTTCTCAAATGCCTTCAAAACGGCATCGAAGTTCCCGGCTATCTCCGGCACAGTTCGCCCTGCGAATCGAAGTCCCTCGTCCAACTCCTTGGCCGTGGCTGATCCCTCCGTCGCTGCCATTCGCAGCACGCCGGCAGAGGTACGGATGGACAGCGGGGAGTAGATGATGTTCTGGCCGGGATTGGCCCGGCACAGCTGTTCGTGCAGACAGTAGGCGAACTGTTCCAAGCCCTGGGCAAACTCTTCATCTTTCATTGTGGCGGAAAGCAGGCAACTTTACTACTCTTCTAAAAAAGTGTTTTGGTTGTATACTTTGCGATAGAAGAGTCAGAGGGTACTCTTTTCGGAAAGCGTTCAAGAGATCGACTTGACTTTTGTTTGGCAAATCAATGTGAGCTAGATAAGCTATCAGGCTGCTCAATTGAGGATGTGTTGATAGGAAGCTTCGGTTTTCGGCTCTCTCCACTGCCAACTCTCTTGGAATGTATCTAATCGCGGCACATTCGTTCAGTTCTGAGTCACAGTCATTCCCTGGCAGTAGTCAGTTCCACGCCGGCTGACAGACACCTCGCACCTACTCCCGTGCCTTCCTGTTGCCTCCGTGCAAATCTTCTCCGGTGTCAGTATCAGCGTATCAGAAAGGTCACACGCATTTTCCACCTTAATAAGTGTGCAAAATACAAGGTTATTTCCTTTTCTACGTTGTCTTCAATCGACTGAATCTTAGTTTCAGCATAAACTTTTATCTAGCAGTTAGTCCAAAATCGGTAGACTTGGTTACTGTATGCCAAATTAGCATATATATTATTTTAAAGAATGTATTACGGCCTGTGCAGACGAAAAAATTAATAAACATTAACAACATTATCAGTTGACGTGGATTTCTTATCACCTTAATTGCCTTTGGGCGTTTGTTATCAAGCAATTTAAATGACGAAAGCAAGCACTGGAGGCAGACACATTAAACGTAACATTATATAGACATATACAGTAGTAGTTCTGTTTTAGTACGTCATCTGACGTAGGCAAAAATATTTAACAATAGGATTTTCAAATTATAGTTTGATAAATAGTGACAAAAATGCAACAATGAACTAATTTTTGCTTCTAATTTCCCTGAAGTCGAATACAAAAAAGTTTTGTTTTATCTTAAGATATGTTCTCTGACATTTGTTAAATCAATAAACTTTAAAATTTCCCTTTCCGCAGATCGAGATGAGCGATCCCCAAGAGAGTAGAAATCTGTTTTCCCGAACCCTGATAGATACCATCACCAAGGACGCCCTGGAGCAGAGCGATGATGGCAAGGTTAATACGGTTTTCTCACCCGCCTCCGTCCAAAGTTGCCTCACCCTGGCATTCATGGGCGCCTCCGGGACGACGGCCGAGGAGCTGAGGACTGGACTGCAGCTGGGATCAGGGGATCGCCACCACATTGCCCGCTCCTTTGGGGAGTTCTGGCGGACGAACTGCAACTACGGCGAAAGGGGACCCGTGCTGAAGTCCGTGAACCGGTTGTACGTGAACGATACCCTGGAACTGCAGCCGGAGTTCAACGAGATTGCCGTGGACTTCTTCCAGTCGAAGGCAGAGGCGGCTAAGTTCGCCGATTCGGAGGCTGCCACACAGCAGATCAACGCCTGGGTGGAGCAGGAGACGGAGCAGAGGATCAGCAACCTCCTGCAGTCGGACGCCGTGAGCAACGAGACGAGTGCCGTGCTAATCAACGCCTTGTACTTCAAGGGAAAGTGGCAGAAGCCCTTCATGCCGGAGACCACATCCCTGGACGCCTTCCATGTGGACCAGGACACTCGCGTGGAGGTGAGCATGATGTACCAGGAGGACAAGTTCCGGTTCGCCGACCTGCCACATCTGAAGGCTCGGGCCGTGCAGCTGCCCTACGAGTACTCGAACATCCACATGCTGATCCTGCTGCCCAACGAGACCTCCGGCCTGCGGGAGTTGGAGCTGCAGCTCAACACGGTGGATCTAGCCGACATCGACGCGGCCATGGTCTTACAGGATGTGGAGATTTTCCTGCCCCGCATGAGCATAGAGTACGATGTCGACCTCAAACAAATACTAAATCAGGTGAGGCTACAGGTTTTTAAAAAAAAATTCTATAAGCTAACGTAATTATAAAATTATAGAATATCAATTTGAATATTTTTTTTTCTTTTTAAAAGACTATGTTTATTGATAGTTTATTAAGTTTAAATCAATTCAAATGTTTTTTTTTTGTAAATTTAAAGACGTTTGTAATATCTAACAAAAGCTGGTCTGCAACAAAGATTTACTGCCACATTTCTATGAAAAATGCAAATGGTCCAAATATTATTAAAATCCAACTTCGTTTGCAATTTTGATAAATGAATTGAACTAACGCCTATTTCTATTTGCAGTAAATTTAAAGAATTTAAATTAATATACAAGTAGTAATGACACCTTTTTGATCGCCTTCTTTTAATTGTAGTTTAAACATTAAACTATTTTTTAACATTAAAAGCATATAGTAAATAAGAAATACCTGTAACTAATCAATTAAAGGTTTAAAATCTCTTTGTTTTTTTTTTTGGATATAGTTATGGTGTTATATTTTAGAAATACGCTTTTAACTTAATTCAAATCGGAAAACGATATCATATAGCTGCCATAGGAACGATCGAATAATTTAGCTGATAGATCAAAATTTAGATGTTTTAAGGAATATTTAATTAAAGCAATAGCTGCAAGGGTATATAATCTTCGGCTTGCCAAAGTTTGCTTCCCTTCTTGTTATAAACACACCACATTCAAAGTCAACAAGACTTAAACTTATTCACAATAATTAATTATTAAAATGAATGAATCGATTTGTAATCAAGCATTTTACTATTTAAATGTATCTAACCAACAGCTAGGAATTGCAGAAGTCTTCAGTGATAAGGCCCAGCTGGACGGACTCTTTACGTCACGAACTGGCCAGAAGATCTCGGCGGCAAGGCACCGCGGCTACATCAACGTAAATGAGGCTGGATCGGAGGCAGCAGCCGTCACCTGTAAGTCAAGTCGATTGCTCCCCATGACTAACGCCCCTCTGATTAACGCCCCCACTTGCAGTCATGAAGATTGTGCCCATGATGCTGAACATGAACAAGAAGCTCTTCAGGGCGGATCACCCGTTTGTGTTCTACATACGCAACTCGCAGGCCGTGTTCTTCGCCGGCCGTTTTGCAATGCCCGCTTCTGGATTTCAAGGGGAGGGCGTTGCGAGGGAAGGGTCCGATGCCAGCATGTACAATGTCCAAGAACATCAGTGAGACCAAATAAAAATCAGCTAGGAAATCCCACTAGAACTCATTGAATTACAATCTAAGAGAGTTCCCAGTCCCAGTTCTCAGTAGCCAGGCACTGCATGGGTACATAGGTATGAGTCCAGTACATATAGAAGCTCGTCTCGGCACTCTGAGCTCAGTTTATAGAGATACTTAGCTCGGGGACCAGTTCGTTGGAGGCGGCGAAATGAGTTACTTGTGTAAGTTGCGAATCGATGTCGGGCAGTGCAATAAGAGTAGATTGTGGCGATTAGATTATCATTTTTGAATTTAATTGATGCATTAGTCATCTCACTTATTCGGATATAATGTTGTTTTATAAGGATAAGTTTGCCTTTGACGACTTAACGAAGTATAAGAGTGTGATAAAATGAATTTACCCTTTGTAGGCCTGATTCTGTGCGTCACTTCTGTGGCCAGTCAAGCCTCCGAGGAGATCTACCAGCTGCTGGCCAAGAGCCATGCCAACCAGAACCTCATCGTCTCGCCCGTTTCGATAGAGACCATCCTGAGCATGGTCTACATGGGTGCCGGAGGGTCGACAGCTCGGGAGCTGCAGAGTGCCCTGAGGCTGCCGTCCGGGGACAAGCAGGCGGTGGCCACCAAATACGGAGCACTGCTCAGCCAGCTCCAGGGGCAGGAGCAGGGTGGAGCCACTCTGAAGCTGGCCAACCGCATCTACGTGAACGATCAGTACAGCCTGCATGCGGACTACAACCTGGCCGTGAGGGAGCCCTTCCGGGCCGAGGCGCAGTCCATTAGCTTGGCCGACGGCCCTGGGGCCGCCGCGGGGATCAATCAGTGGGTGCTCGAGCAGACCAGTGGCAAGATCAAGAACATGATCGAACCCGGCAGCATGACCGCCGACGTCAAGGCGTTGCTGGTGAATGCCATCTACTTCAAGGGCCAGTGGGAGTCCAAGTTTGACCCGGTGAAGACTAGAGCCGCCAGCTTCCAAGTGACCGCCGACAAGAGTGTGCCCGTCCAGATGATGATGCAGATGGGCATGTTCAGGGCGAACTACTTCCGAGACCTGGACGCGCAGGTGATCGAGCTGCCGTACCAGAACTCCAACCTGTCCATGACCATCTTCCTGCCCCGCGAAGTCGGCGGCTTGGGCTCTCTGGAGGAGAAAATCGGTGGCTTCGCCCGACCGCTGGAGGCCAAGGAGGTGTATGTGAAGCTGCCCAGGTTCAAGATCGAGTTTCGTGACGAACTTAAGGAGACCCTAGAGCAGGTGGGTTGACTCTGACTCTGACTCTGGCAAATATCTGGTTTCGCCGCTCACAAATTCCATTGCAGCTGGGCATCCGAGAGCTTTTCACTGACAACTCGGACCTGAGCGGCTTGTTTGGCGATAAGTCAGGCGGAAAAGTCAGCCAAGTCTCGCACAAGGCGTTCCTGGAGGTGAACGAGGAGGGAGCAGAGGCCGCGGCTGCCACAAGTAAGAGATTTGGTTATCGCAGATGACTTCGCACTACGTACGTCACACTCACTGTTTTTGTTGATCCCCAGCTGTAGCCGTCACGAATCGAGCGGGCTTTTCCATGTTCTTCGTGGTCGACCATCCCTTTGCCTTCCTCATCCGCGATGCGAGTACCATATACTTCCAGGGCCGTGTTGTTAGCCCTTAAATAAATCTAATACAACTTAAATGTCTGACTGTTTTTAAAAAATACTTGGAAATTTTTAGAGGAAAGAAATCTTCAGCTTAGTATTTAATAATTTGGAAGCCTTAGAAGATTTAAACCAAACTTTTACTTATTAGCAGCTATTCTACAGCTTACGAAATTAATAGATAAAAAATAGAGACTACACTAATACAAATATGGAATAGTAAAAATAATAATCTGACTATTAAATTTAACATTAATTTAAAATTTTTATCAAATATTAAATCATAAGTTAAAATACAATGCGTATTAAGTATCATGATTTAATTATTTCATTTAATTAATGTTGAAAATATTAGATTTAAACAAGCTCATATTTGATTTAAATACATTTTATTTAATATAAAAATGATTTAAATTTTAATTAATTAAATGACATTAAAATCAATTCCGAATGTAGTCAAACGTAAAATTTTATTTTTCCATATTTTAAATAACTAAAAATTGCAATGGATGAAAATTTAAAGGAAAATATTCAAGATAAGTACAACAAATTTGGATTTTCTATGTTAGTTTTACCAGTGGAAATAACTAAAGCTAACGAATGAGTTATCTTCTAGAATACTAGTTAAAGATGTTGACTGAAAGTTGGTTTCACATTTATAATAATTGCATAGTGGAAAAAGAATCACGTAAATCTCTATGGAGTAACTCACCAGTCTACTCGAGTTCAAACCGATCGTTTGATGTGAGGTTTACGACCACTACTCAGGTTCGAGATACACCATTTGTAAAAATAAATCGCTTGGTCTTTGGTGGAGTTCGTTTCATTTGCTACTCTTGCAACTTTGCTAATCCGCCATTGCCTCTTCAACCAAATTTAATAGCAATAAAATACAGAAAATCATAATACATATATTTTTAAAGGTAAACTAATTTAAAAGTCATAAGTTCATCCACCTCAAACAGAAAAGGTTATTCATCACAATTGTACTCTAGATTGGCTCCTGTTTATAACAAATAATAATTAGCACAGTAATCTTTGTCAACAACTATTATTACAGATTTGGTCATACTTGTGAAAGGAAATCAAAACATTAGTTAAAAAAACCCACAAGTGAGCAGATAAGCTTTTGGAAAAAACCGGCTACACGCTAAACATAAATCTAAAGTTCGACGTTTTAAAGTTTTTAAAAGCAAAGTAAAATAAAATTAGTGTAAAGCGTTTTTTTTTCTAATACTTTGCTAATTTTCTCTAGGTTGTTATATATTTGCGGGAATGATTCTTAATTGTAGTTGCCGTTTTCTAATCTATACATTTTTTTACCCTTTCTTAAAATTATTTTATAAGTCAATAAATACAATAAAGAAAGAGTAAATACAATTATAAGATACTTATAAATAAGCAGGAAGGAAAGCAAACTTCGGCAAGCCGAAGTTCATATACCCTTGCAGCTATTGCAAGAATTAAACATTTTTGAAAACAATAAAATTTTGACTTACTTGCGTATATGTTTAAAAACATTGAATCTGAGATGATTTGCAGCTCAATTAGTAGAGTTATTTTTAATATATTTTTTATTTCTATGGTAGCTATATGATATAGTCGTCCGATTTTGATGAAATTTAAACCGTAATTATAAAATATTTAAATATCTGCAACATCGGCATAAAATATTACGAGAAATATGTATTTTTATACCCTTGCAGAGGGTATTATAATTTCAGTCAGAAGTTTGCAACGCAGTGAAGGAGACATCTCCGACCCTATAAAGTATATATATTCTTGATCAGCACCACTATGAGAGTCGATCTAGCCATGTCCGTCTGTCCGTCTGTCCGTCCGTCTGTCCGTCCGTCTGTCCGTCCGTCTGTCCGTCCGTCTGTCCGTCCGTCTGTCCGTCCGTCTGTCCGTCCGTCTGTCCGTCCGTTTCTACGCAAACTAGTCTCTGAGTTTTAAAGCTATCTGCATGAAACTTTTCCAAAAGTTTTCTTTCTATTGCAGGAAGTATATAAGTCGGAACGAGCCGGATCGGACGACTATAGCATATGGCTCCCATAGGAACAATCAGAAAAATAAATGACAAAAAATTATAACTTTGCTGTTTTTTAATTTTTTGTTTAGTTCTTCGAGATTTAGTAATGGTTAAATATTTCAGAATTTCGTTTTAAATTTCATCAAAATCGGACGACAATAGCATATAGCTCCCATAGGAACTATCGAATAATTAATCAATGTCTTTAAACATATACGCAAGTTAATCATAGTTTAAATGTTTTCAATATTTATGTTATGTTTTCAATAAA
Organism: Drosophila gunungcola; assembly: GCF_025200985.1. Taxonomy (NCBI): domain Eukaryota; kingdom Metazoa; phylum Arthropoda; class Insecta; order Diptera; family Drosophilidae; genus Drosophila; species Drosophila gunungcola. Next base: position 1,472,813 of record NW_026453170.1, on the reverse strand, counting down.
TCTATGCAGTAAAACTTTTGTAACAAATTCTCTAAATAACAACTCAATTCCTCGCCTCGAGAGTAGAAGACCCCCTTAATTAATTAGCATAAATTGCCACACAGAGCGCGTTATTAGGGACCGAAAAATTTTAGTTCTCTGTGAAACGTAGAAGCCCTCGCAATACCTTAAAATCCGTACCACTCTTTGCAATTAATCGGTAAAATTTAAAAGGTAAGTAAAAACATATTATCTGCAGATTATAGATAATAGTATGTTTCATCATTCACCTTTGATGTGATTTCCCTACATAGAAGTTTATTAATTTTAAACAAAATGACATCACTGTTTGTCAACAACAGCGCTCATAGCAAAGAATAAGAGAACTTTATAGGGCCAGAAAGAGAGCAAGAAAGAGACGATTGAAGAGAGCCGTGTTAGAACAAGTTGCTCTTAATATTGTTCCTTATTAGATTGGCTCTAGTCACGAAATGATGGGAGGAAAAAAACGCTGATAATCAAGAAATGCTCATTAATATTTTCTTGTTCATCTTAATATAAAAATCTAATCAATATTCATCATAATTCGGCAAGCCGAAAACTAAATACCATTGCAGCTAGTGCAAAAATTAAAAATTCTTTAAAACAAAAATTATTTGATCATTCCTATAACAGCTAATTAATAAAATTTAAATCATAGTTTTAAATTATTAAACCATTACTATAGAGTTTTTAAAGAATCAAAAAAACAAGAACGGGAGCAATCTTCGGCAAGCCAAAGTTCGTATACCCTTGCAGCTATCTCAAAAATAAAATATTCTTAAAAACATTTAAGTTCTGATTTATTTGCGTGTATGCTTAAAAACATTGAATTATAGAATTACGATTTTTATATGATTCCGATTTGAATAATTCTGAGCTATCGAATTATTACTATGTTAAAAAGCATTACAAACAAGAAGGAAAGCAAACTTCGGCAAGCCGAAGTTCATATACCCTTGCAGCTATTGCATTAATTAAATACTTTTGAAAACATTTAAATTATGATTTACTTGAGTATGTGCTAAAAAAAAACATTGAAACTATGATTATTTGCAGCTCAATTATTAGATAGTTATTTTATATATTTTTATTATTTCTATGGGAGCTATATGCTATAGACGTCCGATTTTGATAAAATTTATACCATAATTCTGAAATAATTAAACATTGCAATATGTCGAAGAACTAAACAAAAAATTAAAAAACAGAAAAGTTATAATTTTTTTCATTTATTTTTCCGATTGTTCCTATGGGAGCTATATGCTATAGTCGTCCGATTTTGATGAAATTGAAACCGTAATTCTGAAATATTAAACCATTACTATATCTCGAAGAACTAAACAAAAAATTAAAAAACAGCAAAGTTATAATTTTTTTTCATTTATTTTTCCGATTGTTCCTATGGGAGCTATATGCTATAGTCGTCCGATTTTGATGAAATTTAAACCGTAAATCGGAAATATTTTACCATTACTATATGTCGAAGAACTAAACAAAAAATTAAAAAACAGCAAAGTTATAATTTTTTTTCATTTATTTTTCCGATTGTTCCTATGGGAGCTATATGCTATAGTCGTCCGATCCGGCTCGTTCCGACTTATATACTACCTGCAATAGAAAGACAACTTTTGGGAAAGTTTCATGCAGATAGCTATAAAATTGAGAGACTAGTTTGCATATAAACGGACGGACAGACGGACAGACGGACAGACGGACATGGCTAGATCGACTCTCCTAGTGATGCTGATCAAGAATATATATACTTTATAGGGTCGGAAACGTCTCCTTCACTGCGTTGCAAACTTCTGACTGAAATTATAATACCCTCTGCAAGGGTATAAAAAAAACAATTAAAAAATAGAGAAATTAAATATATATATTTTTTTTTAATATTTTGATCGTTTTGATGGGTTCTATATGATATAATCGTCCGGTTTTAATCGAGATTAGCTCGTAATATTTAAATAATAAACCTTTTATACCTACCGAAGATTTAAAACAAAAATTTAGAAAACAGCGATTTTATAATATTTTTCCAATTTTTTCCCGACTGTTCTTATAAGAGCTGTATGATATATCCGTCCGATCCAAATTTTTGGGAAAGTTTTATGCAGATTAGTTTCGTTTGCGTAGAAACGGATAGACGCACAGACGGTCTTGGCTAGATTGACTCTCCTAGTGATGCTGTTCAAGAATATATATACTTTATAAAGTCGGAATGTCCACCATCGCTGGGGTACAAAAACGATTGGTTAATTCATCTTTTAAATTTAGAAAATTTCAGCAATATAATTGAGATAGTCAAACAATATGTAAAAATAATTAAATTGGCCCAAAAAATAACAAATCTCATATCGGTTTGTAATATTTATATTACGATAATAAAACAAAAATCGTCTTGCATTTATTAATATTTTACAATGAATTACATCCTTTGTTTACGTTTTATTACTTTGTCTTGATTTACACAAGTTCCTGTTAAAGTATGATTTATTCAGTAAAATTTATTATTAAATAAATCTTTCTGATTTTAATTTTGGTCAATTGTACTCATAATCCAGTTTATATAGTGCGTAACATTTGTGTAAACGCTGGTGCCATCACAGGATATTGCTCCAAAGCTGGCAATACCAAACTGGAAAACTCGGGGAATTTTCCCATAAATTAGCTCTGCGGTCAAAGGAGCCCCTGAATCACCAGTACATGTATCGGCTGTCGAGCTACCGGCACAAATCTGGGATTCATCAAGATCCTCCATTCCGAAATAGTCGATACACTTCTTCAAATTAATATTGCTTAAAGTTGCTGTCTGTAGGATCCGACTGGCTCCACCATTTCCACTCCCATCTGTTTTACCCCATCCAGTCAAATTAAATGATGTAGGTGTTCTTCCCACTTGCTCATTGACGAGCAGACAGATCGGCCTTACAGAGTCTACGGAAAAGATTTTTTGGTTTAACATTTTTTGTTGACAAGCCTATTATTTACCTGAAAATTCAACTTCTTGAGTCAATTTCACCAGAGCTATGTCATGCTTAAAATCTCCTAGGTTCTTTCCGAATGATGAATGGGAAATCAACCTTTCGATATCAACATCATAGCTTCTCTGTATACAACCGGCCGGTGAGCAATCTTCGCTGCTTTCCCTGTCGTATTCGCCCAAGCGCACCTTACTGCAATCCAAAAGATAATACATTTCTGTATATTAATACAATTAATTATTTTACCTGGGGGAATCGCAATTCGCTGCCGTCAAGACAAAACCTTAAATGAAGTGTTAAATAAACTGATTATGTGGACAATTAAAGAAAACTTGTTTGTTCTTGAGTACTTACGAGAGGTGATTAGCGTACCACCACAGATCATTTTTAGGTCTTTGAGTAAGATTACCATCCATGGATTCGAGAATATTTCAGCATCTTGTCCTCCAACCACCCGCTTGAACCTCGACAATCGCTTTGTTGTTCCACAGTTCTTTTCCAGCAAGTCAGTCGATCCTTCGTTAGTCCAAAGAAATAGACAGGCTATCACAGCAATTCCTACTTTGAGGACCATTATGCTTTATAGACTATGACACGGAGACTGGATGAATGCCTCTATCGCTATGGATTTTCATAGGAAGGTTGACACACAAACATATTTGCTTATGACGATAAGAAAGTTTATTTTGATACATATATTAAAAAAAGCCAAGGCCGACAATTAAATAATTTGGGATCACATTCAAGTCAATCTGATTATATTTCTTAGAAATGTTAAATTTTGACTTTGATTTTTTTATTTATGGCCTATGGGTCAGTTCATTGTGCTCAATAAATTAAAGCAAAGCACTAGAAATCCCCACTCGTAAGGAAGTGTCGTTAAATTAAAGTCAAAATTTTGACTTTAAATGTACCAATTCTTATTTATAATTGGTCTAGCTATTTGAATTTATTCATCTTATAGTTTTGCTCTATCTGTCCTCTTAAAGAATCTGGTACAATCTGGACAATTCTTGTCCTATATATTAATAAGCGATAAAAAGTCTATCTAGAAGCCCATCTAGAAGTATTTACATACAAGCCCGACCACTGTGCAATGGTGTATGTTATCATATTTAATGAAAAAAACAAAATCTCAAGTGAAACAAGAGAGAACGCCGAAGATGAGTTCCCCGACAATTAGATACCCGTTACTCAGCTAACAAATTTCATCACAAATTTTCCCCCAGAAAAAAATAGCCTGTTTTTGGTGGCGCCATCTACCGAACTGCATTGACAACACCACAAACGAAGAGTGAACAGCACCCCACCCTCTGCTACAGCGACCCTGTCTTATGCAGAGCAGCGGCAGGGCACACACGAATAGTATTTAACCACACACACATTGACAAGTTTTCCCGTGCAAATTAGTCACACAAATTAGGTGCGAGCATTTAATAGATCGACTTTCCGAGAATATATATACTTTATAGGGTCGGAAATGTTTTCTTCACTGCGTTGCAAACATCTGACTGAAATAATAGAACCCTCTGCAAGGGTATAAAAGCCTATACATTGTTACCACACATTTGGCCTTTATATGAATATTCATGTTAGCCAAAAACCTGTTGTTACAGCAGAACTAAAAAAAATCTATCTGAGAAAACCTCTTTGAGCTCAGATAACAATCACAGAACAGTTCATGGTCAAATCTAAAACTTGCTATAGTTCAGTTTGCTTCATCATGTCAGGTAGGAGAGATGCTTCCCTCAGACCAAGCGCTCTGCTTGTTTTGAGTACTTGAATTAACTACTCTTTCACTCATTCCATGTCAACATCTTACAGCCAAGTCCACGTGGTCACTTTTGCTGCTCCAGAGCTTGATTCTGGCTATGGCGAACACTGTTAACTACTCCAAAAGCGCTGCCGGGGAGGCTCAGTTTGCCTCGAAGCTTTATGGCCAATTGGCCAAGTCGCATCCTGGCCGGAATATCGTTCTCTCGCCCTCGTCCATCCGGACTGGCTTGACCCTGGCCTTCCTAGGTGCCGATGGCAGCACCGCCGATGAGCTGAGGCAGGGATTGGGCCTGGAGGGCATTGATAAAAACGAGGTGGCACAGCTCTTGGGCAAAGGGCAGCGACAGCTGGGGAATGGAGACAAGGGCGAGGACGAGGACGAGGACGAAGACGGGGCCAAATTGAGGTATGCCAATCGGATTTACGTGGCCCAGCAGTTCCAGCTGGCCCAGGCCTATCAGGACTTGGTCAGCTCAAACTTCGCAGCAGCGGCCGAGAATGTGAACTTCGCCCAAAGTGCGGATACTGCCAAGCGCATTAACTCCTGGGTGGAGGAGCAGACCAACCAGCAAATCAAGAACCTCATCGCTCCGGACTCACTTGACGCAGGTACGGTCGCCATCCTGGTCAATGCCATCTACTTCAAGGCCAACTGGCTGAGCACATTCCCCGACTACGCCACTTATGCCCGCGACTTTGTCAATTACGGAGGTCGGATGGTGAGCGTGGACACCATGGCCCAAGAGGATTACTTTAGGTTCGCCGAACTGCCCGAGCTGAAGGCAAAGGCCTTGGAATTGCCCTACATCGGCACAGACATCGTGTTCCTGATCATTTTGCCCCAGGAGGAGCAGGGACTGGCCTTCCTCGAGGAGCAACTGAACGGCCTAGACCTAAATGACATAAGCTCCCAGTTGAGCAGGCAGAAAGTTCAGCTGCAGCTGCCCAAATTTAAATTCGAGTTCGATGTCCCCCTGCAGACAGTCCTTGAGGAGGTGAGTCTTTTCAAACGATTTCACTCAACGAAACATTCTTTTTACAATAACTTAAATAATAAAAATAACCATTAGTAATGAAAAGTAGTCTACCCTGAGCGCTCAATCACTATTAACTTTTGTCTGTACAGTAGGTATTGCAGAAAAAGTATCAAAGTTGAGAATTCTAAAACTAGCGGCGAAACATTCTTGTTTTGAGTTAAAGTAAAAATTAACAACTGATCGGAACTGGCATGGCTTTCTTTCTTTTTCTAGTTCTTACGATACAAAAATTGTTCAAGAATACCTTTTTCTCAGTTTAAAGAGTAACTAAACAATTTTGTCACTGTCGTAAACTACAGTTCTGCTTGTCACCACGAGACTTTAATATTAAATATTTTTGTCTATCCCGAAATAATCTTTTAGTTGGGAATCAAGAAACTATTTAGTCCTGAGGCGAGTCTCAGCGGTCTTCTCAGGGAGTCGGCCCCGCTTCGCATCTCGGAGGTGAAGCACAAGGCCATAATCGAGGTCAACGAAAAGGGCACCACTGCCAGCGGCGCCACCTGTAAGTTCTTCATTGAAATTGGCTAAAAGCTTTCATAATTGATTATCTTTGATTGCAGTTGTCAAGGCCGAGTTGGAATCCTTCTTGGAGGGAGAGGAAATATTCGAGTTCACGGCGGATCATCCCTTCTTCTTCGCCATTAAGGACGCACAGAGAAACATCTTCCAGGGACACGTCAGCCAGCTCTGATTCGGAATAATGCAATAAGTTAGTACCCCAAAACTCAATGTGTTCTGCTGTCCGCATCCAATAAATGCCAATCTTCGATGTCAAGTGCACGGACACAAGTAGCGACAGGTATATCGACCTTGATGGCTGATTAGTTTTGGGTTGCATAACTCTGTTGGCATGGGTGATTGCTGTTTCTGTAATTAGAGCCATCCAAATTGCAGTTGACATTGATAGTTTATTAAGAGGACTTGGCCCCGTCGAGCCCCGAATCCAGGCGAAAGGCCAGGCTGTTTGGCAGTCCTGTATCAGTCTGCTGTGTGTGTGCAACGGGTAATAAATCAAAGTTAGTATAGCAATCAATCCGTGACACAAAGGCGAACAAAAAGAGTCAAGACCGAAGTGCTGGCAATTTGAATGCCAGTGGTAAGTGGCCAAAGTCCAAACACACTCACAAACACACACACGGACAGGCACATGGCCAAAAGTCAACAACTGTGCTGGCAATTTGCTGCAATCATCCAACAACACATCCTCTGGCTCTGGCTCGTCCTTCCTTCTTCTCTTTTCCCAGGAGCCGATGTTTATGAGTGCAGCTAAATTGTTGTTCTCTGTTTTTCTCTCGCTGTTTTTCCGGTTTTCTTTTTCGCCGAGGGTTTTCCAGACCCTTGACCGATGATGGCTCACACACATCGTTTACCCCTCGTGGCCTCACCGCCTCTTGTGGCTGATATTTGCATATTTCTAAACAGGTGTAAATTAAATTTGACAAATTTTTTTGCGGCTGCCAGAGCGTGTCCTTGTGATATCCTGGACGCCCGCTAGCCCCCGCAGCAGTTTTAATAACATTTTGTGACATTTGCATAACTCTGAAGCCTGGTCATGATGCCGGCCCATAATTCAGGTTTATTGTCGGCCAAATGATGCAGTTGGATGGGATGTGAAACAATTAGTGCTGGATTTACGCACGTGTAAAACATTTTAATTAAATCCGTGCTGACGTGCCGCTTGGTTTTCCACTCCAGCCTGACAGCTCCTAGGAATTTTATTACACTTTCGAAGGTTGTGTGTCCCGCTGGGCTCCAGCACTAATTGGTGGCCAGGGCGATGCCGAAACTTCGGCTACGTTGTCACGGGCGACGCTCAAGTTTCCGTCAGCAAATTGAAATTGAAATGACAACACTGACAGGAGCAGCCAAACCATCAACCGCATTGGGAGAAGGAAAGGAAATGCAACTCGCGCATCTGCAAATAGAAAATTTCATGACAAGTGCCGAGCTGAAGGTAAGGGCGCAGGGTGGTGGGTGCTGGAGAGTGGAGAGTGGGTGGCAGGGTGGCTGGCTGGTCGACACGTTTCGCTGGGCATTGGTTTTTGCAATCGCCTGCCCTCCACTTTTTACCTAGGCCTTTTGCCATTTCTGCCGCTGACAGATCCTTGCATTATTTGCCAAATTGACAGTTTATGTTTGATCTGCTTGCCAACTATCAAAAAGCGACAATTTACTTGCGAAAACTACCAAATCCCTTTCGTATGGCTTTTGTAAAAGCGAATTAAATTTTACTGGCCTAAATGTAGTTTATTCACAAAAAGCACGGGAGAAGTTTTTGAATATAGAATAAGACGAGTTGATCTAGACTGTTCATTATACCCTTGCAGAGGGTATTATAATTTCAGTCAGAAGTTTGCAACGCAGTGAAGGAGACGTTTCCGACCCTATAAAGTATATATATTCTTGATCAGCATCACTAGTAGAGTCGATCTAGCCATGTCCGTCTGTCCGTCCGTCTGTCCGTCTGTCCGTCCGTTTATATGCAAACTAGTCTCTCAGTTTTTAAGCTATCTGCATGAAACTTTTCCAAAAGTTGTCTTTCTATTGCAGGTAGTATATAAGTCGGAACGAGCCGGATCGGACGATTATAGCATATAGCTCCCATAGGAACAATCGGAAAAATAAATGAAAAAAAATTATAACTTTGCTGTTTTTTAATTTTTTGTTTGGTTCTTCAACATATAGTAATGGTAAAATATTTCCGATTTACGGTTTAAATTTCATCAAAATCGGACGACTATAGCATATAGCTCCCATAGGAACAATCGGAAAAATAAATGAAAAAAAATTAACACTTTGCTGTTTTTTAATTTTTTGTTTAGTTCTTCGAGATATAGTAATGGTTTTATATTTCAGAATTACGGTTTAAATTTCATCAAAATCGGACGACTATAGCATATAGCTCCCATAGGAACAATCGGAAAAATAAATGAAAAAAATTATAACTTTTCTGTTTTTTAATTTTTTGTTTAGTTCTTCGACATATAGCAATGTTTAATTATTTCAGAATTATGGTATAAATTTTATCAAAATCGGACGTCTATAGCATATGGCTCCCATAGAAATAATAAAAATATATAAAATAACTATCTAATAATTGAGCTGCAAATCATCATAGTTTCAATGTTTTTTTTTAGCACATACTCAAGTAAATCATAATTTAAATGTTTTCAAAAGTATTTAATTAATGCAATAGCTGCAAGGGTATATGAACTTCGGCTTGCCGAAGTTTGCTTTCCTTCTTGTTTTTAAGTTGACTTTCGTTTTAAAAGCTAGTCGAAGCTTTGCCAAAAGACTTATTTTTATTATCGGAACCGAGTCCGGATGCCTTTATAAAAGTTATGCTAAACTTCGTTGTTTTCGAACAAATGCGCTTAAAACTCAAGCTTAGTAACTAAGAACCACATCACATAGCAGCCACAAGAATAATCAAACAATTTATTTAAGGGTTTAAACAAACTTGTTTTCAATTAATGTTCATAAAATATCGATTTTTCTTATTTGAAAAACGAAGTTAACATACATATATTCATATCAATCATAAACGTACAAAATTATTTTAAAATTATACTGATAGGACATATTGGAATATGTAAGCGTATTGAGCAACTCATTTTTCTTAAGGTGCAAGGATATATTAACATCCGCTTACCGAAGCTAGCTTCTTCTTGTTTAACACACATATTAACGAGAAGGGAACCAAACTTCGGCAAGCCGATGTCCTCCATTATTTTTGGCGCAGGGGCGTGGCAGCCAGTTTTTGACGCCTCTTCGAAAAAAGGTGGTTTTCGGTGAACATGATAGCCCTATCACAGTTTCGTTTGAAAGTACTTGGAAATCATTAATTTAATTAAGAAAAACGAATATGAAAACGCTTTGTGATTATCTGTTGATTTATGTATAACAATGTATACGAAACTTCAGAACAATCGATTGGGTAGTTTTGGCGATAGGATGCTCACCCACTTGGGGAAAATCGTATTCGAGGGAAACTTTAAAGCCAAAAATAATTAATTGTATAGCTCGAGGTCTCCATAGCTCAAACTATTTTTTAATTAATACATAGATATTAACATTTTCCTTTACAAAATTTGATGTTTGAATTTTTGTGTATTGAATAAGCGGAAATTGGATATTGTTTACACTTTCTTACCTCGATTGTTTGCCACTATGGCTTAAAATATAATAAACTCTGCAAGGGTATAAATATGTTAACATAAATCTTTTAAATATACTTTTTAACAATTTTAAGATAATTTAAGGGAAATGTTAATATTAGAATAGACATAAATTCCTAAGAAAAACAACCAATTCCGCAGTTTAAACGATTAAACCGGAACAAAAATAAAATCCCAAAACATTTAAAAGTGTAGTTAAATTATAGAAAGACAAAAACAAACATTACAGTAAGTTACAGTGATCGAAGTAAGAGTTTTAGGTACCACATTTCATAACTCCTTTGTTGTTGCCTACATTTACATAGTTCTTACTTTATGTGGTTAATTTAACCGTCAATACAGTAAAATTTATTTATTTAGTTTTGGTTACTTTCTTATGTTAAATTGTCTTCGCCGTCATTGTCAAGTTTATATTTATGAAAATTTTCATAGCTGCATTGCCGGACTCTGAATAGTTGTCAGCTTATGTGGCCGCCTCTTTGACTGTTAAAAGTTCAGGTTTAATGTATTTTTTCCCTTCCTTTTGTAAAAGTCTGTGCCAGCCACACGTTAGTGCCTCTCCGCAGGTGGCTGGGTCCAAACGATTATTCTGCATCCAGCATACTGCAGCAGACAATTGTAGGGGCAAAACTGTAATTGTAACTCACTTTTAAGTGCGTCTGACAACTTTGGTAATTAAGGAATTATGTCATGCGCACGTTTCCCACTGTAAAGGGTTCTCTCCCTAACTGGCTGCGGGTGGCAGAGCCATTTTTGATTGCGCCGGTTGCCTTGGTTTTCCTGTGTCGCACTCTGTGTTCTGTATATTGCATTTTTGCAATTGGCATTTAATTTCGAAGGTTGCTAAGTTGCATATTGTGTTTATGCACGCTGAACTCCCATTGAAAGGGATCCCCATTGTTGGTGCTCTGGCCAGGTGCAATATTCCGCCGAAAGTGTTTGAAAGCTGGCCCCTTCCCATCGGAGAAGCGGTGGGGTACCACAAAAATGATGACGTTGATAATAAATCCCCAGTTCGCTCCAATGGACACTGGACACAATTTAAAACTCGTCCTGGCCACGCACAGCTCGCACACAAAGGAAGGGGCCAACAGGACTGACTGTTCCGGGCAAACAAGTTAACGCTCCTCACGCAGACAGCAGCTGCCAGTGTGCGTATCTGGACGAGGCAGGTTAATGAAATACTTGGGCATGTAAGCTGGACGGGGGCATCGGCATCCCTGCCAGTCGGTCAACCGACCTGTCTCGTTCTTTCAGATGCCAGGGTCATGGCGAGACGGATGCCCCTTTTTGTGTTACCATCACAGTCCGTATGAGGTTCTCAGCTCGGGGCGATGGAAAGTGCAAAAGTTTGTTAACACTTTAAATTTAATACATGCTATTGAATATTAAACAAGGCATGGCCAACAATTATCGAGCATACGCCCTGTCGGCCGCCTCTGGTCCTTGTTCGCCTTTTGGCAGTGTAAGTGTGCTCTGTGGATAATTAACATTTGTATGCCAATATTTGCCGAGGCAGCCGCAAGCATCTAAATGAAAATCTCTGGCTGACATGAGGTGCTCTTCGCCTATCATCAGATTTAATTCCCATCTGAGGTGCGTGTTCAAACAAATGGGGCTTTAGTGTTCTGCTCTGGGGACATGGGGGTATGAAATTTACTCAGGTGAAAGAGTTAATCCGATGGTCAAGTGTGGGATTTGTATGGCGTATCTAGATTAAAATATTCTCAGAGCCAGAGCACTATGAAACTGAAGTTTTCGCCAAGACAGGCCACTCGTAATTAGATGCCAATTTAGTCAAATTGTTCAAATTGAACTGTCAGAGGAAGTATTACCAACCGTTCAACCCTTTCCAGCAGGTTCGAGGGGTTGCCCTCGAGTCGGACCGCAGACAAAAGCTCTGGTTCACAACCCGGCTAGTGGCAGCAAGGACCTCAGATTTGTCCTGACGACGCCTGCGTCCTTTGACGCTGGAAGGTTTGTTTTGGTCGCAACCACGACCTGCAACACGTTGTGTTTTGAATGCCTTGGCGGCAAACGGTTGGGTCTATAAAAGCTACCTTCCACGCTGGCTGCCAAACAGTTCCCATCATGATAGCAACGCACGCGGTCCTCATCGGAAACCCAGAGACTCATTAACGACGAATAATTGGTTTGAAAGAGGTGTCAGTGGCGACTGTTACTTCTGTGGCCCCTCGGTCGGTGGTGATCCGAGACAGTGTTTGTGGCTTTGTGTGCGGTGATTCCGGAGAACATAAATCAGAAATTTAATCAATCTCACGTGCCGACTTGCAGTTTCCCACAGTTTCGACGTTATTTTGGAGTGATTAAGTATACGCCAGGTAAGCCCGCCTAGCAAATCCCAGTGACCTAGTAAGAAACGTGGTCATTTGGTGAGCGCCCTGCCTGGCCACCAAGTCCTGCATTTTATGGACACATTAAGGCATAAACAAGGGCAAAAAACAAAGCACGTACTGAGTGCAAGTGCAAAAGTAAAGACTTTAAAGTGCCTGCCAACGGGGACAAGTTACGATTATGGCGGAAAATTCAAATTTTTCGCAAGCTATCCTGCCGCATCCTCACCCTCCTGCTCCTGCTCCTGCTCCTGCTTCTACTCCTGCTTCTACTTCGCATATCCCTCCCTAGGTGGGGTCTTCAATATCCAATTTTAACGGCAGCATTCGCTGGCATAATAAAAATTTATCGTAAGCGCATTAAATTTGTAGCCGCCGCAAGTTTCGCTCTGTCCTCCTTTTTTTTTTTAGGTGTAGAGACAAAGAGTCCTCGCAGCAGTTAACATGTCTAAGTAAGCTCTAAGTCGCCCTCAGATCTGCCTTTTGTGTGTCCCATCCGGAGGAGGAGCTGTGCCATGTTGTGCATTTTTATTGCGATTGTACAGCTCGCACATGCCAGAAAGCAAGCATCCCCCAGGAACCCCTAGAACATCTACTGGTGTGGGTCCATCATAAATTCTAAATTTGTCAAATAAATAGAAGGTGGAAAAAGCACCCGGTGGCAATACCCAATCCATTTGTGAGCTGGATTGGTGGAACCGTAATCGGATTTTACCATGTTTTTTCATCTCATCAGAAAACTGCTTTATGGGAATTTTACCTTTTTACTTACTATGGTTATCAATGGACTTCTTTTTCACTGGTTGGGGATTTTAAGCCATTTTAAGCCATCAAATGTGTGTGGAATAACCAATGCTTTAAATCTTGTAACAAATTTCGTTGTTACAGAATTTGATTTGCTTTTTGGAATATTCGAAGCTAGCACTGTAAGCCAAGCCAAAAAATTATAAATATTGGATTTTTATTCTTCAGGCCTATTTCGGCTTAGAAATTTTATTTTATGTATTTACATTGGCCAGCATTACCAGCCCAATCCATCTTGGTTTGTTGGAAAGTACGTCTTTCGAAACAATACGGTCTTTAAAAAATGTATAGCTTTTTATTTATTTGCTTGGGTAATTACTATTGAACAGACAGCAAAATGTATATCAGCCTAATATTTTCCCAAATTTAATGCTATTTTTTCTATTTTTTATTATTAAAGAGAGAAAACGGAATAAAAAATTCAGTTGGTTCTGATCTAAAAGTACCAGAATACGGAGAAAAGAAGCTTTAACTTAGAATTTCAAGGAATACCTCACTGTTGCTAAAATCGCATCTTTAATTTGGATTCGTATTTTCTATTCTATACATCTCGTTTTACAAAATTCATTCGCCTAATTGTTTTTTTTTCCAATGTTTTTCCTTGTATTTTTTCTTGTGAACAAGAAAAAATAAGCTTTATATATTCCATTTCTGTGAGGGAGTTCTTGGTAATCGAAAGCCGCAACTGTTTGCCTATCTCCCTCTGAGATTGCATAATTACTTTCACGTTTAAAGCCCAGTCGAGTTTGACTCTTAAGGCCGTTGTTAAGGGGCGGAGATGCTAATACTCACCTGACGCCTTCAGCCCTTAGTGTGTGTATACAGTCGCATGTAAATGCTTATGTTCCATATGTTTATGCTAGATTAAACGTTATTGCTGGCAAACTGCGAATGGGGGATAAAACACACATTCGCACACACGCAGAGCTATGCAGATGCCCAGCCCCAAAGGTATGCCTGCTTTTTATTGTATCTTAAGTAGGGCCAGCTGCGTAGCGCCTCGGGGACTCGACACGGGCGCACACTATGTCATAATGAAGTCTAGACCGGATGCCAGAAGTGCGTTGGCATTTACCATAGTTTGCACTGCTCCGCTGTGTGTGTCGACCCGATCGAGTTGATATTAAAGTCAGGCCCTGTGTCGCAAATCCCACCACATTCGCTGCCGTTTGTCATGGACATGGGTCCCCGTGAGGCGGCTTGTCTGTGAAGACTATTAATTACATCTGACTCGCATAATTGATAAACTGAATGCCTCTGGGCAAAGAGGTTCCCCATACTTTCGGCATGGTAGAGAGCTCTCTGGCTGTTGCAGTTGATACCTGTAAAGATGGTGGCTGCTGTGCTCGCATCACCCATACGCACTGTGGTACGCACAGGCTTATCCCTGAGAAAGCCGCCAGCTGGCGTGAGTTGCAATCCGTATGCAAAGCGCAAATTGAAAATGCACACGAGGGGAGTGAAGGGTTGGATGGCAGCCAAAAGTGGCAACTAAATGCCGGCAAAATGGCAGGACTGAATGCCTGGAAAACTGTATTGTTTCTTGCCTCTTTGTTGTATTAAAATTAAAAGCACATAAAAGGTTCAAAGCTTCCACTTGGCCTGACAACGGCCCCATGTCCCAACGTGTGAGCTCGTGTTTCCGCCTTAATGCCTCCATTTCCACTTACTTTAATAGTTTCTGCTCTTTTTCCGGACAGCACTTCTGGGCCCCTCGGCCGCCAATGGCTTCATTGAAATTTTAGCACACACTCGGCCGGAATGCTTGTGGGTGAACAGCCTCTTGATGCTGCGGTCTCATTTGATTAAAGTGCTGGACCATGTTTGTTGTCCTCCGCTCTTTGGCCACGATTATCATCTCGATGGGGATGTGTGTTTGGGTTTGTGCTGATTTTATGGTCCGACGGATTTTCCTTTTTTTTTTTGTTTTCGACCGGCCGCAACCGCTTCGAGTGCTCCTTTTTACCAGCTTTATTGAAATTTTATTGTATGAAATTGTCTCAACAAGCCGAGAGATGGGACACGTTTGAAGGCACTTGATGACCATCAAATGCTGGCCAACCAAACTGAGAAGCATTCGAGGAATGCGAGCCATGCCAAAGCAAACAGAAATCGCATTATATTAAAAGCAATTTTAACTTTTGAGACAAATGCCCATTTTGCTTTCTACTACTGCGAAACATGGCTCGAAATGGAAAGGAAAGGGTGGAACGTGTTTGTGGCACGCTCCTCAGCTGGATTATATAATGGGTATAATGGGTAAAAATAAAGTGTGCCAAGTGCGCCTGAGCTCAACATATTTATATATTTATGTAGAGCAATTCACATTAATTGCACAGCGATTTGAAGAAACCTTCCCTTCAAACGGGAAATTAATCTAGGACACCGACGTTTGCAGGACCAAAGCGGTCAGGGCGGAGTCTTTCTGGCTCTTTGCGCTGCAACCTAATTAACGTGCGCTATTCAGTCACATTAACAACAATGCATACTCACGTCGAAATTGTTTATAAATTATAATTTGATAGCACGCCTGAGTGAGCAGGGGATCGGGGAAGCAGCCCCAAGTTTGCACTCGATCAAGTGGAAAATCAAAACTAAAGACAAGGTTAAAACAGAGGCGAAGACAAACTGGGTGGTTGGGACATGCCAAGTGCATAACTCACCGCAGCAGCCTCTGCTGCTCCATCAGCACTCTTACCAAAACCTAGCTCGGTTCAATTTCAAAGTGTCAGACTCAGTGAGGCCAATCGAAACACTAAATGAAGACGGAATATCCTGCAAGTCCATAGACGCCTGTCATCGCTTAGCTCAGATGGGGAAAAAGTGCCCTAGTTCTCCCCAAATCCCCGTCCTCATGAGTCCTCATGAGTCCTCATGAGTCCTCATGCCGGAGCAGTCGAAAGGGTGCTGGAATTGTGTGGGAAAATATGAAACGCCATCAGCATATGCCTCGATGAATCTCTCACTATATTCATAGGAGTGTAGAGTGTATGTATGTGGGTCCTCCAGTCCACGCGCTGGGTCTATTGACAATCTCGGCTAAACTTCCGCCGACCGGCTGGCTGCCCCTTGTTGTTGCCATTTCGCCCGTTTTCCATTCCAAATACCGCGTGGCAGGCTCTGAGGCAGAGCAATCAATAAGTTTGTATGCCCGTCAATCCCCTCAACCACCTCAGAATCTGCAGCACGGCCCGAGTGGATTTTCTAAAAGTTAGCTGCCATTTTTTTCGTTTCTTCAGCCGCAGCGGCAGCAGCGTTGATAATATCAAATTGAGGTCGTTTTTCATCGTTCGGCCTTTAAGCGTTTAAAGTGGCTAAGTGTTATTCAAAAATCGATTGCAGACCGCGGCCTGCCCCCACGTCCCCCGCCTCAAACATGACAAATCTGACCAGCTTTTATGGGCTGATAAAGCAATTAATTTCGAATCGCCTGCTAGGAATAAAAAAGAAATCTGATCGGCAACCTGATAGGCAATTTGGGGGCCGAGGGATAAAATTAGGCAGCCACGTGGCCAGGAGGCAGGGAAGCCATCGGGCGCATCATCAGGGCCGATAAAGATTACGCGTATTATTATGTTAATCGAGATTATGATGACAGTCATCAGCGCCTCATCAGAAGCTGCTCCGTTTGCTGTCTTTTGTCCCTGTGACTCGGGTTCGTTACCCAGCTCCTCGGGTCTTTCGTTCCTCCTCCGCGAATCTGCGGGGTAAACTTCAACTGACATAGACCGACGCAGACACACAAATCTCTTTATAATCGTCCCGGTTCTGTCGTCCTTGACGAGGGAAATGCTGCCCTAGGATGGGGGCGTGTCCAGGAAGACGGGCCGGGTCGACTTGGGTTCGTTTCGAGGGAGGCTGGAGGCTGGAGGGTATTTGTGCCTACACTTGTACATTTTTATTTGTTGGCATTCCGCAATTTATTTCATATCTCTTCCAGCGGCCGTGGCAACTCCTGCGAACGCAATTTTTTGCCAGCTGGCCAGTCCGTCAGTCTGGCAGTCCTTCTGTCCGTCAATTTGTTGGCTTTCTGTCAATGGCTGGCGGCCTTTTGAAGGCGCGGCGTGCTGCTCACTCCCAGGTCGCTACACTTTGAGAAAGTTTGAAGCCGTGAGGCGGCATCGCTGGAATGCCGTCAAAGGAAGCCGTATACATGACGGCGCTGGCGCTGGCGCTGGTGCTGGAGTGTGCTGACAAGAGGCCTAATCAAATTATGCCCACTTTGCTGTCCGCTGACGTTGGCCTGGCGGATGATACGAAACAAAGTAGGTTATGCCGGAGACGGAGATGTGCTCATTAGGCCAGATGCGAGTGGGCTGATCTGATTGTCAGCTTTTCCAGCTGCCCATTAGTCATGTGTGGCAGGGCTGGGACAACGTGACGTATGCTTAATATATATGTTTTTCAAAATCTCAAAGTTCGTCAGACCCTCTCGTATATTGGCTGGGTAAAAGTTTTGCCTCGGCTCTGGACGTTATGGGATTCCTGGCGTGCTGTGAGTTCGGTCTTCTGAGTCTCGGTCTCAGTCGTCGGATTGCCAGGAATGCTGTTTGTGATTTTTCTTTCCGTTTTCTTTTTAACATTTTTCACCGTGTCGCAGTGCCGTTTTTCCCCTTCCCCCCGTCTCTTTGCTGTGCTGGTTGTTTGCTCGTGTTTCCGATGTTTCCACGCTTTTCCCTTCCCATTTTCCTCTCCATTTCCCGAACTCACTCACGCGTAAAGCGCGCGTTGCGTGCTTTATGAATCTGCCCTGGCACTGCTTCTCTATTACGTCCTAGACAACTTGAACTTGTCCTCCTACTTCATCATCCTCCGTGTCGCCTTCGTCTTCGTCTTCTCTCCGGGTACTTCTCCTTGTTTCCGGTTGATTTTCAGCTGCGTCCTTTGTGCCTTCGCCCGGTCCCATTTCCTCTGCTACGTCCCACGGCATTCGTGTTTATTAAGTCTAATTCAATTTTGTGTGAATTTTATTTGTTGCATACATTAAGGCTGATGACGTTGAAGCCTCCCCAAGCCATCCCAAGCCATCCCAACCTCCCCAGTCCGCCTTAGGTTCCGGTTCAAGATCTGGGACTCACGGGCACTGAGGTGCTGCGCCTTCGTCACAGTTGTAATTACACACTCTACGCAATTTAGAGAGTTCTTCTATGAAGTTTTTAATTAAAACTTTGATAAATAAGCTCAATTTATATCCAGCCAGATATTTAGCATTTAAAAAAAAAACGCCCACGCATGAGTTACCCCAGTGCTCCCTCCCTTTTTCGCGGAAGCAGACTTTGTGTTGGTGTGCATTTCTTTGAGAGTGCCGATTTCCCCAATTTAATTGGAATTTACCAAGAAATCCTTGGTCTTTGAAATTGCCGGAACGTGCATGACCAGACATAAAGCGGACAGGCTGAGGAGTAAAATAAACTGACAAAGTAAATATATTCTCCCCTAAGAATGGTAAATAAATATGCCATTCATGGCCACCAAAAATAGGTTAAAGTTTGCACTATTACACTTTGCTCGCACCTTTTGCGAACGAAACGATTCATATTCGTCAGCAATGCAATTCTACTTTTATACACCTCGTATATAAATATATGGAAATTTATGACTGTGATGGCTTTCCCACATTTGTTTCAATTATTCACAGTTCGAATAAAACATGCATATAAATTCAGTTTCAATGCCAAGTGTGGGATTGTTCGACAGCGGAGTACAATTTGCAGGGCTGGTTGGTTCCCAGTACCGTTCTGCAAGCTTATAAATTTTTATCGCTCTTGACATAGACGCGTACACCCAGCGAGTGCAAAGTGAGCCCGCATGAACTGCCAAAATTGGCGAGCACACACACCCACAATCCCATTCAAGCGTCCTGGGAAAGTGGCCCCAAGTGGGTCACAATCGGGCCAAGTCAAATCAATTGACGCCAAGACGCGTCTGCACACTCGGGCAGGGCCATTGTCGTCGTGTTTGCTGGCTGACAATGCGATTAACCCACAAACGGCCGGGGCAGACGTGCCCCGAGTCCTCCTCCGGGTAAACTGTGGCAAGTCCGCCTGCCACTGTCATTGCAAATGCAACTGCAGCTGTTGCTGTTGCTGTTACTGTTGCTGTTGCTGTTGCATGGAACGTGGCCACCCAAAGCACCCAGACATTGCATCGATTGCATAGCCAACGGGGCGGATGGGTGATGAACTGTGATGAGAACTAGCTAAGTACTTTTATTTCGATATCTTTTTTTTTTTGGTATAACCAGGTTGTGGTCTATATGAAATTTTGAGACTATTTCTTTTTTTCAAAGGATAAAAACGATTTTTATTTTTTTTGGGGAACTTAAAGGAACATCTTGGATGATAATTTCTTCGCCTGCAAAGAAAAATACAAAATCACTCTTTGACACCTTCTACTACTAAGAAGTGAGGAATAAATTAAATCTTAAAACTACTATTGCACTGCAAAAACTCGAGGGAGTGTCTCAACCGATTAAACCAGCTAATAATAGATATCATTCTTTGCGTGCAGTTGTAGGATTTTTTTTCTTCATGTTCCCTTTCTATCCAAATACAATTTGTCTTTAGAGTTTGTTTAGATTGTATCAACAGCAAAGGAAACAGATAATGTCATTAAACAATTATTTAATGTATTGGCCATCGTTAGGTATGAGTATTCCTACCTTGCTCAATTGCTCATCTCTGGAGCCCAAGAACGAATCAAGGTATTTTTAGATAGATTTTAACTGGTTTTGCAATATGAGGCTGTGATATGTGTTCAATACCACAATATATAAAGATGCCTTTTGTGTCGAGATCGCCATTCTGAGTCGTTTAAGTCAGTAAAAAAAAGTGTAATGTGATGGAGAATGATCAAAAACGAATCAAGGCAATTTCACCATAGACTTACTGCAACTTTCAACGACTTTCAGATGCCAGATTTATACAAATAAAAGCAAAGAAGTAACCCCTTTCCCAAATTCCTTTTTGTTGGTACCAATTTCTACATAGTTGATGTTCAAAAAAACTTTGTTTTTTACACTTCAACGCAGTGACAGAAGTAAGAAAAATATTTGGAAAAACAAATATTGTTCAATTGCCACGTTTTCAAATCAAATATCACTTTTCTACCCAATTTTTCTGTCGTTTTTGCTTAAGAATACAAAGAATGCCTGTTAAAATAAGGTTGTGGTTTTTATAACGAGTTTGCCAAATTTTGAACAGCTCATAACTTTTTTAGTTATCGTGAACGCTGTTATAGAAAACTCGCTTTTAGGGCAAAAGCGTTTGCCCGACTTTCACCTGCCATAACTTGCAAAGTATTTGTAGTTTATTCGTAAAAATTGAAACTCACATTCTTATAAAGCTGGTCTGCTGACTTATGTATCTATGTATGCTCCCTTTAAAAACAAATGTTTTCCAAATTTGTCTTACCATAGAAGTTTATTTGAGTAAGTAAGTAAGTTTGAGTTTATTTTGAGTAATGGGGCTTTCACACAGACTGACTGTTAGAAGTACAAGTACAGGATATACGCATCACTAGCAACGGCCAATAGCAGTGACAGCCAGGCGCATGGCTTGCACTATTTTGGCCAAAAGACAAGTAGAAAGGAGCAGGCGGGTGTCCCACTGCTGTTGCTTTCTCGGCGTCTGTGGTTTGTTTGTGTTTAATTTGTGGCTCTGGCAGATGCTGACAATCGATGACGAGCCCTCGGAGACTGGCTGCAGCGAGTGTCAGCTATCTGCACCTGCTCCCAACCAACGTTTCCCTTTCTCGCGCCTGATTAAGTTTTTGCATTAATTTACCCGCAATCTCGATGGCCCCATCCTGGTGCTCGTCCTCGTCCTTGGCTTGTTTGCTTAGCCATTAGCCGGGGATTCTGTGACCTGCGGGTCGTGAGAGCAGAGCTTTTGGGGTTGACCTTTTTTTTTCAGCTAGTGGCAGCCAGTGCCAACAGCTTTCGCCTTGCTGGCTTTTCATGCTTGGCTTGCAATCAAATTTATTAGATCCTCTTTCAACCATCTCGCAGTCCTCATCAGCGCAAAGTCGATTACAAAATCTGCGTGCGGAACCTTTTCTTGATTGCGAAGTCGCACAGAACTCGATTAGAGTGCGGCAGAGTGCAGCTGCCGATAAGGACACAGATAACGAGTGAATCGAAGTCGGTAAAACGCCAGAGCTAAGAGCCCTGTGATGTCACTCCTGGCCAAGCCGACAAAGCCGCTCATGAATCCGGCTCCAGCTCCAGCTTCGATCCTGTTTCAGTTTCCGCATCTATGCCCAATCCATCCAATTAGCCGAGTAGTAAGCCACGTGGCTCGGCTCTGGCTTCCCAATTTGCATCAGACTCCGGTTGCTGCAACTAATTTGTTGTTCCTGCAGCTAAGTTTCTGTCCCTCAGAGTTAGCTCATTAGGAACACGACAGGATCGTAAGGGCTTCAGCGGCGGAATAATGAGCTTAGTTCAAGTGCAAACTGTTTGCCCGAGTGCCGGGCGGTCAAAAGGACCTTAACCCCGCCCTCGCCCTCGCCACCGCCACAGCCTTCTATATTTAGATACCTCAACAAAGTTTTTCCCAACACTTAAGTCGAACAGATAAAAGGCGTTGTCGTTGTCCTCTGCCCGCCTTTTCACGGGGCACTCGGCACCCTAACACTCCATTCCAAGCTCTTAGCTGCCTGTTCTCGGCGGCAATTTGCCGTGATTAGTATAAATAAGTAACAGTTAGTGACCCATTTTCCGCACACCATTGAGCCAGAAGGAAAAAGGCTTTAATGTTTTGCCTCCACCGTGAAATTGGTTAGACCAGATATGTGTTCGCTAGGTTGGTCCTATGTGGTATGTAAAATTTCATCCCTTGCCAGCACAGGCATATTTTTATACTCGCTAGACGAAGAGTAAATAGAACATAAAATTAAATCGCGGGTGTCACATGCGTGTCCGACACTTTTCTTTTAAATTTCATCTTTGGAAAGTCCCAATGACGTCTCTGTTAAGTTTAGGAACTGTAAAAACTAGAAAGCTGGAAGCAAATCAAGATTTAAATTTAATTGAAATGTAGTCTTTAAATCTGAAAAATGTATTTTGGAAATAACTTTCTGAGAAGTGTAAGAAAGGTTGGGTTTGAAAAATTGATGCATACTTTTCTAGTTAAAAATAGGTATGTTTTATTTGCTAATGAATAAATATTGAAAAGAGATTTGTCTGTATGCCCGAAGCAGAACAACGATGAAGAGAAATGAATGGGAAGCTGATGAATGCTATAGCAACATCCTATGCAGACCTTGCCCACAAACACAAAAATAAAATAATTATTTAATAATTTTAAATGTAGATGAGCTTAATTTGCACATATGCAACGTCAGATTGTTTTGTGGATAATATTATATATATATATATAATATGTAATATTATATTAGTATTTATGATGTCAATAATAATTGCAATAAGTGTTGTATTTCCATAAAATAAAATTGTATTGCTGAATAGATAAAAAAACCTTTTTTTTTGTAATGTAAATATAAATATAAGCGAAATGCTACCCAAGTGGCAGCTAAATCTAATTGAATGGGAAGCTGAAGAATGCCATAGCAACATCCCACGTAGACCTCGCCCTCAAACACAAACACAAAAATAAAATTATTATTAAATATTATTAAATGTAGCTGAGCTTTAATTTACACATATGCTACGACTGATTGTTTTGTGGATGTTATTGAAAAGTATATTAATGTAATATTAGATCGGAATTTATGATGTCAAAAATAATTGCAATAGGTATTGTATTTCCATTTTATTGTATTACTGGATAAAAAAAAAGGTTTTTTTTTGTAAATATAATTTTTTTATTATTTGATAAGCGAAATGATACCCAAGTGGCAGCTTAATCTAATCTAATGGATAGCTGAAAAATGACATCCTGATTAGAACTCGCCCGCAAACACAAAAATGAAATATTTTTAAATGTAGCTGAGCTTCAATTTACACATATGCAACGTCAGATTTTGTGGATATTGTTAAATAATAAATAGATCAGTATCTATGATGTTAATAATAATTGAAATAAGTATTGTATTTCTATGTAATACTATGTATAGATAACATAGCTGTGTTCACATGTGCAAATCTCTTTTATAATGGCTAGCGAATTGGCAATGCAAAATCGTGTAATAAAAGTAGCGTTAAAGTTTAAAAACTGAAAAAATCTTTTTAGTGCAAAACTTTACTGCTTTTACAGCAATGATTTACACCTTTGGCTCGGAGGATGGTAGAGGGTACACGCACACCGCATGGGACGTGTGGGGGGCTTGAAAGGTGTTCGGGATTGTGGGTTGAGAGGCTGGAGGACGATCCAGAGCTGCCATCATCGCAGTAATCAACAGTTAAACGGCAACGCCTGGTGGCCCAGATTTTGGGTCGCCACTTTGTAATCGTTAAGCCTGTCCTGCCGCCAACTACAACTGCCGCTGCCGCTGCCGCTGCCGCTGCCGCTGCCACAGCCCTTATATTGCGCAAGGGGTCAGAACGCGATGTGCGAGGAGGTGAAGGGGGTGTGATTATGTGGCCGGGACTTCGGGCCTGACCAGCATCAGCGTCGTAAAATCATTTGTTTATCGCTACGGCCGTTTTCGGCCCCATTAGCAGTTCAAATCCAGTGCAATAAATCCTCGAGTTGCTGAAAACAGGGCTAATTCCTTGGCATGTATGGGTGTTTGGCGCCAGATGGCAAATGACGCTACGATTGGCATGCAACATAAAAGCGTATTTTATGATTGAGGGACCACAAAGCCACAGCTCACAGCACGCGCAGCCACATGCCCAAAGTTAATCACGTATAAAATGTAACACTTTATAGTCGTCAAAAGTCCTTGAGCCAACCCCCCAATAAAGTTGCCCATTTTCGGTACAAATTATCGTAAACCTTAAATAAATTTCACTTTGTGGATTTAACATTAACAAATGGCCGATTAATCAAGTTGAACCGTAACACATGTTGCAATAAGTTGCGGTCAAAGAGTGGCTGACCAGAAAATTCCAAGTCACTTAAGAAGTTTTGGCTAAGTAAATTTCAAGCCAACTCAAACGGGAAGCCACTAGCTATTACTTGGTTTACGCAGCAGTTATTTGTAACAAAAAAAATACTTTATAATGACTCAAGTTGGTGTTTATGTTATAACTATAGTAAAACTTTAGTTAACAACTCGAAAAGTTAATACAAGCAAGAAAGAACGCCCAAGTCAAATTTGCAGACTCTCAGATACCCAACACTTTACAAAAAGTGTTGCCAAAGACAACTTTTTTCGGGGTATATATTATCCATACAAACTTATTGAGACCAATATCATGGCCAAAACAGTGTGTCATTTTGGACGCGTAAAAGTGGGCTTGGTAAATTTTCCTAATAAACTTTCGCTGTATAATCTTACAATTCTATAGGTCTTTAAACTTCTGATTTGTTTATAGCTCATATGCTTTACATATATAATTTATATATATACTTTATACATAACAGATAAATTATAAATTTAATTTTACGAATTACATGTATAGGACTTTTCAAAAAGTAAAGATAGAACAAACTTGTGCACGTGGATTTAGGTGTGTAAGGGGCTTTGAAAACATATTTATAGCAAAAGCTTTGTACACCACTTTTAATTTCACTTTTTGCCCGAGTGTGGTGTAAACCTCTTAATCTCTTAAACCTAAAAATCAGAATTTTTACGTGTTTTACTAATAATAAAATTGCGTATTTAAATTTAGTTATCATAATTTATTTACCCAAAAAATTGCCATATTTTGTTACCAACGGACTTTTAAGCTGCTTCTTTTGTAATGGCGTATTGCGGATTATATTTTTTTACATTTCCAGCAGCTCATTTGTTTTTGTCAACAATGGTTATTGGATTTTCGTTACACAGAAAGAGAGGTCTTTTGGCTACACACGGTATTGTTTGTCAAAACGATGTACTAACTAAAAAAAGTCAAACATGCCATTTTAGTTTTGACTTTAGAGCAACTTTAGCTGGGACTGGAACATTTGATATGCCCTTTATAATAGGCTGACCTAATGTTTTGTCTACTACACACGAGTTTCTGACAGTGTGACAGTTGATGGTTGAAGGCTAACGCACATGTCCATCATCTGCAACAAAAGCGGTTTACATGAATGTTTGGTGCGATCAAGCGGAAGTACTTCGCCATTAGGCACACAGATAGATGCACACACTCATGGCCACACGAGAGTTGGCAACTTTTCGCGGCCTTTTTTGTGATATGTTGGAGCAACTTTTGATCTCCCTGCGGTATCTGAGGCATTTTAATCAACTCCGGAGCGCAGCAGGTCGCATTGGAATGCGGCTAATAAATATTCATAAATGCTGCCCTCGCACAAATTGTTTGACGTCTGTCCGTCTGTCTCCATGGATGCAAAAGTTTAGCCCGGCTGGCCAGGCCCGATTGACTACAGCTTTTGGCTTTTCCCACGACTTGCTGGTCCCAAATCCCTCCGGGCCAGTTGAGTCCTTAAGCCACAGAGCTCGGCTGTCCTTGTCCCAGTGTTTTCGCAACAGGCAAATGTACTTTTGATGACATTTTAAACGCCTCCGAGCCTAGGAATGCATTCAGCCAGAAGCTTCGGCCTTAGCCAGATGTCATCCCCTAAGAAACTAATCAATAAGATGCTTCACTTCACATATGCCTTCTATTTCTGACTTTTTCCGGGCTATGGTTCCATTCTTGCTTACCACAAAAGCCTGCTGAACACATTCCCAATAATCGCAGGGGCAAAGCCATAAATTGATTTTCAGAAAGACGAATAAAAAAGGGAACACCAATTTGCTGCTTTCGATTTCATTTTCCTCCCTATTTGTGCGTTGATGTTGTCCTGGCAACCTTGCAGTTCTGAGCTGCTGGAGCAAACACGTTCCGTAAAAGTTTTAAAGGGTCCCTGCCCTTTGAGTTGTTGATGACATGTTTCGGTTGTCCGTGGTCCGTGGTCCGTGGTTCGCAACCGGGAAGATAAAAACAAAAAATGTCAACAGCAGGAACGCTTTTATTTGTGGAAAACAGAAAAATTAATTCAAGTTCGGCTCCTTCAGCTTGCTTTAAAATGTGAAAGCGAAAACTTTTGGCCTGGCTTGGCAATTCTTTTATGTTTTCCACAGCTGTTGGCAGTTGTCTTCGGCGTGGGCCTAGTAGATTTAATTAAATTTTGGTATGGAAAAACATTTTCAAGGCCGCTGCGTGTGCGAAAGTTTGCGTAGGAGGTTCCGGAAATCATGGGACATGTTCAAACTAGAGTCCTGAGGGGTGCAAACTCGCTGTTTTAATATTGATATTTAAATTTTCTAATTTACCCTACTCGTGGGAAATTCGCTCCCCCATTTTTCCATACAATTATGTCATTATCCGCACGCTTTCAGCTCATCTGAAGCATCACTACCTGCGCTACTTCACATCGCATTTACCAGTGCAAACATATACTCTTTGTTTTTTGCCCAAACTATATGCAAATTAATATGCATTCGGCTGCTGCTGTTGAGAACAACAACATTTTCCGTGCTGGTGGATTTTTCATTAAAAATTATCCTGAGCACAATGTAAATAGTTGTGAATTTGCATGGCTGCCTGCCGACAAGAGTGCTGCAAAAGTTCAGGTGCTTTTTGCATTTGCAAATTCGACCCAGCCAAGCCGAGATATTAAAAATACGATGCCCCGCCTGTGGCGAGCCTCACATGCATTAGATATTCCGCTCTCTAAGTTTGCAGCCAAGGCTAAAATAAGTGCTGGGAAATAATCAAGTACTTAGAAGGTAAATGTGTTTGAGGGGCACTTTAACGCAGTGCATTTCCAGATATAAAAGTCATAAATCCAGGCAGATATTATTCCGCACTCGAAGTGCAAGTGAGCCAGGCCAGATGACGAAGCCATAAACCACCTGTGCAGCTGGGGAAGTAAAAGTTCAGCTTTCTGCTGGTGTGACATCTAGGCCAGAACAGACCATCCACATCGGGGGAGCAATTTGTTAGTTTTCACTGTGAATTCATTAGCCCCGGAATAATTAACTGCCGATGCAGTCTGCACTCCTAAATTGATCGTTATTATCTGCGCGCGGGTGGGAACTGAAACTCAGCCATCCAGTTAGGCGTATAACGAATTTTGCCCACTCATGAGCAGCAGCAATCTGTGCAGTTGATGGCAATAAATTGCATTTACCAGGAAAACCTAATTATATTAAGTTGCAATTACGGGAAACGAGAATGCCGGAGGATAGCCAGCGCCTGATGGCCCAGGTGCAAATGGCTTTAAGAACTGCAAAAATGCTGGCAAATTGAGTTGGCTGCACACTGCATCACATTGCATCATACATGCTCATGCAGAGGGCCAAAAGAAGTCCCACTCCATCGCTCACCGTGTTGGTCTGTTACTTTATGGGGCATGCGTTTTCGGCTCTTATTTGGATTGCATCCGAAGAGCTCGAGCACCCACTTGAATGGGTTTGTATGGGCTGGCTCCCGTTTGTATCGATGTCGGGCTATTTGGCCTGGCCTCTGGATGCCGAGCGCACCCATACGTTTATCTGATTTGTGGGGCGAGTACGTGAGCAGATTATGATTACATGCAGTGCGCTGCATGCCACTGCACATTCAGATACTTTGAGCTCCGGCGGCGGCGCCTCCTTTGGCAAAGCCAATCAGAGGCAGCAAACACAAATGGATGGGATGCAAACTTGCCGGCGAAACTTAAAACATAAATTGCAATACCGTATGGTAAAATTATGGAAACGTTGCAGTTTTGTTATATCCCACAAAATGGTTCCAGAGTTAGTTAACCATTTGTTAAGGCCTTGGATTTTAAATCGAGTAAATGCAGTTTGACAAATGTAGGTTTGAATTTGGTCTTACGTTTGTCAACCATTTTTAGGCATCGGTCTTTAGATCACCATAAACGGCAGTAAATGTAGTGACAATGTGCATTAAGAGTGTGTGCATAGGAGACTATTAAACCTAGCCGCAGAATTAAAAATCTGCAGTGATGGTCCGATCATAACAAGAAATACACCAATCATAACGTATCGCTAAAATAGTGTACATAAATAGCTTAACGAAAATAACTAAGTTCAGGGGAAACATGTTTTATATTTGAGATCTTGGTTCCGGTTTAGAAAAACGATCCACTTATCTTCCAGAAGGAATAAAAACACGAATCATTTGCTTTATAGCCAAGCGCGCGTAGTTCAAAGCTACGATCTCGCATGAATGCTCGTTACTTATTTAATTTATTTAATTATAATATTATTTATTTATTTAGTCGAATCTTTAATTATTTTAATCATGTTTTTGCTTGAATAAGTATTCATTTAGTTTCGTGTGTTAAACAAGACGCTGTTAGTCTGGTCCCTAAGTCTCTAAGCGTGCCTAAACCCAATTATATGGCGTATTCTAAAATATTAAAGATCACTCCTTTTATTTGAACTTACAGCTTCGCACAACTTCGCGACCGGAAGCGGAAGTTGCCAGGCCGGAAGTCTTGCTGCTTGTTGCTGTCCTCCTCATCGCCGCTTGCCTTTGAAATGGTAATGGCCAACGTGAAGGTGTTGCTACAGCACTGAGCTCGCAGCGGAAATCGAGGAAGTGTTTTATCTTACAATGCCCCGTCTCTGGCCTAAGCTCACGAATCCGGCATAATGCAGCGCTAAGGCCAAGGGAACAAACAAATTTAGGCATTCCTCCACAGGGCAAACGAAGCTGAACAGTCGCAGGACGAGAGTAGTACACTGAACGACAGGCGATTGCCAAAAAGGACGAGTCGACAGAGCGGCCAACAGCATGGCGGACCTGGAGCGCATACGCCTTGTCCTTTTGGGCGGCGCCGGCGTGGGCAAGAGCTCCATTGTGAAGCGCTTCCTGTTCAAGACCTACACGGACAAATATCGCGCCACCGTCGAGGACCTCTACAATCGCGAGTACGACCTGGGGGGCGTCACACTAAAGGTGAGTCCTGGCCCTGCATCCGGTCACAGTGCAATAAGTCTGAAAACCCAAGCAGCGAATCCAGGTGTGCGCTCTTTTTTGTCTTTGCTTACTGACATTTCAAGTGGAATTTCGCTGTAATTTGTTTATGCGAGTTTAAATGTCGGCAGTTCACTCAGAATTCGCAAGCCATAATTTGTCCTTTCATTCTGAAAAGAGTCAGCTCTTTTCAGAAAACCTTATGCCAGGAAAAACAAAGTGCCTTTATTTGCACAGACTGAATTTTATTTCTTTAAGGTTGTTAACCACAATTCAAGGGCTCAAACCGATAATGGTTGGTTTAATTTAACTAGTAAACATTAAAATAACTGTTTTCGATAGTTTATTTAGGGGATCAACTTTGTAATGATTACCATGTTCTTGTTCTTGAATCAAGTTAAGTTGATTCTTGAAAAGTGATT
This sequence comes from Drosophila gunungcola, assembly GCF_025200985.1. NCBI lineage: Eukaryota > Metazoa > Arthropoda > Insecta > Diptera > Drosophilidae > Drosophila > Drosophila gunungcola. The sequence goes on along the minus strand of NW_026453170.1, from coordinate 1,443,246 downwards.
GGCTCAAAAAAGTTCTAAAATATGAACGCAGTTCTTTAAAGAAGAACATTCCTTTTTAAAAATGATTGGACATTGGGTATTCCCGGGTTAAAATCCCAGAAAAGGTAATCAATTTATACATATTTTTTTAATGTTTTTTTTTTGCTAACGTTCTGCTTTTATTTTAATTTTTATTAAGTTGACCTGAAAAGTATTTTATATATATAAAACTTTACTTATCAGTTTATCATAGTCTCTGTCATTCTAATTTTAAATGAAATCAAAGAGAAAAGAAAAAATAATGAGAAAGAGAAAAAAAATGTTCTTTTTTTTGTATTTGCTTACAAAAAATACCAGTACTATAGCAAAATGTACTCAAATGAAACCCCTTTTGTTACTAATTTTTTAATTAATAATACCAACCTGATTTCGAACCTGCCCTTATCCCAAATGTATTATTATTATATCCATCCTCGACCATTTATTTCGGCTGGATTCCAGAAGTTAGAACCGACTTTATTAACCCAATCAGTGTTGTGGTCATCAAATCGCAGGAAACTCTAAGCCCATTAATTAGGTAGAAATCTTCTAATTGGACGTCTGGAGAGTTTCCATAGTATCTGGGCTCCGCCGGCAGCAAGGACATAACGCTCCATATGCAAAGTATTAGCCAAGACACGTGTGCTTCTGGTCTCTTGGCAATTGAGGAGCTTCCCGAAAGCCTATTTGTAGCAAATCGAGTCGGGCAGAAGTGGTTGGTGGCTAAAGCCGAGCCCATCTCGGGGCCACAGCTCAGGATGATTACACATATTGAGGTTGAAAACGCAAATTGAACGAATGAATCTCAACTGATTTAAACGCACTTACGGCAATCTTGGGTGAATAGTTTGTGGGTGGGAGTGGGCTTCCTCCTTTCCGTCGCACTGACTGACAATCTGACTGACAGCTTGGCAGCCGTGTGGGCGGAGACTCATTAATCAAATTTGCACACGCTCAAAACAGCGGAAACAACAGGGAAAATGTGGCCCACTTCCCATCCTGCTGAGTAGCCGGTGCTGCCGGTGAATGAATTCCGTACTTGGGTGCTCTAATATGCTACTTAAAGAGGGGTAATTAATGGCTAATAACTTGCCTTGCCAGCGGAAATGCACCGGAAACTGATAACTTCTCTATATTACTTTAATCGGGTCTTAATCTACGGCCTATGGATATCCAAGGAGGGAGTTAACAACCCAGAAAGGTATCTATAAGGCAGTCATCACAGCTGCCTTACGCCTTACGACCATGTCGTGCCAGAGGAAACTTCTGATGGAACATCATTCACTGCGGAGCTGAAGCTGATTATGTGCTGTTCAAACTTGTCTTACACCACAAGCACATGTTTGGCGAACAAAAGTTGAGCTGAAAGTTGATTAATAGGTGGGCTGCAAGGCCGCTGAGCGTTGCCGCCTTCATTATCATCGCTAGAAGCTGGCCAAATCGATTCCGAGAGGTTGTTTGGCGACACTGACACTCCTGGTGGCGACGCCGTTGCCAGGATTTGGCCCGTACTTCCGCTCCTCGTTCCCCTAGTTCTTCGATTTAATTAATTTCATTTTAGCGACCGATGGGGTGCGCATCCATTACTTTGGCTCGCATCGGTGGGCAGGCCCAGATTGGATTCCACTCGGGAGTTGTCACCGAAGCTTAAAGTGATTTATTCCTGGCCACCTTCGGTGCAGTGTCCAGGCAGCCAGGCAGCCAGGCAGCCATTCAGCCAGGTGCATTCAAAACAATTTCACGTGGACAATTTGCGAGACAGCTCGCCCAATGGCCCCCTTTTTGGAACTAGAAGCTCCTGCGGCCCGCTGTGACTGATTGTCGGCACAGCGTGTGGCCATCAAACGGCAACATTACATTGCACTAAACGATTTCTGCTCTTTAAAAGCAATTTTGTGTAGGTTCGTGGATGTGCGGCACAGCAGGATGGATTTGATGCCTTAAACATAGATGTTCGAACAAAGCCGGGCCGGCGAACAATGGCTGACCGTCGAGAAATGGTGTCAAAAATATAAATTGTGTCATTCAGTAAAGTGTTTTTAATAAAGTTTACTCATTTCGGGCAAACAATGCGTTACAAATTTGCGTCACAATGGCCAGGGCTGTCAATAGCGAGCGGATAAGGATGCAAGGCGATGGTACTGACAGGACTAAGCGGTTGGCTTTGCCTCCTGGCTCTTTGGCCGACTGGCCTTAACAAGCTATTGACATTCCGGATCGCGTTCACCCGCGGCGGTGTATACAACATAACTGATGCTGACACGGGGATTAGTTGGCATCAAGTGAGCATTGAGCGGCCACAAGCCAGGAGTCACGACCCAGGCTCCACCACCCAGACAACCTTCCGCTCTCCACCGACAAATCGTTTAAAAGGCACTTTATTGAATGTCCTTTGAGTTAAGAGGTCTCTCAAAAAAATAACCAGTGAACGGAAACATAAAGGTTTTACGTGTGAAACATTATTAAACATTGTATATTGACCAAAGTTGCGTTTTGAAACAGCAAAATTTTAAATATTTAGATGTTTATATTATAATCTTAATTTGTAATACCACAATGATTCTAGCGTGCAGATAAGATTTTTCAGAATAATTTCTGTAGTGAATGACTTAAATTATTGTATTCGTTGAAAAGTATGTAACAGGAAGAAAGAAGCGTTTGCGACAATATAAAGTACATATATTCTTGAGCAGCAACAATAAACGAGTCGATCTAGCCATGTCTGCTGTCTGTCCGTATGGCCGTCATAAACGTCGATATCTCGGAAACTAAAAAAGCTAGACATTTGGGACTTGCCATGCAGATTCTAGTAGTTCCAAGTTTACTTTTAAGCTGATTAGGTGTAGGTGCTGGACTGTGTGTGTGTGTATTTCGGTCGTATCTATCAGTAGACACAAACATTTAAAAATCAAGCTAGTATTTTAGAAGCTATGAAGTCCTGTGTCGCCGCTCTGCCACCGCTGCTTGGCCGCTGCTCTGCCGATAATCGCTGCAGTAGAGAGACAAACTGTTAGTGGGACGTGGAGGTGATGCACGCACTTAGCTTCTACTGTTGGATGTGCAGTTCGACAGATGGCGGCATCTAAACTTCTGTTGGTTTGAAGGGGAAATACTTAGTTTGAAGTTTGTTGGCTAAGTCGGAAAACTTGACTACAGCGTTCTTCCTTGATTTAACAGTCTTTTGTCGCTAGTTATTTCATAACTAGTGTAATCCCATTAATTCGCTTAACCTTATCGGAAAGTTGTTCATAATGACATTTTCCTTCAAATTAAATGTCAATGTGGTGTGAAATTAAAAACCGAGGCGGCTTAGTACAGCCGATCTCAAATGGTTGGCAGTGTATTGCCTGTATAGGGCCATTCAAAATTAATTATTCGTAATTTGCTCTGCGTTATCCTGTACACTTTGCCGTCCCTTTGCAGGTGGACATTTTGGACACGTCCGGTGACATGCAATTCCCTGCCATGCGGCGCTTGTCCATCGCCACCGCGCACGCGTTCATGCTCGTCTACGCCGCCACATCGGCGCCAAGCTTCCAGTGTGTGAAGCAGTGCTTCGAGGAGATCCGGGAACAACGCGGAGACTTTCAGGTGAGTTACTGGACCAAAGGCACTCCCTACCTGCATTTTGCATGTAATCAGCGGGCCGAGCGGTGGACTTGCACTCCTCCACAGTCCGAAAAGCAATTATAATAGCTTCCCTTTGAGTCGGAGCAGTCCAGCCAAGCGGCAGCGTTTCTAGGCTTTGCGCTGGACTCTTGTTTTAATACCACACAGTGGTTCGGCATTCGAAAAATTCAAAGCCAAAAGGACCTTAGACCCGTGAAGCACCATCAAGCGGTAGCAAAAAAAAAAGGATTTAAAATTGGACCAAAGAACATTCTTGAATTCACAAACACAAAGCCGACCTAAAAAGTATTGAAATTACCTACAATTTAACAAATAACCTATAAACTGTCATAATCAACTAAAATATCGTTAAATTAAGAAAGTTACCTTAAAATGGCGCTAAGGCCATTTCAACAGTTATTAGGTCATTGGTTTTTTGGTGTTTTTTGAGTGTAGTGAAATAAATGTATCTATCTTTCTATTCATAAGGGAACATGTTTTGCCTTAGAGCCAATAATATTATTGACTATGGCCTATTGGTATTTACAATCGATGTTGTCATATAATGTCTGAAAAATTCGTTGGGTATATAAAAAACCATTTGTTAACATCTCATTTTTGCTGTCCTGCTAATTTATTTATTAAATCTTAAAGAGGTAAAGCTTGAATATAATTATATAAATAGCGCTGAGAATTAAATGTTTAATTCTTTAAACGAGTTATAGAACATTGCTTTGTTTGATCATATAGTAGGTAGATGCATAAATATTTATTAAAATCAAAAGCTAGCTAGCTAGCATATATTTGAAGATATTATGTTTAATAGAAGTCGAACTAAAAACCGGGCTTGATAATCACTTTTGGATGTGCTCAGCCCACTATGAGATAGTAACAGCCATTGTTTCGCGAGGTGCTTTCACGGTTTCCGCTTCTCGCCGCCATTGTGAGGCGAATATCAATTACAGCACAATGGGCTTTGTCTGCGTCCCAATTTCGGTGGGCTTTTGCTGCTTCGAATGCCACTGCTAATTGCCTTTCTCCCACAGGACATCCCCATCGTGATCGCCGGGAACAAGGCCGACTTGGCCACCACCCATAGAGAGGTCAAGCTGGAGGAGGTGACCGACTGGGTGTTCTGCGAGCTGCCGCGCTTACGGTAAGTCCTCACATTTGTTTCTCGAAATACGACTGGCATAAAAATGCGCAACAGCTGCTGCATGCGACAGCAATTAGGGGACAACTGCCAAAAGTTGTGCAACAATGCCCGACACACAAAGCCGCAAAAACCGCCAAACAGCTGCAATTTTCATAAGTAACGCAGCAAAGTGGAATTAAAAAAGTGCCATAAATTCTGGCCACCCCAGGAAAGCTGCAATGGCAAACGGCAATCGGCAAGAGGCAAACTGCGCAATTATATTGCTAGAAATGAAATTAAGCGACAGAAAGCGTGACAGCGGTCCATGAAAGGGAGTTGCTCCACCGAAATCAGTTGCATTGTCCACGAAAGGGGCTGTGGCACTCATTAAAAGCCATTTGTTGGCCTGCAAAAGTGTCGGAGCCAGAGTCACACACTGAAAAACAAAACAAGAAAAAATAACAAGAGAGGAAGCCATACCCATATACCCTTGCAGCTATTGCAAAACTTAAATATTCTTGAAAACATTAAAATTATCAATTACTTGCGTATATGTCTAAAAACATTAAAGATATGATGATTTGCAGTTTAATTATTCGATAGTTCCTATGGCAATTATATGATATCGTTTTCCGATTTTAAGATAATTAAAATCGTTATTCTGAACTGTCAAATTAATAATAAGTCAAAAAGAATTAAAAAAAAATTTACTAAATAGAAAAGTTACATTTAAAAAAAAAAAATTATTTTTATTTCTTCTATGGGAGCTATATGATAGAGTCGTCCGATTTTGATGAAATTTAAACCATTATTCTAAAATATTTAAACATTACTATATGTCGAAGATTATAATTTTGTAATTATAATTTTTTATTTATTTATTTTTCCTATGGGAGCTATTGTATATGCTAAGTCATCTACCTGCAATAGAAAGACAACTTTTGGGAAAGTTTCATGCAAATAACTTTAAATCTAAGAGGCTAGTTTGCGTAGAAACGGACGGACAGACGGACAGACAGACGGACTGACAGACGGACGGACAGACGGACATGGCTAGATCGACTCTCCTAGTGATGCTGATCAAGAATATATATACTTTATTTGGTCGGAGTTGTCTCCTTCTCTGCGTTGCAAACTTCTGACTGAAATTATAATACCCTCTGCAAGGGTATAAAAAGAGAAGAAAATTGTGAGGTAAGGTTTATTTTTGTTCTGAACCACAAAAACTATTTTCAAAGTGCAGTCAGCGGAAAATCGCATCATAAGAAACATTGCATTAAGCGATTTCACAGACGGTGTTTCCCCATAATAGCTCCTAATTGCGCATTTTTTGCGCAAGCGGTGCTGCTGTCATGTTGGAAATCAATGGGCGATTCTTGACTGAGATCAACAGCTCGTATTAGCGATGCGTTAGAGTATCACAGAGGTGTTCTTTGAATACCAAACAGTCGGGACATTCTATAAGCACCTGTGTATGCATGAGGTCCTTCAACTTGGCTGCTCTCGAATTGGTCGAAAGCTGCTCTGGGGAAATGTTGAGGGGTTATAAGATGTTTGATTAGTAGTGGCAGTTGCTGATTTATGTTTCCCTGTGCAATACAATGGGCAGATACTCACGAGCTTGTCTGACACAATATGACATTGGCATTGAATTGAAGCAGAAAACTCATTGAAAAAACACAGCTGTTTTGAATTAGTTTTGTACTGTTTTGGCGAAAGTAACGTAGTAGTTAACTGCACACATATTCAAATTCAGATAAAGATTATAATTAAGGCTTGCATGTCGATATAAATGGACACATTTGAAAGGTGAAATGTTTAATTTATAATTAATTTTATTATACATTTAAATTAAAGTTTTCCATGACCAAAACATTTAAAGACACTTCGAGAAACAGAAGCGAATTAAATTCTTGTTTATCATAAAGATAATAAATTTGAAAATCAATTTGTCTGGTAATAAATCAAAGATTGTAAAGATACTCCTCAATGTGGACAGAGTTCTTCGATAGAAACTTGTGCAGTAAGCTCGGAAGTTTCGCGGAAGTTGAACTGTGTCAGTTAAAGTAGATTACGATCCGAATCGACAAGTAATAAACGAGTGTAACTGGGCTGAATAAATTCTTTGCTTACCACATTTACAATTTTAATGATTTTATTGCGTGACAACTAGCCCTGAAAGCTTGTCCGAATCCTTTGCATTCGCTGGCAAAGGAAGACTTACTACCCAGGACTTATTTTCAGGCACTTTTCGCGAGGTAATTGCTTCCTGCATAAACTGCGGGGCAGGACTCGTAAAAATCACTTACACTCACATACGTGACTGCCAGTGGGCAGAGGAGTCCTGGCATAATTCCATATGCCGCGAAAGTCGGTTGGCTGTGCGGAGGCGGAGGCAAAGAGGGGCTTGGCACGCTCGTGTTGCTGTTTAAGCAAGCGTGCGTAAACTTATTTAAAAACGACCGATACACAGACCAAAGAACGCCACACAGGAGGAGCACTCAACCGCAGAATGGAGATGACAGAGGCTGCAGGACGAAGGATGAAGGACAAAGGACAAAGGACGATGGAAGACACGGGACACAGGACAGTTGGCGCGAGCATTTCGTACAAATCTCTGTTGGATTAAACATTCACGTAGATTGATGGTGCGGTTTTGTTCCCAAGAGCGGCAAACACCTTGAACCTTTCGGCACAATCTCGCACCTTCACTAGACTCCACGTGCAAAGTTTGCGGGCGTTTTCAGGCAACAAGGTGCAATGCAATTTGTTGCTCTGCCACTGTCTATCTGCGGTTAAGCGCTTTAAGAGCACGCCACTCAAGTGCATTTGTCTGCCTGAATGGGTACACACCGTATCCCAGTGGTACATAATGTGGGCCATGTGGATACAAGGGAGTCTGCCTTCCCTACACGTGTAAGTGGTTTACTCTGCCGACGGTGAAACAATGAATTCATTCAACATTTAATTGCAAAGTCATGCGAATTTTCCCCGGCATTTTGTCTGCGTTAATGTGAAAAATAAACTCACTCATAATATCAATTTTACTGTGATTTACTGTTATTGCAGCTTACGGCATTAACAATTCAGCCATCTATTTATTTATCTTGCCAACTCAGCTGTTACAATTTTAATTAAATAAAGCGCCATGGAACATTAAAGCACTTACAGTAAGTCAGTTTATGATATAATTTTAAATTTGATCAACCTTGAGTTGGTAGAATTTAATTTTTCCTAAGACAGTCCAAATGGTTTTTCTAAGAAGCTTTTCTAAAATTAAACAAAATCCTTAACCATTTGTGGAATGAAAATGCCATTTTGGCAAACTAAATGTGGGGTTTTGTTAAAAAAAATTTCAAAGAAATTTAAACTCTAGTGATTTTATAAAAGTTTTTTTAATAAAAATTTTCAAAAGTATACATAAAATGATATACTTTATCTATAATTTTTCTGTCCAACTTAAATAGATTAAAGTAACTTAAGCAAACTTTATAGGTATATACTTGAAGCTCTGAGCTTAACATCACAAAAACGAAAGAAAATATTTCTGAAATTATTTATTATTTAAGTTATTATTTATTATAAAAGTTTTTTGATAGAAATGTTTAAATAATACATAAAATGATATACATATATTTCCTGCCCAACTTAAATAGAATAAAGTAACTTAAGCAAACTTTATCCTACAAGCTGCGTAAAAACAGAAAAAAATTAAATGCTCATCGTCACACTTTAAACTCTGACGAGCCTAACATCACAGAATCGAAAGAAAACATTTCTGAAATTATTTATTTAAAATAAAGCCGTCTGATGATGGACATATTAAAGCTAAAAATCCCTCTGACAGACAGATACCAGGAACTTTTGACATTGCAAGTGTGCTGAACATCACCTGTCCTCGTCATGGTCCTCCTTTTGTGGGCACAACTCGAGTCGGCTTCGTGGCCGCAACCTGCAGTGAAACCCCAGTATTGAACCGAACATGACATGCTTAATTTGGGCAACATTAGCAACATTTGTTTCGGATTGCCTGCAACGCCCTTTTGGATGATTGTCGATGGCCCACTTGGCTGTGGCACAAAAGCACAAAAACTCTGTTATGCATTGAGCATGCCATATTGTTCGCCTGGTTTGGTTTAGAATTTTTGCTTTTCGGGTTTCGGTTTTTTGTGTCGGTCTGGCTTTGTTTTGGGCCGACGAAATTTGCTGATGTGTGCATTACGTATACGCTTTTTTCGCAGCCACCCCTGAAAAGTATGCAACATTTTCTAAAAACCCGTTTTTTCCCATTGGCAGGGCGAAAGTACTGGAGTGCTCGGCGAAGGAGGACAGCAATGTGACCGACCTGTTCAAATCCCTGCTCTCCCTGTCCCGCTTCCTGCCCGCCAGCAGTAGTGGGAGCGGGGGCAGCGGGGGCGGCGGCGAGGCGGCTCCCAGCGGTTTCAAGCGCCGTTCATCGGCCTACGTCAGCGCGTCGTCCAGTCGCAGTAAGTAGAGACCATTTCCAATAAAATACATAGTTACAAAATGTGCGTAATTCGGAGAGAGTAAAGGCATCTTGCCTTTAAACTTGGTCTGGAATTTATGACCTTTTATTTTCTTAACTTCCTCGTCTTTATGGTAAACTAAAAGAAGATATTAGTCTGGAAAATTCCTAGCCTCAGCTTAATACCTTCTTTAATTTGCCTTTAACCCGATTCATTGGTTAAACAAAATCTATAGATTTATTTGTCTTGTGTGGACCTATAACTCTTTAACAATTCTGAATGACAAACTATCGAAGACATAGCAGATGAACGCCAAAAGCCATGATACGCACTTTATGTCCTAATAAGGGTTTATATACAGTTATAAGGCCGAACATAAAATTTTACTGAATTTTTTTGAGAAAACTTTTAAATTTATTGATCTAAAATTTTTTTACATATTATGGTATCATTTAATTATATTTTATGATTCAGTATTGGTAAAAGTATTTATTTGGAAAGGAGCTACAGCTGATCTTCGCGAGCTCTTCTCAAAAAAGTCGTTTGGCGGTGCCAAAATGGATCCTCCGAAATTAAAAAAACCAAAACGAACAAAAACTAACCCTAATTAATTTTTGACATAAATGTTAGTCTTAAATTGTTTATTAAAAAAATAAATATCTAACGGTGAGAAAAAAATTTTGACTGACTATTAAAAACTATATTTATGAAGCTCGTGTTAAAATTTACCCGTTTTCGAGTAATGTTGGTCACCGACTTAAAAAACACCATATGGAGAAAAACGCTTTGTTTGTACTCTAAAACACATTTTAAAATTTGCTTGTAACTTCAAAAACATTCACCGGAACGATATAAAATGTTCTGTGAATAGTACATTAAAAAATAAAAACAATTTATTCTTTTTTAAATTCTAAGTGTATATAACTCCTTAAAACTGAAAATAAGTATGTCGCAAAACATTTCAAAGCTGTACTTCTTGTACTCTTTGATTCGAGACAACATGCAAACAAGAACACGATCAACTAAAGGATATTTTATTAGGTCCAGTAAATACTAATTAAATGTAGACAATGTTGTCTCTTTGTCTTTAATGTAAAACACAATAAAGAATAAAATTGTAAACCTTAAATATGCATTTTGTTGCATTAAATTTGATAAAAATAGGTGAGCATTTGAAACCCAATATTACTCCCTTGAGTTTTATTACCTTTTGCACAAGAGGGCATTCCACAATGTATCAAAGCAGCTTCGATGGCTGAGTGGCTTTGAAAATCCATTTTGTTAGGGCACTCCCGAGCTAGAACTGAATCCACTTCTGGATCTGTTGCCATGGCCGAGCGAAATGAAAATAAAAACCGAATCGCTGGCGAGCTTATTCAAACTGTTCGATGATTGTTTTTGCCTCGCATGCTGGCCGTTGCAGCTTCAAATATCATTTCAGCATTCATATGCGCCGGCTCTGATTGAAAGTCAGACGTTTACCCAGCGAGGCATCATTCTGAGTTCAATTACAGCTTTTTTCAGGCCTTTGAGTGCGAGGGTAAGCAGCTTAATTAGTGCAAAAATTAAATGGCCGACCATAAATGCAATAATTAAGCCACCTGCAGCTCACAGGTGTGATAAAGCCACTAGGGCCCAGCTGGCTCGGCTTAATCAATAATTGATGCACACTTATTAATAAATTCATTAAAAAAAAAAAGAACAACGCCGCTCGCACATGGGGCCAATTAATGAAAACTCTTTAAATGCGCCTAAGACTAGGATAACTTTTGGCAATTTGGCTAATTGAATGCAATTAGCATTCTTGCTTCAATTGCCGCCCTCCGTCCGCTGTCTTTGGCCTAATTAATTGTGGGAATTCGGCAGCCAAGTGAAACCGTCAGTCGGGACCCTTTCTTCCGACCCAATTGACAAAGACAAACTCTTTTTCATTATTCATCGGACGACAAAACGGAGCCTAATAAAAGAAATACAGAAAAGCAAAGCAAAGCTGAGACAAAAAAACGCCAGCAAGACGGGGTTAGAAGCACAATAAGGCAGCCCTTGCCCTTCGATGTTCAAACGAATTCAATTTGATCAAAATGTTTTCGAGCGAGCACGTGTTTTAATTAAACAGCTTGACCTTCTAATTACCCTGTAATGGAATGCTTTATTATCTTATTAAAAAGTTAGTTCGCAGCATATGAAAATAGAATTGGGCCACGAAGGAACACAAGGGCAACGACGGACGACAGCCAAGGGCTCAAGAAGTTTTAAATTTTGCCGAGCTCGTCAAAGTATAAATATCTAGTTAATTAATGTTGCCCCAAAATATTTCCTCTGCTCCTTGGCTGCCACTGTTCACGTTACACGGTGGCCAAATAATTAAATTAATTTCCGTCGAACAAGAATTGTTGAATCATTACGCAACCCCACAAGCTACCACCTACCAGTTCCCCCACTCAGATGCCAATAATATTAATGTTCGCCCGACAGACTTTTGTGGCCGCTACAAAAGTCATTCTGATAAAGTGCAAAGTTTGCCAAGTCCAAAATTGCGCGTTTATGGGAGTGCGTAATTTCCAGCAGATTTAAATTCAAATGTCCGAGAGCCACACCTAATGTCCCACCACAAAACATATTAAATGCTGGCCGAAAAATGTTGTCAAATACTTGGTCGAGGGCCACGCACAACACACAGCACACAACGCACAACGCACAACTGTCGATGACAGACAGACATTTGGGGTATGAATGGCGAAGGTCGAGTGGCAGACTGACTGTCGGCGGTTCAATGGACGCCACCGTGGAGAGGTGACAGCGGTGACAACGACGCCTTGAATGTGCCACCGAAAATAGGTCTAAGCACTTAATCACTGGCGGCTCAAGGGGCCGCAGTCAAGTAATTGCCTTAAAAAGTACAGCGCGACGTATGCAAAGCAAATCGCAGAAATTTCATTTACGACGCTGCCATTTTGCGGCCGAGATTGTGCCACACGTGTTTACGGCTCTGAAGTGCTTGTATTTGTGCCAAAGAGTGTGGTGTTGGGTGGTAGATGGTAGATGGCAGTTGGCAGTTGGGTGATGGGCGGCACGAAAAATGGACGAGCTCGTAAGTTGAGACAAAGCCAAAGCTGCAGGCCACACACATGTGCGGCGGCCGGGAAAGCGGCTTTTCCTTGGTTTTCCGCCCTTCCAGGACATTCTCCTGGTTTTTGGGTGGTCCGCGCCGCAAGCCGTTTTATTTGCAGCCCGACAAAGAAAATCCTAACTCAATTGTGGGTGTTACCCGACACACATTACATGATAAATATGTTTAAGCCACGTTTATGCGTCTATACACTTGATTTAGAACGATACATATTTTAGGTAAAAGGTGGAAAGGTAAGACAAGCAAAATGTGTGTCTTTTCAAAATATTACTGACATACATTTTTTAATTTTGCATTTTAATTTTGCATTTTAATATATTTGCATACTGTGAGATGAGAGAATTCAACCAACATTCACATGAAATTTCTTCTATGCATTAATGAATTTATCAATCACTTGAAGAAGTGTTTCCACTCTCGAATATTACTTAATAATTTAGGCATACAATAACATAACACTGCTTTAACACAATTTAATGACCTCAATATTCACCACATCAAGTTTCATGGCTATGGACTACTACGGTTATCGATCTTGACCAGGCCCTACCTATTGAGTATACGATAGTATTTTGTCGGCAAAGGACTTAATAACTCAATAACTTTTAAAAGTTCGATTTGAAAAATGTCTGTGCTATAGATAGATATGAGCAAAGCCCACTTATACAGTGACATGATTGACTTCTTCGATTTGTGGGCGTTTGAATGGGCGTGGCCAAGTGTTTAAATAAACTTTCGCTGCATAATAGGTCGTTTTGCAATATTTTTCTGCATCCCAACCTCAAATAATTTGTCATAGGACCTAAACTATTGTTACATAATTTGTAAACTAATGGGTATGAAAAAGTTTTTAAAAATGAATACTACGAAAGTATCAAAACAAAAAATAGCTATGTGGTTTAAAAATTAGGCTTTTCCTTTTTATAGGATAGGGGCTATATTATTTATTATTATTATTGAATTAATACACATTTAATAATACAGCCGGTAGTTTTTTTTCAGGACACACTGATTAAAACTAAACTTTCATTTTTTTTAGTTGTAACTGTTATAGTTCCCGAGATCTGGACGTTCATATGAACGGACAGAGGGTCGTGTTTAGAACGGCTCGGCTATTAATCCTGATCAAGAAATACTTCGATAAAATAAATTTTTTCTCAAAACCTTAAACTACTCAAGTTTACTTCCTCTGACCTTAATTTAAATTCGGTAAATAAATAACCAATTTCATGGAAGCTTCAAACCGTTTTAAAATTAATTGCTTTCCGAGTGAAATTTTAACCACTCTCTCATAGTGGCCGTAAAATATAAAACATATAAATTTATACAATGGTCCCTTTTTACGCGTAAACATTTTAACTTCAGGGTAGGTATCAGATAAAAAGCAATTGATGTGGCAAAACCTTGTTATGTTCGCACTCGCCCCACAATAAACACCCATTGAAGCACTCGAACGTTTTGTGTGCTTTCCCGCGCTTTGGTAGCAACGCTTTTTTTATGGTCGCCGTGTCTCCCAGACGAAACCCGACACACAGAGCGGCAGAAGTGAAACAAATTTAATTTAAATTTCTGTTACAGGACGCACGCATCAATTCCCGCCGCATATGCACAATTTATATCCCCAAAACCGAGCCCCGGCCACCGCTCATGTTTGTTTTTGTGTCCGGGCGGCAGTATTTTTGTGTGTGTGGCGGCTGCTCCCTGTCACGGATTCACATTCAGCCGCAGATCAGCGGGATACCCGGAGTTAGGGCATGGCCACGTCGGTATGTGGTGCCCGGGACATCGCATCGAAGCCGTATTCGAGGCATTTTCGTGCGCTCTCTGTCAGCGGCAGCAATTGTATTTTCCCTTTTTCCGACAACAATGGCGTTTTGGCGGCCATTTTGTTTGCACTTGACACCGCCGACACCCAGAAGTATGCAACACTCCGCCACCGAGTGCTTACGCTCTCAATAATTCTGTTTGCCCGGATCATTGGGCCAACGTCAGGCATATTTGGCCACAGAGCTGCCATGTTTAATAACTAAATTGACTCCGCTTTGGATTCAACCTTCCCCCTTGTGTTTGTCTTGTCGCCCTAATGCTTCACACCCCGTTTGCCGGCAAGTTATCAATTGTTCTCCCATTGTAAGCCCTTTCTTTGTTTGCGGCTTTATTGCTCGCTCCGGCGGAACAAAAAGGTTTGTTTACTGGGATGGCGAGCATCTTGCCACGAACCGAACACCTTTTGTGCGTGCTGAACACTCGCTCTGGCAGTCTAAGCTGGCTGATTGAGGATTACCGGAAAGTTAATGACTTAATTGACACTGATTTGCCCGTCGCTGCCGTGTCGTACTTAATTGGTTATACTTTAAAGACAGCTTTTGATTGCTACTTTAATTGCAGTGAAATGACATTAACGAGGGTAATCTTCCTCAGAACTAAATGGAATATCCTCACAGCATCACAGCATTTTATATGATCAATTTAGTAAGGATAGTTATACAAAAACAAAAACTCAAACATTTTGCCAAACAGTTGTACTTTCCCCTCTTTTAAAAAGTACTCAAAAAAACTTTAACTTTTTTTGCTTAACACATTTATCAGTGCCTTAAACAAAATGTATCCACGGCTCAAAGCTACTTTATTTTTCGATTTTTGACCACTTAAAAAATTCTCTGGAATCTAATGCCTTGCGCATATTTTATTTTCGGTTTAAAACTTTTTTTTTGGTATATTTTATTGGCGTTCTTAAATTCTGTTGAAAAGTAGGCATACAAAATGTTGTTCAAACGAAGACCTTTTCTTACAAACATTCTGCACGTTGTCATGACTTTTTTAACAATATGGTTACTCGATTGTGCCTGAAAAACCTTTAAACTCACGAAAGTTTTAATTTTTTCGAATTTAATTGAACGTTCACCTATGGTATTGATGAAGGTCATCTGTACCTTTGCCAGCTGGTTGCCACTGGTTAGTCCTTTGAGTCCGTGTGCTATGTAAACGGAAGATGCGTGGAGCGTAGACCGAGCCTGATCCCAAGGCAGAATGGCATTGGAAGGGAAGCGTCTGGGACCTCTTATCTTGAGATAAACTTTGGCTGTGCAATCGGCTGTAAAAAAACCCATTTCGAACGGTTACTTTGCGATGTGCAACTCCGTCCCCGGCTCTTTGTGCGAGTCGCTCATAAGTTAATTACGTCAGAGCTTGGCAGGAAGCTGGGGTGTCGGTGTCCCAGTTGCTCCGGCAACGGACAAGGACATCCCCATCCCCCAACCTCAGTCGAGAAATTGGATTTACCCTGCATTCGGAGCCCCGAAATCGCGTAGTCTGTTTGTGCCCGGCGTATTAAATGCAGTCATCAAATGCACTAGTGGATACTAATTAGCCACGCGTTTCCATCTACTTGTTGCAGATAAAAATCGCATGAACAGCCCGGCCCTGGGAGGCGCCGGCGGCAGTGGCGACAAGAAGGGCTCCAACCTGGTGGACGCCGTCGATGTGGCCAGCACCAGTGCGGAGGCCAAGCTGAAACCGCGCTCCAGGTGAGTGGCAACATCCGGTCCTGTTCCGCACTGTTCCAGCTCATCCCTTAAACCATTTAAACCATCTCTTTCCATTTCAGATCACTCATACGTCGCGCCTCACGCAAGACCAAGCAGCAAATCAACAACGCATCGGACGACTGCAATGTGCAGTAAACTATTATTTTGGCCGGCAGCGCTGCGCTTAATTATGTTATTATGTGTTGCCACAATATGTATTAATAATGGACGCCAGTTAATTAGCACGCATAAACAAGTAGAGCGGTATTTATGTTCGGTGCAATGAGCTGATTAATCAGATAATATAAAACCCACAACAACCTACTTGCTCAAGGGTGAAAAAAGCCAGCCCGGTATTCACTTTTCTAATTTATTGCATACCAGTGTGTATCGAACCAACTTAAACACAAAAAAGTAACTAGAGCTTCAAAATAATGCCGTGATGCAATGGTTTAAGCTACTGTAACTCATTAAAATACATTTTTTTTAATTTTCGTAGTTTTAAAGACTTAAAGAAATAACTAGTTCAGTTTAACCATTCTTCAAACTTACTTATTTTGAATCTATTGTTTTCAGTGTACAACATTTAAGGATTTGCGAAGATATTATGCACATAAATCGATTTGAGTTCCGGTCATTACTGCTTTAAGGGACCAGCTTTATTTCAATTTAAAATTAAATTTTATTCGACAAAGAATAGCCATTTCAATTTTCATAAATTTTAGTATAGTCTTTGGCTATGCAATTTGAATTTAATTGAGAGATAAGCAGAGAGAAAGGGATGAGATTTTGAAGAATCGTTATGCCGTTCAAAGAGTTCCTTTTTGATGAGAAATTAATGGCACAGTTGTTGTTGTTTGTTCATGTTACTGTCGTAAGGGAAGGGCGAGGGGGTTTTTGATTAAGGACTAAGTTTAACACGTTTTCCACTGATGGATTGTCATAATATTATGATAGGTTGCATAGCTTTAAGGTAAATTGTAGAATGCTAATTTATAAAGCTCTATCTGCACCCTTAGCTGACACCATGGTTAATATAACAACGTTCCGTATACAAATAAGAATAACAATCTTGATGGATGGGCCAGAGTGCTTATTTTTGCTTTGAGTCGAGCTCGCTCGGATTGAATCAAAAGTAAATCAGGAAATGGAATCTCAGCGACTGGATGAACCGGTACTCAAGGCAAATTTTGGAAGAATAAAGCAAATTTGCGGCATTCTCCTTTAGCTCCAGCCACGTGAAATAACAAAAAACTTTAACGGAGAGCACAAAACAATTTACTATGCAAAAAACGTAATTGTAAAATGAATTTGATGAGCCGGGAAACAGGGAAAACCTCGAATTGCTTATCAAGGATAATACAGGGTGAACTTCTTATGCTAAATTGCCAAATCAAATTGCCCACAATGCACATCAAGCTCACAGGAAGTCTGTGAGGAGATTTATGGTAGAGAATAAAATCGATAAATCTTTTTTTAATTCGCAACTTTTGCATGCGACTTGTTTTCTCCTTTGACACAAGTTACTGTGTGTGATAAGAATCATTTGTGTTTGTTTACCGGAATGTGCTTAGCAAGTAAGAATTATTTAAAAGACTACTTTTAGGCAGTACTGAGTATGAAAGAAATATTTAAAGGACATGTAAATGGATGAAATACGGCATATGCAAAGTGAATTGTGATTAAACCAAATACAACTAAACAAATGTGTGTACAACTGAAGAAAAGTTGCAGTAATTTCAGTTACGACATTAAAAGTACTATAAGGAAATGGAAAATGGCGCAGATAAAAATAGGATTGTTGCTTTTGTCCAGAGAGTATTGACAGGCCAGACCTAGTTATACATATATAGTATACAGCATTATGCATAAATGTATTCAAACCAGTTTGGATGTTTGTTTTATAAGTAATACGTTTATACATTGTTACTAGGTGTAGTTAATTGACAACAAATCTAAAGAGCCCGACCCGTGTTTGATCTCTAATCAACTACTATAATCGTAACTTATATCGTAACTTCAACCAATGGGAACACAAGAATGAGGAGGCATTATATCACAGTATATCAGCTGACTTATCCAACTTACCCGATTTTAAAATACATATTTGTGTACGTAATTCGATTGTTCTACCAAATGGAAGGAATCAAGCCACAAAAAATGGAACCGTTATTTACCTACTCTACAGAATCGAAAGATTGTAACCTTAAAATAGTCACAAGAAACCCAAATTAATTCTCTAAGTGTGCGTATGTGTGTCATGTACTTGTAAACTAATTGAATTTCAATTCAAATTGAATTATTGACAATTGTGTTAGCCAGTTAAAATAAACCACAATGCGTCCCAGGCACGGGTGTACAATGTTTGATTCCGTTGCATAATGCATTTCATTTCATTCCATTCCGCATTCTGTTTCCATCAGGGCATCGCATCAAGGGATCCCGATCCCCTGGTTTGCCTGCGTTCACCGGTGCCGGGAAAATGGTGTAGTGGGCGAGTTCCCCTAAATCAATTAAAACTGGTAGCCGCCTGGATGCAACATTCCCCTAAACCGACCGCAGCATCCATTAAAAGTAACTAATGGAATTTCATTCAAATTATATATTGCATTTCCCCATAAATTCTGCAATTGCGTAAATGCCGATTGCCGGCTTAAAGCAGCTGGGGTGCCAACACCACGGGCGATGATTTGAAATTTGCATATGCGTTTGCGGTGGGGCAGTGGAAGTGGGAGGGTTTCACGTGGGTTTGCCGAGAAGCAAGCCGAGTTAGCATCCACTGCAAACACAATAAACAGCTTTTGCCTGCTCGGCCTAATGAGTTTGCATTATGCGCGATTCCGAATGCAATTTACAGTGGCATTGATTTTGCATTAAATTGGCTTAAGCGATGTGTTTTTGTTTTGGTAATATGCGTCACTTTATGCTGGCACGGTTTTGTATTTAAAGTCTTAGGGGGGCACTATTAAAATTTCAAATCCCAACGGAAATGACTGCGAGCTGGCGCCCTCTGGCGACTATCAGGCCTTGGCGAGTGGCTCCCCCTGGCGGAAATCCGTTTTGTAAACAGCTGTTTTTCCGGCTCTGTGGCTTTTTTAGTGCATTTTCTTCATGCTGCGGCGATACTTTGGAATTGCAATGAAATATATTGGTACACCGTATACCGTTAAAACAATTCAACTTGAGTGCATTAGACAATAATCATCTATGGTCCACAGACATTGGAGCCAACCTGACGGATCCCATGTTCCAGGGCTGCTACGGCAAGTCCCAGAAGCATGTGGCCGACCTGGACATTGTTTTGGAACGTGCTTGGCAGCAGGGTCTGCAGAAGATCATCGTCACCGCCGGCTGCCTGAAGGACGTGGACGAGGCACTAGAACTGGCCTCCAAGGATGGTAAGCAGCTCGACGGTGTCCCAGAAATCACTACAAACCAAGTCTTGTTCCGGGTGCTACAGAAAGCACTTCCAAACAACAACCATTACAAATTTGGTTACTATTTGGTTTAAACTGATTTAAACTGTCCTTACAATTACTCATTATAATTTCAAAACACCTGCTTTGATGATTTTCATATTTTAAACACTATTCACTTACATTAGCTGCGAGGAAGCAACTTTGTCCTCTTTCAAATGTGTTCATATATTGTATTATACAATAACAAATTAACAGAATTTGTTCCCAAAAAACTCTATAGTGCCTCCAAAAAGTGAAAAATCTTTAATTTCGAAAAACCGGCCACGACCTTACTTGGGCCAATCCACTAACTAACGATATAATTTTAATTTTTCGACTTCGGATGATCCAGTACCATATTTTTTTCGTATTATTGAATATTTCCTTATGAAAATATAACAGAAAATCACAAAAAATGGCAATTTTTATAAAAATTTGCATATACTCTCTCCCTTAAGCTATCTTAATCTGTACACGTCCTAGACAAAGATGTTTTAAAAATTTCGAATGATTTTAGACATGGCTAGATTTAAGCCATTCTAAAAATTATTCAGTGTCCCAGAATTTTAACAATGTTTCGGGGTACATTTTTTTTTAATAATAGTTTGAATATATTGTCCTAAAGTTAAAGCGCTTTTCAGTAAAACGAGATTTACATTTGATAAGATTTTAGTTCCAATAAAATTCGGAGACCCTTGGAAAATACAACTTTAGTAAGCTTTCTCTCACTAGAGTCTTAAGTGCCAACTGCTCAAAAGCTATATTCTTCACCAGATCGTATCTTCATCACTGTCGGCACACATCCCACCCGCTGCGAGGAATTCGTACCAGATCCAGAGGGCTACTACGACCAGCTTCGATCCAAGATCAAGGCGAACCGCGGAAAGGTGCTGGCCATCGGGGAATGTGGGCTGGACTACGACCGCCTGCAGTTCTGTGGACAGGAGACACAGCGTTTGTACTTTGAGAAGCAGCTGGACCTGGCGGCCGAGTTTCGATTGCCCCTCTTCCTGCACATGCGAAATGCTTGCGAGGATTTCATGGCCATTCTGGAACGAAATCGGGACAAGATCAGGGAGGGCGGAGGCGGAGTGGTGCACAGTTTCACAGGCACTCTAGAGGAGGCCCAGCGCATCCTGGCCTTTGGTGGTCTCTACCTAGGATTGAATGGCTGCTCCTTGAAGACGGAGGAAAACGCAGAAGTGGTGCGGCAGCTGCCCAACGACAGGATAATGCTAGAAACGGACTGTCCTTGGTGCGGCATTCGCCCTACGCATGCAGGACATAAGCATGTAACCACCAAGTTTGCCACCGTCAAAAAGAAAGAGAAATGGACGTCCGAATCCTTGATAGACGGACGTTGTGAGCCCTGCCAGATCAGGTTAGTCTTTTGAGTGCATACCCTAGAAATGTAGTAATTTATTCATTCATTTCTTCCATTCCAGCCAAGTTTTGGAGGCCATAGCTGGAATTAAAGGCGAGCCCAAGGAAAACCTGGCAGAGCTTTACTACCAAAACACCATAGATTTGTTCTTTAGCCAAGCAGAGAAAAGCGATTAAAACTCCTTGCATTTACATTCAATGCGTTTACATTTATTTTATTATTGTTTCTCGTGTCTAAATGCAAATGAATTCAAAAATACGCATTACAACTTCGAATTGTTAGGTTACATCGTTTTGGTTTATTTGTTCTGGGGATAACACGCAGAACCTCACTAAGTTTAACATTTAGACTTGTAAATAATTGTTGCATGAGGCTAAGTTAATTAACTCTTGTGATTAAGCACTGCTATGTGGTGTATATAGAGTTGATCGCCCAAAAAATATATGTATTTGTTTCGACTCAAATTTGTATATGCTCTCTGGAGTCTTATCTAAACTCTAGTAGAGTTTCATAGCTTAGTTATTGCCACATTTTTGGTTATGAGTTTGCCAATATTCATCGATCATTGGTGAAGCCTTAAAAAGCCTATATACAAAATATTTTGTAAATATTTAAAAAGTTTATTACCTATAAGTAGTACGCTATCGGGTATTAAAAGTTTGCAATGTTAGGGATAGGACATATCGCTCGGTAATTTAAAAGTGAAGGAGTGTGTTTTGTTCTATGTTTAGTGAACTGATATGAATACAAACGATATTGGTTGTATTTAACATTGAGAATGTGATGCATTTAAAATGACAGTAAAAGATTCAGTCCAATGGAAATGTTATGATATGAACATGTTCATATAGCACTCTAAGTAGATGCGAAAGATTCTGGGGAAGACCGATCTCTGAAGTTCCCCTTTCCGCTTGGCAGTAGTTAGTTTTTCTTTTCAGAAGCATATCCAATTTGCTATTTCTTTGCAGAAAAATAGTTAAGTTAGATTGTGATTTCCACTGCTAATACAACGCGTTAACTCTATTTATTCATTACAATGTTGATATTGGTTATATTTGAAAATATGCTCAGACCTGGCCCAATTGACTTGCAGTTGCTAATGTAAAACGAATATAATTAAAGCAAAAAAGTACTTAAAAGGTTTACGATAAATTCCATTTATTAGGCGTCAGATTAGTTTCGAGTGTTTGTTAAAATCATATTCATATGTATGTACATAAACAAGGGAAATTATAAATATGGTAATACATAAACATAATATAAATTTAAACAGATGTTCACTAAAGATAAATTCGAGTTTGGGATATAAATAAACATACGCGTGCTAACCAACTGTCTTCCATTTTGTATTTACTTAACAGAGAAAGCCTTTCGGACATATTTTTGGGATATAGATATAGGAAATCAAGAAAGGTATTGATTAGTTCGAGTTAAGCTTAATGCGCTTGTTAAATATCGTATATTGAATATGTAGTATCGTAATCATATGTATTTAAGTTGTATGTTGTATGTTGTGTTTCGAGTTTTCAGTTTCAAACCAAACTCTGCAGAGTCCTGCAATCGAGCAGGCGTCGGGCCTCATGATTATTCATAGATTAATTATTATGGTAATAAATATGTTATTCCGCTTAGTCTATAGGCTAATTTAATGTATTTTGGGAGCGCTGCGATCGTTGATCTTCTGGTTACGCTTCAAGGTGGCTCCGCGTTTGATTTGATCCATCAGCGACTCGTGACAAATGCGGGGGTCCGGCTGAAAAGGCGAACCATAAATCGGATTAGAGCTGGACTTGGTTGGTCGGACCTTAGCTTTAACGTTAGATCGAAGAGCAGTTCAGTTAATGGGTAGAACGAGGCACTGAGTGGATTAGCTGCCAGCTGGCTTAGTAGGCGTCAAACGAACGATAACGACTAGGAACGAACTAAATACCTTAGCACTGCACTTAGCACTGATCTTCGCAAGTGGCATTGCTGGTTGTGCTGGTGTTGGGATAGGTGGGTGGTGGTGTGCGGTATTGCGCACTGGGTCGCGATAGATTTTGCGGACTTTGATACATCTAATGGCCATGGACAGAGCGTCATGGACAGAGCATAGAGAGTGTGGGCTTATCGAGTGAGTTGCTGTTGCTTTTGCTGCTACCGTCGAGGTGCGCTACTTACCAGGGCCTTGCTGTTGATGAGATTTCGCACGGCAAATGCTCGTCCAGACATTCCCTGCTTGGCCAGTTTCGCGTTGAGATTCTCGAGGAACTCGGCCTTGGTCTTGGCCCGAATGCTTCCAGTCTTTTCGATATTTGTGCTTGTGGCATAGTCTATGGATATGCGTCGTTACGGGTGCATAAAAGAAAATCGTAAGCAAACATGATTGATCAATGGGTGTGGCTGTGTTGGATCGCGATCGAAGTGGTTAGGATGTCAGTTCAAATGGAAATGCAAAATAAGAGTCAACAACTGTTGGTAAAACGTTCGAATCAGTGATGATTGATGATTGGAAAAATTGAAATGAAAGTTGACTGCGGATCGAGCTGTGGCGGCAACTGCAATCCCATGTTGATCCGATACTTTCCAGGCGCACTTGACACAATCGCAATCGCAGTCAGGTTAACAGGTAACACTATCCAAACGGAAACTCAAACTCAAACTCAAACGAAACAATATTAAAACAACATAAGCAGCATGCGCCAAAAGAAAACTTAGGGCTAACAACAAACTGAAATTTAATTTTAATCAATTGAGGAGTGAAATCGAAAATCAGCAAACATAACAAAAGTATACAAGACAGCGCTCATTCCTTGCAATAAAATCATACGAAATGAAACCAAATCAAATCAAGTCAAATCGAATCGAATCAATTCAAATCCAGCTCGCGCGCTTACTTGAATGATGTGCCTGGGCATGGGCATGGGCATGGGCATGGGCATTGTGGTTATAGTAGGCAGCGCCGCCATTGCTGTTGCCCCCAGCAACATCACGATAATAGTGCTGTTGTTGCTGCTGCTGCTGCAGTTGCTGAGCATGTTGCTGCTGGTGATGATGGCTGCTGCGCGACGTGGTGGCATAAATGCTGGCCAAGGACCCAGAGCCAGAGCCAGATCCAGATCCAGTCACTGGCGAGCCACAAGTGGGCGAGGCCGAGGGCGAGTGAAACTTAACGGCCGTTGTCTGTATGAATGGGTTCGTCGAGACGAATATCTTTTGCTGCACACTCGAGTGACGCGAAGGTATGGGCGGCTGGCGTTGCTGTTGCATCTGGTGTTGCTGATGCATCTGGTGTTGCTGCTCCGCCAAGTGCTGCTGCTGTGCAGCCCGCAGCTTCTGCTGTGGCAGCGGCAACTGCGGACGCTGACCCAGGTGACCATTGCCGTTGCCATTGCCGTTGCCAATGCCCATGCCCGCCGGCTGTTGGTATTGCTGCTGCTGCTGCTGCTGCTGCTGGTGGTGTTGCTGCTGCTGCTGTTGCAACCGTTGCTGCTGCTGCTGCTGCATCATGTTCTTGGGGAGCGTGGCCGTGGCCGAGGCTGCTGCATAGGCGCCCGAGTGGGGCGCACTCTGGCCAGTGGGCGGGCGAGCCATCTTCTTGGGCATCGTGGCCGAGGAGCCGGCGTAAATGGGCGGCGGTGGGGGATCCTCCAGTGGAGGCGGACAGGTGTAGTGCTGCTGCTGCTGCTGCTGCTGCTGATGGGAATGGGCCTGTCGCATGTTCGGCGAGTGCGCAGCTGCTGGAGTTTTGGTAAACGAACTTGAGTAGGTGGCAAAGTCTTTGCTGTTAGCGGACGCTGCAGTCGGCGGCTGAGGCGGCTGATAATGCGAGTTGGCCGAGCCGGTGGCCGCTGCCGTTGGTGGTGGGGATGCGGATGCAGATGCAGATGCGGATGAAGAATTCGAGAATGAGCTGACTTTGTGGAGCAACGATGAGGTGGATGAAGACAGGGGAAAGTGAGGCAATGCATTGAAAGAGGTGGTCGGTGTTAGAATGGACGGCTTAGTGCTGTTGCCGGCCAAATGGGCCGATGACATTATTGCTGATGATGAGGTGCCAAAACTAGCGTAAATTCTATGCTGTTGCTGTTGATGGTGGTGGTGTTGGTGGTGCACTTGCTCTGATTTACCGTCATAGTGTTGCTGCTGTTGCGGCTGCGACATGGACAAGCCACTCCGCATGTAGATGGACTCCTCTCCCGCTGGCTGCTGTTGATTGCCGTAGATGCCTTCGACTTGATGCTGCTGCTGCTGCTGCTGCTGCTGCTTGCTGTTGAGTCGTGCATTGAGCTGTGCAATTAGATTCGGGTTCGCCTTGGGCTGGGTCGGTGGCAGTGGGTGAGCGTGTCCGTTGGGACTGGGGCTGCTCGTGCGGAAGCTGGACATGGTGTTGACCAGCTTGGGCTGGGCGTAGATGCCGCCGCCGCCACCCCCTCCGCCCGCCGCTGGTGATGAGGTGCGGAACGTCTGCTGGTGAATGAGTGCCAGTGATGGTGGAGTTGTGGCATGAGAAGAAATGAGAAGAAACGAGAGGAAAACAGGCACAAATTAAAAATTAAGCCAAAGCGGAGGCAAAGCGCTATGAATAGTGGTCTAATCTATGGCTAAGTGGCATTACAACTAAGCTGGATGGAGGGGCCAGGCAGACGAGTTAGGCCATTAAAGCGCACCCGAGAACGGCGGTTAGTCGTGGTTAGTAGCTCCGCGCATGGGTTCCACGCTGCACAATTGCCGAAATAACAAATCTGGTGCGTAAGCAATTACATTTTTTTTTAACAAGTCGAATGTTTTATTTATGTCGTTAGGTAGTGCAAGGATTTTTCGCACATAATTTAACAGTTTGCTAGATAAGAGCTTTCAAAGTCAGCATGCGATTTAACAAGGAAGAGCATAATTCTGCAGTTTTTAAAAGAAAAATTTGAAATTTTTTTTTTTTGGTTAACAATGTTAACCAAACGTGTTTCAAATTAGAGTTACAGGTACGTATTAGAAAAACAAAAATGTTTTTCATGTGTTAACTATCGTAAGAAACCGCAAATTTTTTGATTTGTCTCAACAAAGCAGTAGCTGGTTAAACAGTAGAAAAATATAAATAACGCTGTATTAAAGTGTCCCGACTATTATATACCCGTTACTCAGCTAACCAATCAATAACCAACAAGCCTCCAAAAAATAATCAGGCTTTAGGTGGCGATATCTAATTGAAATGTACATTAATGCTAATAACTTCTACAATTGAAGATCGATTTGGATGATTTTTGTACGAGTCGATAGTTATTGTCCGAATAAACATATAAAGCTAACTGGGCTTTACCATATTTAAGAGTGACATGATAGACTTTCGCCATTTGAAGGCCTTAGATTGGACGTGGCAACATGTTAAACTAAGATTGCTCTGCGTAAGCATAGTTGGAATCTGCTTGTCAAGTCCTAAGTCTCTAGCTTAAATAGTTTCCGAGATCTGGACGTTCATCCAGTCAGACAGACGTGGCTTTATCGATATGCAGTGTATTTAAAAGCTCTATTATTTGTTACACCTATGTGTGCTTTCTTATGCATCTTTCTGGCATAATCTAAAATATGTCACTTTTGACTTATTTCCATGAACCTTTTCACAGCAAAAACATTCAAGCCTAGTACAATGAAAGCCCTCACAAGCCGTTGATAATTTATTTTTTACGTGCGAGCTTGGTCATTTCGGCCACTGTGCGGTGGTCACTTACGGCATCGGCAGGCGGCAGGCGCTTGGTAAACAGGCGATTGCTGCGGCGGTTGCTGCTGTGGCTGCTGCTGCTGCTGCAGATAGTGATTTTGCAGCGGTTGGTGGGTAAAGCGCTGCTGGTGGGCCATCTGCTCGCCCGCCGGCTGTTGGCCATTGACCAAGCCGTGGGCATAGGCATAGGCGTGCAGATCCAAGTAGGAGTCGTAGGAGTCGTAGAAGGCGGTCGGGGAGCAGTTGTGCACAGACTATGTGGGGAGTTTTTGGGGTTTTGATTTGTGTGGCGGTGTGACAGAGGCAAAAAAAAAAAAAAAAAACAAAAACCAAAACGGATATTGAATTGAAATTGAAATGAAAAGAAATCATAAGTTGTAGAAGAAAAGTTCTAAGAGTGGCGGTGGTGAAGTCCATGCCTAGACGCGTGCACACACCTGCAGTAGGGGTTGCTGCTGTAGCTGTTGCTGCTGCTGCTGTAGCTGCTGCTGCTGCTGCTGCTGCTGCATGCGTCTGAGTGCCACAGGTGAGGCTGGCTGGTGACGCATGGCGGCCAGCGCTCTTACCGTCTCCGATACCTTCAGCGCCGAACTGGGCATCTGGGGCATGGCGTCCAGCATGAATGCCGGCGGCGGCGGAAAGTGCTCGCTGGAGCTGCTTAGTTGCAGGTTCTGCTGGGGCAGAGTGGCGTGCTGTTGCTGTTGCTGGTGTTGGTGCTGCAGCTGCGTTGCGTAATTAAATCATAAGTTAAAGAATAAAAGTGTAGAGGAAACCAAAGACTGTGTGACCCAGTGTTGAGCGGCTTAGCGACTAACTTAGCTTAGGTGGCTAACTTAAACAGGTATAAACGGATAATTGGGGGATGAACTTACCCCGACCGAGGCGTTGGGACTGGGTGTTACCGACGAACTGCGTCTCACTGGCGGCGGTGGCTTCGCCTGGTTGATGGATGAGCGACGTGCGATGCGCGTGGAGCCACCGCCTGCTGCTCCTCCTGCGAATGGTCAGAGATCGAAGTCAGTATGGCGGTAGTAAGGTAGTTGTGCGGATATAGTTATTAGGTTGCAGCTGTTATTCACAGTTATGTACAGTAATCGGTTTATACACTTGGCACACAAAACACAGGACACCATCTAATACCAGTAGTTAGATAGAGAATCAGAGTTAGGAGCTGCTGAGACCGGGATAATTTATGGAAGACGCTCGGGCGACTGATCTAAAACTGGATGTTGATCCCCCCAAGCGAGCGGAAAAGCGATGATGACTTTTCGCAACAATTCATGAAGAAATGGACATTTTCTCTTTTAAAGCGATGAATCCCCACTATGCAAATTTCGTATTAATACAATTGGCCAATTCCGAGTAGTGCGTAAGCATTTGGCAGTTAGTGGCAGTAGCGTGCAGTTTATCGGTTTGTATGTTTTGATGATTGTGGGCGTGGGGCATGATTGTATGAGATTATTACTTGGTGCAAGAAACCAACTCCAACTGCAGAAGGGTTAACACATTGAACTTAAAGCAGAACGTAAAGCTAAGTTAACACAGTAAAGAAGAAACCGAAAAAGAGAAGAAAGTTAACTTCGGCTGGCCGAGGTTTAACACCCTTGCAGTTATGACAAAGCCGTCGGATTTTTATGAAAATAAATAACTTTAGGATCAACAAAACTCTTCACAATTGGCTCGAATAATCTACACTTTTGTATTGCATCGAATATGTATTGGTTAGTATTTTGTAAAGAGTTTTGAAAAAGTTCGCCTAAAAAAAATATATATCACTGGTAAAAGATCTTAATAAAAATTAAAAAACATATCTGTTTGTTTATCTCAAAGTAGACAAAACAAAAAAAAAATTCTTAATGAAAAAAAAGGAATTTTGTTACGATACTTATATTGGTTTTTAATTGGAGTAATACTTAGAAAAAAAAATATTTTTTTATAGTAAAAACATTTCTTGGTTGAAAAATCACAACTTTTTAAGCCTATATTTTTAAAAGAATCCAAATCCTATATTATTATATGTTAGTATTGTATTATAAAAAACAGGATTTGATTTTTCGGTTACAAAATCACAGCTTTTTAAGCCTATCCCTTAAAAAAAGGCAATTCCTGTATTGTCATATAACAGTATAGTATTACACAATTAAAATTCAATTTTTTTTAATATCGGAAATGGGTTTTCTACTACGTTACACGTGTCTGGCCAACACAAGAATGTCATTTGCAAGGGTATAGTGCTTATAGGGCTCAGAAACCAAGGCAAAGTAAAAGCGATTATAACAAAACCAAACTCTGGAAGTCGAACCAAAAACCAAAAGAACCCAAACAAATCAAAAATCAAAGTAAATCGAAACGAAACGAAACGAACCCGACAACGAGGCTGGCCGGGGCGTAATGCACGGCTTGAGACTGGCAGTGGCATTGGCATTGGCATTGGCATGGGCATTGGTAATGCTATTGGCATGATGGGGATTGGCTGGGGCATTGGAGCACACGTATGGATGGGCGGGTGGTCGGTCACTGGCGGGCAGCATCGATGATGGCGATGATGTGGTGTTGCTGGTGGTGCTGGTGCTGGTTGTTTCTGGTAATGGTAATGACGATGACGAGAGCGATGACGATGATAATGGCAGATGACCGCGAGGTGATGATGATGGCAATGGTGACAGGGCCATTGTTGCGGGCGTCTTGCACTGCTTGTGATTGGATGTGATTGCTGTCTGATGTTGGTTTGGCATTCTATGATTTTGGTTCGGGTACGGATCAGAGGATGCAGATGCAGATGCAGATACGGATGCAAATGCAGATGCAGATGCAAATGCAGAGACTTTGGCGGCTAGTTTAGTAGTGACATTACAGTTTCTGGTTTGGGGCGACTGTGGTGAGTGTTGCTGTTCTTGTGGTGCTTGCTGCTGCTGCTGCTGCTGTTGCTGCTGCGGCGATTGCTGCTGCTGTTGCTGATGCAATTGCAGTTTAACCTTCTGCTTTTGCCTGCGTATTTTCTCATCTAGATCGGACTTAAAGTCGGACTTTCTGGGCACCATGGGCCTATCGCCCGCACCGGGAGCGGGGCCATTGAAAAGGCTCAGGCTGGTGGGCTTGGGCGGCAGCTGGCGCCGCGCAGGATCTACTGCTGGCTGGCCACTGCCATCAACGTCCTTCTGCTGTGGGCAATGCCGTTCCTGAGGCCTGCTCTGTGTGGCCTGCTCAGTGGGTGCTTTACCTCTTTGCGGGCTGCCGCGTCCGAGGAGCTGCAACTGCTGCTCGCTGGTGGCTCGAAACGAGGAGAGTCGCTGCTTGGCGGGCGCCACAGTTGCTGTCGGCGGCGCCTGGCCGCCGGCCGAGTCCGGCGAGGAGTCCGGCGAACCGGCCAGATTGGCCGGCAACTGCTGCAGCTCGCGCATCTCGTGCAGCTGCAGCGCACTGGGCTGCGGGTCCTTGGTACGCAGCACCACGATCTCCGAGTTCTGCTTCACGAACTCAATGTCCGGCGTGTTGGGGATCTGGTGGTCGTAGATCACCACCACTGCGCTGCCGCTGTCGCTGCAGGTGTCCACGTAGGCGTGGCGCGGCTGGCCCAGACAGACGCTGTCCGAGGCCAGTGAAACGACGTCCTCCCGGTTCGCATTGGCCACGAAGTGCGCAAACGTGGGATTCTCGTAGCCGCCGGCTGTCAGGCCTCCGGTCAGCGAACTAGTTTCGCTCACATAGCAGCGACTCAGCTCCGAATCGCTGGCGCCCAGCAGATCCTGGTCCCGATCACGATCGCGATCCCGATCCCGCCGCCTGGCGTCCATTTCGTCGCCGGCCAGGTCGTCGGACGTGGTGTCCGAAATGTCCGTTCCACAGCCGCTCGAGTTCGTCTGATTGCTGATGGCGCAGGGCTCAATGTTGATGGTGGCGGGCAGGTTGTTGTTGTCGCTGCTGCTGTTGCTGCTGCTCGTCGTATTGTTGTTGTTGTTGCTGTTGTTGCTGTTGCTGCTGCTGCCACTGATACTGATGATGTTGCTCGTCGACTTGCCCTTGCCCTCATCGATCTCACGTTGGAACGAGTCTAGTTCGCCAATTAAATTATTTAGTGCTTGTATTGAATCTTCGAAAGACTTGTCTATTAGATCATATTTTTCATAGTTGTTGGTATTGATTTTTGGAGATGGTGTTGTTGTTGTTGTTGTGCATTTGGTTCATTGTGAATAATAGTTTACAGATGGCAGAGATTTTGGGTAAGGTGAACATGAAGTCAAAACCAATACGAAATAATAATGGTTTCAAGTTGATTTGGTGCAGTTGTTGTCGTTGCGTTTACACAACAAACCAAAAATTGTAGAGAAGAGGGAGGGAAAAACAAAATAAAAGAAATTTTTGGGGTTAGGAAATATTCTCGATATGTTTGTCAATTATAAATTAAAATGGGCGCTGGACAAGTAAAGTGGAGGCGAGGAAATCTCATGTTCAAAGTGCTTTTTGGTGCTGGGTGGGCGGCAGAGTTTGTCGATTTGGGTGACTTACAACAGAAGAGGAGGAAATAATCTTTAAAGAATTCTGAGCAACATTGGTAAACATACTTATGGTCTCTAAGACCTCGTTTGACTAGAATAGTATAAATATTACATACAGCATTCACAGAAAATGAAAACCCCTTTCATTGTTAAAATATTACTTTGTAAAGATTTTTTTTATTTATGAAAAATTCTTATTTAACAATTCATTTTTTTAAGAATAGTGTATATTCGTGAAATAAAGTGAAAAATGAAGAAGCAAAAACACAAAAATTTTTTACAGCGAATTTTGTATTTTCATTGAAAGTTTAATCTCAACTGCTCTAAATATATTTTATTTTCTGATTTTTATTTTATATTTTGCTAAGTTGACAATAAAAAGCCAAACATAAAATATATTCTTTAGATGTTGCAAAAAACTACCCAAAAAAGTGTTTTTGGTAACCTCAAATATAAATGCATCACTGCCATAAAAAAAAAGACTCACACTGTTAGATTGCATAGAATTCTCTAGAGATAATATTTTCCTCTACAATTTGTTATTTTTTTTTGGATACATTCAAATCGACCCACTCTAGTGGACAGGGAGCCACATGATTGGCACACTTCCTCTACAACGATCCTGCTGCTCGCTGGTTCTACTTACCCATTTCCTGTTGCTCTGTCTCGGAACGTCGTGCCGCGGAAGCCGGGGAAGCTGCTGCCGGGACCTGAATGGGAGCTGGTGGCGAGACCGCCGCCGCTGCCGCAGCCTTCTCGAACATGGAGGCCTTCTGCAGGACGGAGGTCCGCGACCGCTCATCCTCCGTCTCCTCCGGTTCCGTGCCTCCGTTGGCCCCCGGCCCTTGGTCCTGGCCAGCCGCTGCCTGCTCGGTGATCTTCAGCACCTCACTGGAGGGCGGCGTCGGGGAGCTGACCTGGTAGACAAAGCCCAGGGCGGAGCCGGGACCTACGCTGCTGCCGCTGGGGGTACCTGCGGCAGTGGACGTGGGGGAGTTGGTTAACAGGGGCGAGTAATGGTTTTGTGGCGTGGAGCTGCCACTGGACGGCGAGGTGGTGTTCGTGTTGGTGCTGGTGCTGTGGTTGGGCTGGCCCACCAGCGAGCCACAAGCGACGGTGGAGTCGATCGACGGGTGCGAGTGCAGTGACGAGGCCGTCGAGGATATGGAATGGGAGCGTGTGGCGGTGGCTGAGTGGTGATTCAGCTGCGGCTGGTGCTGGTGCTGCTGCTGTTGCTGCTGCTGCAGCAGCTGATGCGAGCCGGAGGAGTCGTTGGAATGCTGGGAGCTGGTCGAGTCGATGGAGCTCTGCTGCTGCAGGGGCGGTGGAGAGGGCTTCTGCTGCTGGTTGGCCAGCTTCAAGGCCGCCATGGTGGCCAGCTCGGACATGTTCACATAGGTGGGCGGCGTCTGGGGCTGCTGCTGATTTTGCTGCTGATTTTGCTGCTGCTGCTGCTGCTGTGCATGGTGCGCTGCGGACAGCTCTGTGTGCGGATGATGTTAGCGGGACATGCGGGTGAACACGGTCATTAGTAAGACTGATGGAATTAGCCGAGGGCAAGCGTGCACACAAACACACGGAGACAAGCTGGACGGACAAATGCCGGACGGATGCCGGACAGGGCGGACCACTCACCTTTCGTGATATGAGCCGGAATCGGCGAGGGGCACTGGCGCTGCAGCAGGTTGCTCCCGCTTCCCTGGCGGTGGTTGCTCTGGGCCGACAGCGGTCGCTCCAGCGACGAGCAGCGCTGAAAGAGGAGGAAACCGTTGGTAAGTCACTGCCACAAGCCAGGTTGCGTTTAATGGTTTGGGTTTGGGTTCAATGAAGGGGCGACTTAGGGGACCTAGTTGTCAGTGGTCTAGCGGGGCGCATGCAGATGAGCGCGCTTTGGATCTACGAACGGTGAGGGCTCTGACTCCGAGGTACTCACCACATGGGCTGGCTTCTATGGCGAGTGTCATGGCCAACAGAACGAGAGAGACAACTTAATAGCATGTAAAAAAGACAATAGTCGGTTTCCCGTCTATTCGAACATCCGCCCATCTTAGCTTAAATTTAACACTCCATGTAAATACATACGTAAGCATAAGTAACTTGGTATAAAATAGTGTTTCCTTTTGAGTATAATAATAATATTTCTATAAACACCTAAGTTATAAGCTTTTTAAAGCTATTTGGGATCTCTTCATATTATTCAATTATAGTTTCTTACCCCGAAATTTAACATTAATGATTATAGATTTCGGTATGCCGAAATGCACAAAAAAAATACAAGTATAAAACGAAATTTGTATTTTTGTTATGTCGATTGATATGGATCAAATAAACATTTATTGCCGAAATAGAGGTATCTGCCATATCTCCGTAAGAGGGGGGGTGTCGACTTTTAAAAACAAACTTTCTCTGCGTAGACGTAACTAGAATCTGTATATGCAATCCCAAATCTATAAATTTTATAGTTTTCGAGATCTCGACGTTCATACGAACAGACAGACGGAAATGGCTTGATCGCCTCGGGTATTGATCCCCATTAAGAACATATATACTTTATAGGGTAGGTAACGCTTCCTTCTACCTGTTATACAAGTAACGGGTTTAATTAGCCTAAGTGTTTCAAATTAAAACATTCAATAAAATAAAAAAAAAAAACAATTTTTTTTAAATTGTACTTTCATATAACGAAGTTAGACTGTGTAACCCAACCATACTTACAACTGGCAAGGGCGGCCGACTAAGTGAAGCAGCCGGAGACTTCTGAGTGGCCGGCGTGGCCTGACCTGATGACGGCTGCCCATTGGCGGCGGTGGATCCGTTGTTGAGGCAGCTGTTTGACTCGTGGATGGTCTCCGGATTCTGGAACGTGTAGACGGTCAGCGGCGGTCGCTGGTGGCCCTTTTCGTAGGCCGTCGAAATCGTGTGCGGACGGTCGGCGGTCGGTGGCAGGGTGTCCACCACGTCCTGGGAATGTGGGGGCCACGTGGATACATTCGCCGTCTGATTCGTTGCATTCGAAGTCTAGGGGGGGGGGTCGAAACAAACAAAAAAAAAGTTAGTATGCGACACACAAAAGGTGTTTTTGTAATTTGTATAAACAAACAGAAAAGAACAAATGAAAACCTGTGTTGTTAGCGCTGGCGATGAGCAAAAGCCACTATCACTGGATTCACCAGGTTTCAAGCGAATTGCGGGCGTTACAAACTAAAGAAACGAAAACGAAACACAAAAGAACGTTGATGAAAACCAATAAATGAGCGGACGCCACAGTGTCAAATGGATGTTTAATGTTTTGGGCGAGCAGGAACCTCTCTGAGGCGACGCACCTGCGACAGGGAGCGCGGATAGTGGTGATGGCCCGGCGAATTGCTGGACCCGGTGCTGTTCATGCTGCTGATGGAGCAGACGGAGCTCTTTCGGGAGCCCAGCGAGTTGGAGCAGCCTCCGCCCTGGGACCCGGAACCTCCGCCCGGCGACTCCGGATAGAGATTGATGCTGGCCTTGGCGTCGTGGATGAGCTCCTCGGAGGCCTGTGGCAGAACGCTGGGCTCCTTGGTGACCAAGGCAATCGACTGCATGGCCTCCTGCAGATGTAAAGCATTTTAGAATCAGTGCATTAAGAGTGTGAGCACCAGTACGCACCTGAAGATGGCCCAGCTCAGACATGACCTCGCACTCCTCGTGCACCACCGGCTGCAGCATGTGGACGAAGCTGCAGTAGCGCAGCCGCTCCTCCACCATGGCCGCCCGCAGGGACTTCTTCTCGACCTCCTCCAGCTCAGCCCGGCGCAGGGTGACGTCCTGCATGTGCGAGTCCATCAGGGACTGCAGTCCGTCCGTCTGGCCCTTGCGCGCCTTCTTCTGCAGCCGCAGCGTGTCGCTAGAGCGCTTCTTCAGCTCGCTGCGACAGCGCTTGTACTCTTTGGCATGGTCCTTGTCGATGGTGGCCACCGTGCGCTTCCAGTCCTCGATCCTGTCCTGCAGCGGCTGCACCAGGCAATCCATGATGGTGCTGGTGAAGGTCTTCAGCCGCGTCTCCACCGCCTTGTGGCGCAGGCAGACGCGGGTCAGGGCGGTGCCGATCTCCTTGGAGGCGCCTGCAATGGAAAGCACACGATTTGGAATGCATTAGGGTTGGTACTATTAGGCTAGAATTAGGAACTAGGTGATCAATTTAAAACTGATTTGAAAAATAACTTGGAAAACACAATTGCCTAATTGCACTGGTCGACAAAGCCGAAGAACAAAAACTAGATATTCTGCAAGGATTTTATCTGCAGAGTAGTAATCCGAAACCAAGAACTTTCCATCACGTGCCAGTTTAAAGGAAAAGTCCTAGGACCTTTTTAAGGCTTAATAGCAACGAATTTTTACGTGGCCCAGAGCTGTAGCTAAGCTTAAACCATACTTTAAACATGAAAATTCAATGTCTGACCCTCTTGTTGTGTGTCTCGGTTGTAGGTTTGTTAGCAGAAATTACAAAATGTATTATCCTGTAGTAGGCGAAGCTACTTTTTACCGTCAGATTTGGTTAATTTGTACGGGATTTGTTTAATAAATAAAAAAAAATAAAATACAAATTAGTTTTAGTTGCTTTTTCCATAAGCTAAAAACTACTATTTCCACGTAAAAAAACTTCCATCTTAGAGTATTGTGAACAAATAAATTGCTTACTTTTAACTGGTGGTAAGAGACCACAAATTAGGCCAACGATTCCCTGCAAGGTGGATTGCCTAGAACTAGGATAATTTGTACATCCATGTAAGTCCAGCTATAAAAACAGACCGAGAGTTCTGTTTAAACCCTAAGCATGCAATATTAAACAGTTGCCAAATTAAATTACTGAAGGGGAACGTCCAAGGGGATTGGGGAGCAAAGCTGACAGCGGAAATGTTTAGAGCATGCAGCAACAATCGCACGCCATGGGCTGTCGATTCGATTTGGAGGCGCAGCAGACATTGCATGCGATACGATTCGGTATTGCACTCCTCCAGTCTTCGGTCCCAATACCCAAGTCCCAAGTCCCGAGTCCCGTGTGTGCCCATTATGCCATGCCAGAAGTCGGATCCGGGGAAACTGGTCAGGCTAACTGCTACTGCTCCTGCTTCTGCTTCTGCATAGCACTAGCAAATGACAGGCGGCCCGATTATCTCGAACTGCCTCCGACTCAAACTGGGACTGCTGCCATCCTCGTTCGGTATGTAATTATCTGCCAAATAGGCAGCAGCTTATTGATTCGGCTTTGACTTGCGACTAGCCTGCTCTCAGAGCCACTTGCTCCAGATCACTCCTAATTGAATGGGAACTCACGAGGGTGGCCAGAAACAACAGCACCTTAAAGGACGCATGGTGGTCATGTGGCCATGTGCCAAGTGCCAAGTGCGAATCGAGAATCTAGAGCCGAGACTCGAATTGCGTTCCACCCTCTTTCGGGGTGGCACAATGCGAGGGAATTGACACTTGTGCCGATGCTTGACCGAACTAAGCCAAGTAACCACTAAAACTAATGAAACCATTTAGCAAGTGCAAACGGCCAAAAGGGGTGGCTAGCTAATAGCAGGACTTACGTGGATATGCACTTAGCACCAGTCAAATATATAAGGGTCACGAAGGGGCGCAAAAAGCGGCGAAAACACATGGCGAGAGTCGATCAATATATGCTAATGCAAGACTCCCAGTGAAGATGATTGAAAAAGTTAAGTCTGGCAAGCCGCCAGTAGTTGTAAATAGGAATTCGGAAGCTTAGCTGCATTAAGCCGGTTTCAACACAGCAATATTCATTTAAAGCCTAATGATCAGCAACTGCGTTCAACCACATATAAACTGCATAATTTATCGTTATTTCTCAAACCGAGGAAGGCATTTAGCTGTGAATCAATAGAATCGTTCGGAATTAATCAATGGAATTTTCCTACATAAGCAATCTCTTTTACTTTTTTTCGCAAGGGAATAGTAATCATTGAAATGCGGTTACAAATTTTACTTTCGACTACAAAATTACATTTATTTTAGTTGCATCTCCTTAAAGAAAATGCATCCGTTGCATGCTTTAGCGGAATTTCCGAATTGCATGCTTATGAATATAAGTGTTTTATTATTGAAGGGTTTTTTAATGCGGAATAGCATATCTTTTAGCCTGAAACACGTTATTACTTCATTACGACTATTTATTTTAACAGCTTATTTGCTTTAGGCAGTTATCTACCCACTGAGTGCTTGCATATTTTCACACTAGACCCCATTCGGATTGGCTAAGCCTAGATTTTCCACTCAAAATGAATCCAACTGTAACTGACTAAGGCATGACAAATGCAAAACACACACATTGTGCCAAATACAAGCTGCTTGATTTTTCCCGAGGGGCGACAGCGTATGATCAAAGCTCTCCTAACTTCGCTGCCAGTATCTGGCAATTTTCGCATTTCCCGTCCTGGGTGAGGTGAGCTGTGTGCTGTTTGCTGTGAGAATCGGACCTCGGACATTGCATAATGGGGCACTCGATGAGTGCGACGCAAAGCAGCCAATAAATAAATATAAATAGCAAAACCAGCGAATGCGTGAGCTCAGACAGAACAGCTACACACCGCCATCCGTACGCACTGGGGGAAATCAACAACATAAACATCGAAAGCGTGAATGTGAATGTGAAAAAAAATCAGATCGATGACCGCCGCCGACTGTGAGCAGACGCATGAATAATAAGCAGAGGAAAGAGATTCAGTACGTGGGCCAGCGGAAGAGGGGATCCCCCGGCATTAAGTGGGGGTAGGAGGGCAGGCAGGCAGACAGCCCAAACAAATCCACGATTTGAACTTACCTCTTGAATTGGTCGCCGCATCGGCTATCTTTTGGAAGGCATCCAAATAGGCGGCGATTGCCTGGATGGCGGCCCTGTGAACAGAGAAGAGCAAAGTATAATATCATTATTATTGTGGGCCCGTGCAGCCAGATAGATTTAATAAACATCTTCTTGAATTGGCCGTGGGCGACATTTCAATTAGACGACAGCTAGAAAAAGAACTGAAAAGAAACGCTGCATAAAAACGGGCCATCCCCGGATACCGAAGATTGTAATACCCTTTGGAGCAGCCAATACTCGATTGTTGAATATGATATGGTATGAGTTAAAGGTTATCTACCATGTTTATTGCTAGTTCGTTTATTTGACATTTTTAATAAATCTCAATTTTACAAAACTGGTTTGATTAGCTTAATACAATAAAGTATAAATGAATAGTATTTGTACCATTACTATTTCAAATAAGTTGCTGTAGCTCCTAAAACTAACTAAGAAGTACTTGGCTCTTATCGGCATCTTAGCAGAAGTAACTGTCAGAAGCTTAGAATAAATACAAATATCTTTCGCACTGTTAAAGATTCAACCGCATGGATAATCCAATGTATAGCCATTGCATATTTTTTTAATAAACTGTCGATACGCCCGGCAAAAGTACAGAGAGATGGGTCCCCAACTGCGGGTCTTGATCCGCTCAAGTGGTTGGCGAGTGTCCGCACCTCGCGTGGACCTGGCCAAGATGTGTGTCAAGCGCAGTGGGCAAACACTCGGAGCAAGTTTTGCCAAGCTCGGTGATTTCAACTCGGACAACAGGATTGGGGGTAATGATTAATGCAGCCGTTATGTGGCGGCTATACACTTCTGACCAGACATTGCTGCGGGGACCCTCGCCCGAAAGCAAAATTGGGCCAAGTCTGGGCATAACAACGACGGAGAAAATAAAATAAACAAAAACCGAAGACGGTGTCGGTGGTCTCCACCCAACAACAAGAAATTTAGCAACTAAAGCAACAGCAGAAAAAGCACAAAAATAATCATAGGCACATTATGCCTGTGTGCGAGGAAGTGAAAAGCATAAAAGCAAATTGAGGTAAACGAACAATTTGTTTACTCATTCGCATGTTCTCATTCTAAAGTTTTGCAATTGCAGTTGTTATTTTGCCGCTGTTGAAATCTCGTTAAAGTCCAAGAAAGAATTTTCCATGATGAGGAAACCAATTTTACATCCAAAATAAACTTACCTCAAGCATGTGTGCAGTTTTCCGGCCTTAGCCACAAAATCCTCCCACAGTGGCGAAGTATTCTGCAATAGAGGAAAAATAATAAATTAGAATAAGTTGGCCGACAAACAATCAGCTCATTCCAAGCCAATGATATATTTATTACAAGTGATTTTTACCCCTAAATTTCTTATGTAATCCAAACGTTTGAAGATCAATAGCCTAAAGTCTATGAAAAAATTAAATTTGGATGACTAATAAAGGGGTCAATGGGGCTACAACAAAATGGGTTTTTCCTTTTTTCCCCAGTTAGTAAACTTATGAGCGTTAAAGCTAAATAAAAACCGATGTGGCTTACTTTTAGTTTCATTTCTTAGCATTTAAGTTCAAAGTTCAGAGCGTCATCATTTTCGCTGGATTTAATCTAATTGAGTTTGACTTTTGTTGTCTGCGCATTTCATTAAATCTGAATAAATGAGTAAATAACCCAACATGACATGAATGGATTCGCAAATTGAGAGACACATTTAATATAATCAAAGTGGGGTAGAAGATCCGATCCATATGGCCCGATTGAATTCAGAATCGACCAACCCTGTTTTAATTAAATTTTCCCTATACTCCAAGGTAATTTAGATTAATTAAATTTCAACCTCAATATGGCTGTTCTCAAAGGAGGAAAAATACGAACAAAAGTAATCATAGAAAAGGCAGCAAATGGCTTTACTTTTAGTGATATGGAGACTTTCATCCAAAATCCATAACCCGTACCACATAAATTTTCCCCCTACTCAAGTAAATATGGTAATCCCCTTTGAGAGCACATATTTAGCGAGAGTGTGAGCCAAAAAACAGGCTGAAATAGCTCCCACATGGCTTTTCTCACATAATCCCGTCCACCCGACTTATTTGGACAAGACCACAAAGAGCTGCCGCTGGTTTCTGGCCAAGTATCAGTGTCACGATGGTCGAACGGCAGCGGATTGCTAAGAGCCGCCGTATAAGGCACCTAAAGATTTTATGTGTGCTTCTTTTTTTGAGAGAAATAATAGCAAGTAAAGAAGCGCAAATGGTCAATAAAAGCGAAAACGAGTTTTTCGTTTTGTTTTGCTTTGGTTTTGCCCATAATAATGTTTCAATTACACAACAAATGACATTGAAAGCAAAAGTCAGAGAAGAGAGCGATGAAAAGCAGCGGGAGGCGCCTTAATAAAGACGTAAAATGTTCCAATTTACTGACCAACCCGCTAAAAGCAACCAGGCAAAGCGATTTACCCAGCACTTATGCCAACTGCAACGCCATTTCACTTTCGGTTTCTGCGCAATTGAACAAAAATTAATGCCAAAACACAACATTAAAAAAATCATCGAAATGCCAATTGCAAAACCGATTTGAATGCAAAATGCCCAAAAGAAGCCGGGTCTGGGCCAGGGCAATTGCATAAACAAAACAACTCGGCCCAAAGGTAAACGAACGAGACAATCGCAACGGCAAAACCAGGAAAGGTACAAATAAAAACAACACGGCGAAGCACAAAAAAAAATTGAACGGAAATCGATTTTTGGCCATTTTCTGCAAGCTTTTTATTTTTGCCGATGCAACAACAAAGCGCAACAAGGCACAACAAAAGCCCTTAACAATTGTCACCCCACCACTCAAATGCTTTTCAATGTGGCATTCGGCTGATGATAAATTATTATTTATAAGCAATATGCAAAATAAAAAAATAATAATAATATAATCGGAACTGGGTTTTTGAAAATGGTTTTTTTGCACCCGGTTCTCGTAGAGATACCCTTATATTAGTAGTAGAAAGCGTTTATGACCTTAATCAGCATCGGTTATAGAAATTTAAAAATAAAAATGAAAAGGAAGCAAACTTGGGCAAGCCGAAGTTTATATACACTTGAAGCTATACAAAAATTAATTATTCTTTATGTTTAAAAACATTGAAGTGATGATTTTGAGCTTAATTATTCGATCGTTCCTATGGCTGCTATTTGATATCGTTTTCAGATTTTGATCAAATTAAAAGTGTAGCTATGATTTATTAAACAATTACTATGTCCAAAAGAATTAAAAAAAAAAATTAAAAATAATAATAATGTTTTTTTTCAAATTTTTTTGTTTAATATTTCGATTGTTTCTATGGGAGTTATATTGATTTTAATAAAATTTAAACCGTTATTCTAAGATATAAAACCATTAAAATTTTTTTGAAAAATTTTTTTTAAATAAGTTTTAAAATACAAAACTGCAAAGTTCTAATTTTTTAAATTTATTTTTAGTTGTCCGATCCGGCTTGTTCCGACTTTAATACTACCTGCAATAGAAAGCAGATAGCTTTAAAACTGGGAGATTAGTTTGCGTAGAAACGGACGGACAGACGGACGGACAAACGGACGTGGCTAGATCGACTCTCCTAGTGATGCTTACCAAGAATATATATACGTTATAGGGTCGGAAATGTATCTTTCACTGCGTTGCAAACTTCTAGCTAAAACTTTAATACCCAAGGTTATAAAACCTAATACTAAGAGTCATTTTTTATTTTTCATTGAAAAGTTTATATTTTAAAATCATTTTTTTTAATAAAAAAAAAAATAAATTTTTAAAACATGTTTAGTGACATCATCATTGGAAACTTAAAAAATTCAATGAATTTTGTGTGTGGGATAAGGAATTTAAAGAAAATCAATAAATTCATGAGAATATCAAAACAGAATTAATTCCAATAGGCCGAAATCAAAATTTTCATAAGTTGTAAGCTCAATTTTCCAATGATTGAACCAC
Source organism: Drosophila gunungcola (assembly GCF_025200985.1). Taxonomy (NCBI): domain Eukaryota; kingdom Metazoa; phylum Arthropoda; class Insecta; order Diptera; family Drosophilidae; genus Drosophila; species Drosophila gunungcola. Next base: position 1,401,503 of record NW_026453170.1, on the reverse strand, counting down.
GTTTGACTCCAAGACGCAGCCCACATGCAAATTATTTTAGTTTATTCGTTGCAAAACCATTTTTTGTGTGTGACAACCAACAGCCAGCGACAGCTTGATAAGCGGTTCTTGCCGCGATTGCGTGGGCTGCGGCTTGTCGGCATTTTGTGAATGAACATTTTGTAGTCTTATGGCGTTGCCCCCATGCCACTAAGCCAACAATCCACTCGCGGGCCAAAACACGCAAAGCTGTCATTACATTGACCAGGCCCAAACCGTTCGCGTTGGCGTGGAAGTTGTATTTTGTGCTGGCGTTGGGAGAGAGCTCAGCTGGTCCTAATCTTAGTTCCAGTATTGCTAATGAATGGGCGAAATAAGCTTATGTGCAGAGAAGTTAGTCGGGTTTATTAAGGTCCAAGAAATAATAAACAGAGATATGCTTTCTTGATAACCTAACCAATTTTCTATTGCAATCATTTAATTTCAAGTCAGTCTTATAAAAATGTAACTTAAACAACACATGTTTGTAATTGTATAAGAATTTAATTAATTAAATTAATTTATTTATGCGATTTTGTATTTATGTAATTTTTATTTGGGTGCATTATTAAGATTATATTTTTAAAATCGTGTTATATTATTTACGCTATTAGCAACATTAAAGGCACCAAACATTGAGCTAAGAAAACGCAAACCAGAAATAGCTCGCGTCAGTACGTGGTTGTATTCAACCACTTTCCAGTTTGTGGCAGACATCGAAATCGAGTCTGTGCTCAGAGGAAGCCAGCGAGTGCAATGTACGTGGTGCATCCATGTACACGGAGAGCTGGGCACCGAGCGTCTCCCTGTGTATCCATTTATCTTGGCAAACTAGCTCTCAGCCGGGCAGGCAGTGAGCTAGACACCTAAAAACCCACAATTTATGCCAGTCAGAGCAGCGGCAACTCTCGGCAAACTGGAAAGGTTCACACAACCACGGGAAGACCCACACCCATGCACACACAGCCGAACGAGTGGCTGGCATTATAAACTCTTGATCTTTCCAATAGCCTACAAAGGCGGCCCACACGAACCGACTGCTCAGCTGGTTCACAGCCCCATTCATGCTGCAATTTTGTTGCTGCTGCTCGATAATGCCCCAAAGATTCCCAGCAGCAGCTAGAAAGAGGCGGAGATGGCCAAAACGGGTTCAGAGCCATCCCGTCGCCGCGTCCTACATTGCACATATTTCGGGTTGGCGAACAAAGCAGCAGCCCCCAGAAAGAGCCGTTTCTTATGCAAAACTCGAGAGCTAAGAGACAAGAGCCTGCGAACCAGAAGTCCGCACTGATTGATTTTCTATGAGATCTAACGTACTATATACGAGTGCCCGCGGCCATAATTTTGGTCTTGGCCAGATGTTGACTTTGGCGTATTGCTCGGAGGAGAAGGCCGCAAATCGTGCGCTGCTAATTTGCACGTAAAGACGGTTTTTGTTTCTGGCTTTTCGGTTTAGAAAGTAGAAAATTATTCAGCGGGAATATGAAATGAAAGTGTTCCGAGGGTATCCCTGCCGCTCGAAAGTTTTCGCAAATCTAAAAGAAACATTTTCCGTGAATTGGCAAATAAGCGCAGAGAGCTTGGCCAATCGATTGGTGCGATTTGAATCGATCAGAACTTATGCCAATCATCATCGGGTAATTCAATAGCCGACTGTTGCCTGTATTTGCATATTTCCCATATAACAATGCCAGTCGTGACCCCAAAAACAATCCAACTGACTCCCTGGCTGGGCGGTAGACGTGTGTATATATTTATTTATCATTCTTTCTCCAGTCGTTACCCAAGAAGAAACTTGCAACACGCGGCCACCCGATATGGAAAGCGCAACCTGAACTCAAGTTGCCGTCAACGCGTGCCACAAACCGCAGAACAAAACGAATCGGAGCAAGAAGTCCGCAGAAGCTCTAATCATGAACCAAAAAGATACAGCAGAAAGTTTTGACATTAAAAGGGAGAGTAGCGAAAACCGTATTACCTTTTCATAGTTTTAATGACGGATTAATAAGAAATCCCCGACTTAAATTTTTTTAAACTAAACTTAAGTAAGGGGGTAAGCGTCTTCAAACATTAAACATTGGGTAGCTAATAAATCCTAATAAATAAATAATAAATAGATCAAATCCACAATTTATTTTTTTCCTTTGTTTTTTTTGTTGATGTTCTGCTTTTATCTTAATTCATTGACTTCATAAGAGTAGTTTATTTAATTTGGTTTCACTTTGAATTCTTATACTGGTTTAGTTCATAGTTGAACGTGTTGCCAGTGTGGCACAACCTGCTAATGCACCTACGACTCCAAAGGTCCTCAGTTCGAATTAAGGTTGGGTCGACATGATGCGAAAAAAATAAGTTTGAATTCCTCTTTCCTTTTTAGTTTATCGTATTTCCTATCATTCTAATTTCAGAGAGTGGAATAAAATCAAAGACAAAAGAAAAAAGGGGAAGAGGAACTAAAATATGTATTTGTTTAGTAAGCTAACTAATTCAATACAAAAATGTTCTTATGTTGATTCCGTTCGTTCGGAATCCAAACCCAAAATGTTGGTAAAATATTTTTTACGCACTTTTTAAACCCGTTCGGCTTTGACCGTATTTTTTTCTGAGTTTATAACTAAGAGTAACGTATTTTGTTTTAAACAATATTATTTATTTATCACTATTTCAACTTGATGGGTTCCCCTCGGATCTCCAGGCAAATGGGATTTGGGCGCGGCATGTTCTGATCGTCGAGTGCGTTCAACACTATGACCATTTTATAACGTCCTCGAAGAGTTGTACCATAAAAATTCATAAGCTTAAGTCTTAAATCGAACGGCAAAAGTTGGAAAGGTTAAACAAATTTAGGATCAAACAATATTTTTCCGGACTGAAAGTTGATATACCCTTGTGTGCAACGGAATATACCATTTTTATATTCACAAGTACAATAATAGAGAGCAGTCTTATTTTGTACAAATTGGCTATGATCTAAGCTTTTTGTACGAATTTGCTTGTTGTACATCCAAAGGAAATATATCACAACGTTTTAACTATGGGTGTGAAACAGGTAATTATCATTAGAATTGTCAATATTGACCGGTTAAATGATGGCGATCAAACGACTAAACTATAATATTGTCTGCTTGTAAGGAACTTACTCCAGGCTCTGTGATGCACTTTTTTTCCACCTCGTGGCGGTTGGTTATAAATCCAGTCCAATACTTATACCAGTACTGGTTCTTGTCGTACATGATGGAGCAGAAGTCCTGCGAGGACATGCTGAATACAGTGGACTCCCAGGATCCGCGGTTGAAGTGGAACAACTCAAGCCTTGCCTGCATGGATGCGAGAGTTTAGATTCAACTTGTGTGTAGTTCAGTTGGGTGGGAGTCAGTTTACTGCAATACGATCGGTGGGCTGCACATCCCACGTGAGGGTGACGTTGCCAGAGACGTGGAGTACATCAGCATCAGCATTGATCATAAAATCGTCGAAATTGGCTGCCTGTCTGGCGTCGATAGAGCCGGGCGGCCCATCGCTGCACGGCGAGAGGATGTCCGGATCCTCGAGCAGCAGTTCGTAGTCCGTGGCCCAGGTACTGGTCACGCCAAGAAAGAGCAACATCAGAGTTCTCATGATGATATCTGCCCTAACAATGTGGGGTCGGAGCCTTTATAGCCGCATCCCAATCTTGCGGGAATCCCTTCTATTTATTATCTATAACATAACAAGCTTCCTTCTCGCATCATATAATGTCATCGTCAATCCACTCGACATGCAATAAATTAATAAGCAATTTGTTTGTCAAACAATGTCAGACATTGTCGGACATTGTCGGACATCGACATTGAAATTTGGAAGTCAATGTTAAGCCGATTACAATCTTCGAAAACCATTACAACTGCAGTAGCAAAAAAACGACAGCAAGTGAAAGTGTTCATATATTAAACAAAGGGGACAAAAACTCATCCAAATAAGGAAAAGTTTAAAGTTTAAAAGCTTAAGCCAATCCTTATTTCAAACACAAGAAAGCAAAGAACTGGGACACTTTAGAGACAGGCAAAAAAATATATTTAACATATATTGACAATAAAATGTTTTTTTTTAATAACAGATTATATGTTCGCTATTAAGGACAATGAATTGCATCCTTTGCAGAGCTAAGAAATCTTATTTCTTGATCTTCTCCGCCTCTCCTCTGATTTCGAAGCATATGCTGTTCCTTTGAGGTACATCCCTCCCGTCAAAAGCTTCAAAGGTGACCACCGCTTTGTAGCGTCCCTGAAGACTAGCGCCACGGATGTCATTTAGGCGCAGCTGCAGGTCGAATGGGTTATGCATCCAAACAGTCTGAAATTGTAACCATATTGTTTGACCACAGCGCCAAGAATTGACAAGATCACTTGCAAGGTCAACTCACACCACGCGTTTTCAAGCACTTCTTCTGCACCTCGTCCCGGTTTGAAATGTGCTTGGTCCACTGTTTAAACCATGACTGACTCTCGTCGAATAAGGCTGCGCAAAAGTCCTGTGAGACCATGGTGAATAGAGTGGGTTCCCAGTTGCCGCGGTTGAAGTGCATCAATGCGAACCTGGCCTGAAAATGCAATTGCTTTTATTCAGTTAAGCTCGTCTAGGATAGACTTCATTTACGGATATGCGATCGTTGGGATCCACATCCCAGTTTGTGGTGATATTCTCAGAGACGTGAATGATGTCGGCATCCTGGTTTAGTACCAGGTTGTCAATGTTGAATGCCTCGTGGAAATTAATCGATCCGGGTGGTGGTTCGGTACAGGGAGAAAATATATCGGGATCCTCAAGCAATAGTTCGTAGTCCGCGGCCCAGGAACTGGACACAATTACGACGAGCAGCAGCAGAGTTTTCAACATGGTGTTACTTCAAAAGATTCTATACGTCAGGCCTTTTATAGTCGGGATCGAACTAGTTTTAAATCCAATTACGGACTTAGATAATTTCGCGGATTTGGTTAAATACAACTCAAACACAAATTAAATTTGAAAATAACAATGTATTTCGTGTTGATACTTATCAAACAAAATCACTAGCTCTTAAATGGCAATGAACATTTTTATATAATAATTTTCAAAACCTTTGGCAATAACTACACATGGTTGCGAGTTTTGTGGTTTGTAGAGTAACTGCCATTTTGGCTTCCGAGAGATTTAATCAAAAAACCTACTTTGGTTTTAATGTACCTAAGCAATAAAAATGTACCCTAGCAAAAAATGTTATAATTTCAATCAAAAGTGAAAAAGACATTTTAAACCCAATAAAGTATATATATTCTTGATAACCATTGTTAGGAGAGTTAATCTAGCTATGTCCGCCCGTTCGTCCGTCCATCCTCCTCTCTGTCCCAACGTAATCTTGTCGCTCAGTTTAAATATTAAATAATGTTTAAATAATAATATGGACAAGTTGCAAAGGTGACAGCAACTACGCCGAAGTTTGTTGCCTTTTTTTGTTGTAAGCTACATTTTGGTATTTAGTATTTTTGAAACAGTTTTTTTTGTAAATTTAGCTTCTTTGTGTCCATATGGCTCTAATGAATTAAATTAAACCAAAGTAAGACCTGCATTCAGAAATTTCCGTGTAAAACATAGTTTTTTATTTCCATAACTATTTTGCATAATTGGGCGTGACAACGACACGCCCACTGCCAATAACAAGCTAAACGGACAATCCTCGTCTATGTAACAGCTTGTGAATCACAAATGCAATTTCATATTCACTAAATTAATTGCCCCTGGTCTGCTGTTGTTACTGAATTTTAACATGCAGAACACTTGGCACATTTCAAATCACCACGTGTCAACTCCAGCAACGCTAGCCAGCCACACCAACAGTCATTCCACATTAACAGGGCAAACAGCATCAAGAATTGTTCCCGCAAAGTTATTTACGGAATAATGCAAAGTAATTAATACGACCGAGATGATGATTCTCATGCTCTCCAATTGTTTGAGGCGGTTGAAGGGGAAATGCAGTCCGCATTCTTGTCTGCTCTCGTATTTCAGTGTCTGTGTGCGGGAGGAGGCAGACAGATTGAATTAGATGCAATGGTGACCTGCGTCATTATCAGTTTGGCCTGAGCTCTAAACATCTGTAATTAAATCTGATGTTTGATAAAGCAATAATATTTCTACAATTTATTTTGTTTTTTATTTTTTATTATTATAGACGTCTACACAACTTCGGAATAACCAAACAAGGAAAGTTTACCAAGTTGATTGATACAGTTGTCATGTCCGAAACGACTGATTTAATCTTCTTGAGCAAAACTTAAATATATATATTTATATATAAAACTAGCATTTTTCTTTAAAAGTCAATTAAAAACGTATCATATTGACTTGAAACAGACGGACAGTCCTTGACACCTCGCTGATCAATTTACTCTATTTTCTCTTTGCGGGCGTATTGTCTTTTTGCGCATGTGGAATCCCTAGTCTGTGTACATAGTTGCCTTTGCTCACAAAGCGTAAGGACCTTGCTCCAGATACAGAACGCCAGATGACATCCGGTCCACATCCTGTTCAGCATAAACATATAAAATGCACTGCCATTTTCAGTTGAGATTTGTCCTTGAAAATGGCTCTCAGCTTTTAAATTACGCAAACAATGCAGGCGAGGGAAGTAGAGAAAACCCAAACAGCGAAACATTGTCATAGAAATGGAAACAGCTGCGAATGCTGCCATAAATAAAACTCATTAGGTCTTGTCGATGGTATTCGGCCATATAGTGACTTGTCTATAAATAAACTAAACATGAAATTTGACTTTCGTCTTACAACCCACACAGTCTCACCACAAGCGCAAATCGAATGCTTGGGAGCAATGCTAAAGTTCGCAGACAACAATTAGAGAACATTTAAACGGGGATGTTAAATAAATGAAATCGAACAAAAAAGCGTTTCGCCCAACGTGGGGCTCGAACCCACGACCCTGAGATTAAGAGTCTCATGCTCTACCGACTGAGCTAGCCGGGCATTGATGACGATAGCCAGAAAAAAGGCCGGGCATTTGCGTTTGCTTTGGGACAAACCCCCAAACTTTTGAGCAGAACAAGTCCGAAAACTTATAGTCATAAGCATTCTGAATAATCAAATATTTTTATAAAGAGCTTAAAGGCTCTATGATAAATGCTTCCCAATGCTGCTCGTAGAAGTAGAAAACCAACATATATAAATACATTTAAGTATCAATGGACAAGATTTCTCAAATAAATTTCATAATATGGTAATGTTTTTAATGTGATAAATCTCTTTTCGATATTGAAAATTAATTTCTAAATGATAATTAATCGAATACAAAATCCAAAATCAAAATTAAACATATATATATTATAAATTAAAAAAATTTATTTTTTAATTTGATTTGTCGTAACAGTATTTATCTATGATAACAATCAAAATCAATGACAGAAAATTTTAGGTAAATAGTATCTCCACTATATAACACATTGAACAACATTTTGAGAAAACAACTGAAGAAAAAAAGGGTGTTTTTTTATTCACCACATGGGTTTATTTGTTTTGTTGTCTGTTAATCAATCCATTGGTTTCCAAAATGGTATTTAGCTATTTCATAGCCCTGCACTCAACGAATTTGAAAAACTGGATTTGGACTCAAAATTAATTAGGTGTTAGCCTCATTTTAGGCAAATTAATTCAAAAACGTTATTAATTTTGTATTCATTAACAAGCGAAGAAAAAAATCAATTCGCCCAACGTGGGGCTCGAACCCACGACCCTGAGATTAAGAGTCTCATGCTCTACCGACTGAGCTAGCCGGGCAGGTGGGCGTGTTGACGGTTTCTCGCAGTTTGGATAACCGAAATTCTCGAAACGTGGCCAAGATTCTTCTGTCCAAGAATAAATAAATTTGCCTAGCCTAGACAGCATAAATAAAGTGTAACAAGTATATATAACCGATTTTTTATCAAAAATCTTTTATTTTTTAATTTGATGGTATTCCATAATTAACTTTTGGGTTTAGAGCTTATAAAGAAATGTCCACCAATACTCGATTTAAAAAATATAAAGAATGTAGTTAGTAACTAACTAGAAAGATTAAGATTTTAATGCTCCGCTGACCACAAAGCAAATGGACATAACGATCGCGGTAACTAGCAAGTGCGGAACATGCCATAAAAACAGACTACTGATTCCAATCACATAATATACAAATCAGAGCCAAAATACTAATTATTTTGCCAAAATAAATACGCCCTTTTGTGATGTTTTAAGGCACAGATATTATAGAAATTGATCGTGTGTGTAATTAGAATTATTGCATTACAACCAGCAGCTGAATATATAGGGCAGGTTCTGGCATAGCTTTTCCCCATACCGAAACCTTGTTGAAATGAAGGCTGCTTTAAGAATCCTGGAGATCACACTAGTTCTCATCAGCTTGGCTGATGCCATTAATTACCAGTTAATAATGGACGAAGACGGCCTATTTTCCCCCTGCGAGAATCAGCCTGGCAATCCTTCAAACTTAGATGGCCTCATGGACATGTCCGCTTTCAAAGTAATCAACGGTGGAAACAAACTTAAATTTGAGGGGGAACAAAGAGTCGTATGGAAAAATGTCCAGCCTGGGGACACAGTAAAGGTATGTGCTCCTTTAGGAAACTATTACCTACTAATTATTTTATTATCCCTTAGTTTGTAGCGCAAATCTTTCGCCTAGAAAAGGGCACCTGGCAAAAGACAATGTTTTCCACCCAAAGCAACAACTTTTGTAAAAACATGTTTGAAAAGAATCAGCATTGGTATGAGTTCTGGACGCAGCACATCAAAAATTCCGATGAGATCAAAAGCAAGTGTATAACCACACCTGGGGTAATTAAACAAATCATCCAATGTCTCAAACAATTCCCCACTCAATCTTATGCGTTCTAGGCCGTTTTAAAGTACGAACCCATCGAACTCGAATTGAAAACAAGTCTGAATGTTCCCAATCTGGAAGGGCGCTACAAGGCGGTACTGCATGTTGAGGCCTTCGACAAACGCAATGTGAAGCGGCCAGTATCCATTTGCACGGAGCTCCGAGGCACTGCGATGAAGCTCTAATCGTACCAATTAAATATGCATGCTGAACATACAGCGAAACACCATTAAAGTTTATAATCGAACCGAGCACAACACACTAGGAACACAGGGGGCATTACAGGGGTCGTTGGGGGTCGCATGCGATGAACTTCCGTTCAGTGCATCATGAAGTCCCAGAACAGCCGGCCGCAACAGCCAGACAGCTCGCACGATTGGAGCGCCGAGGCGTGTGAGGAGTCATCCATCCACGGCATGCCCTACGTGGCCCGCAGGGATCTCCACTGGACCGAGCGAGTCTTTTGGCTGATCATGGTCGTGGCATCCGCCTACTACGCCATCAGCAGCTGCCTCAACCAGTGGGAGCGGTTCCGGGACAACCCGATTGTCTACGAGTACGAATACCTCTTCGCGCTGCGCAACTTCACCTTCCTCGGGGTGACACTGTGCACCAACTACGAGACCGACGAGCAGGTGGACCAAATCATTAATCAGTGAGTTGAAGCTTTCCAAACGGAATTGATCACAAAATGTTTATTATTTCTAATCGAGGACTTGGGGAGTTAATGCATTGGAAGATCCAACAAAGGCAGCATACTATGCCAAGTTTTTGCGTGTGCTAAACCGCCTGCAGTACACCACCCTGGACACACTAAAACCTTTCGAGAATGACACTAGTCTGGACAACTTGCCCTATTTGAACATTCTGCTTAAGCTGCAGGAGAAGGTTCTTCCGCCTAAAACTCCTGTGCTCCTGGCGCCGATCATAACGGAGGTGGGTCTGTGCCAAACCACCAGCCAGTTAACCCGGTACGGAAATCCCTACGGCAAAATGTGAGTCGACGTCTATAAAGGCTCTAAATATATTAATTCAATTTGTTTAATTTATTGCCAACCTAAAAAAAATAATACAATTCAAAAAGATAATATTAGGTAAGAAATTAAGTCTGGTCTATTTCGCTTACAGACAAGACCTGAATGTGACGGATGTCAGGCAATGCGGTTTTTTCAGCGAGTGCCAGATTATGCACAAGCCGTTCAATAGCATCTTGACCCATGTGTTCCTGGTAAAAAGCTATTATTTATCTTCAAAATAAATCTTATAATATTGAACGATTTTTTAGTACCTGCACGATGTCAATGAAATGATGCTCCCCCACGATCTTCGCACTGTAACGTTTGATGCTAAGGTCAAAAGCTCTTACGTTCTGAAACTTCTGGTCCACTCTATATCGGCGGATATCGAGGTGCGAAATCTACCGGTGGCATATCGCAAGTGTCGCTATACTGACGAAAACAATCTTAAGTACTTTAGCGTGAGTTTTAGATGTTTGACGAATTTGAAAAGTTCTAAATAGTCGTGTCACATGGTAGCCCTATCATCCGAGTCTCTGTCGGCTGGAGTGCCGAATAAACTGGGCCCTGAGTATGTGCCACTGCAAGCCCTATTTCTACGTAGCAGCTCCCAAGGCTCCAGTGTGCAACATATCCGGATTGCTGTGCCTAGCCCGCTCCAAGTGGCTGGAAAAGCCCTGCGATTGCTTTCCGTTGTGCCGGGAGAACACCTACAACATCATCGAAGAGGACGAGCAGAGTGGGGTGGGTAAATGGCTGTGGTTGTGGTTGTGGGAGCAAACCTGTCCTTAGAACCCCAAATTAACCTATTTTACCCTTCCTTCAGGGCGATAAACAATACGTGGGCGAGCAGTTCGAGCGGACGTTGATCATTAAGATGGGTCTGCCCAAGATGGGCATGAAGCGAAGAGTCGTGTTCAGCACAGATCAGTTGATAATGTCGTTCGGCGGAGCCATTGGCCTCTTTCTCGGAGCCAGCTTCATGACCATATACGGTCTGATTTACCTATTACTCAATTTTCTAGCCGTAAAAATTACTTAAAGAAAACAAATAATAAGGAACTCATTGTGGGACACCTTGTAATAACATTTTGTAGTTTTACCAATTTGTATATGTAACCAAATATTATGGTTTTTAATTTTTAAATTTGTTTATGACTGACCCTTTAAAGACTTTAACTACAAGAAATTTTTCTTTTCTAAGCATTATGATTTGCTGGCAGGTCGTTAATTTTGTTTGAGTACCTTGAAAAATTGTTGATAAAAGCACATTTTGAGCATAACGAGTTTTAGTTTCATGCTTAAACGTTTCTTACATTTGCCTTAACGTTTTTAAACTTGAAAATAAAAAAACACAGCATTTAATAAAAGCACTTACATAAAAACAGAATAACAATAGAACTAAAAGTAATAAAAGTTTCTTTTACTGGACGCACATTAACTTGCGAAATAAACACAAGGCTAATGAAATTGTTTTCAACTTAACGACATTAAAGTGGTTTGATGGCCTGGCCGAGCATCATAAGCAAATTAAGCATTGTTGCAGGGCCGCAACGTGGAAGCCGCAAAAGTGGCAGCTTGGCGAGCGGTGAAGAAAGCGACACGTTCGGTTCAGCTGGGTTCAGAGAGCAGAAAAATTTCACTTTTGCGGAAAACTCATAACAAATTGCAGTGCGTTTTCCAGTCGTTTTCTGTTACCACCATCGCGGCAGCGTAGCGAAGATTTCCTATTGTCAAAAGTGACAATTTGTCGGCTTCGCTGGCGATCGCTTTTCTTTCGCGGAGGTGGTTTAATATGTATCTTCATCTCGCACACTTGCCACACTTGGCCCAAAGTGCAGCCATCGGAGCGAAGCGGTTGGGTAAAGTTAACAACCTTTAAGTTTGCTTAATATTGAATTTTTTTCGATTCGTTTTTGGCTTGCTTGTGATTCACTTGCGTGGTTAAACTTTGGACCGGCTATCCAATCGAGAATTAGCCGCATTTAATAGCCAGCGCTGGGTTCCCGTTAGAAACTATTTCAAAAATGAAATTAGCAAATAATGTAAGACTTTTTCTGTTTCCAATTTACGCTTATTGAAGTTGCGGCAGCCTCTAAGAAGTTTCTGTTTCTGCCTTGGCATGGGCATAAATTTGTTCTGGTCTGTTGCCAAAACACAAAAAAGGTGAAAAAAAAACCCAAGTCAGACGGAAAGGCAGCCAAGCAATTAAAAAGAAACTAAATTTAGTGTCTGGTCTTCTACACAGCCTTCTTCCTTTTGGCTTAACCTTTAAGCAAAAACCAGGCGAAAAATGCTCCCGCACTCTCTCCTGCGGCTCATTGGCATATTCTGCAACTTTGTGACATTTGCAATGGCATTTGCATTTGGCTCTGTAAAAGTTGGCCAGCAGATCTGCCCACAAACAGCAACGCCGCCAATCTTTTGCCATGAATCAGGCCAAAATCAGAGCGAAGCAAGGCAGCAAGAATTACCTGGTAAGGTGATCCAAACACAGTTGTATGTAGGCATTCATATTGCACATGCTCTGGCAGTACGAGTATGTGTTTCTGCTCTAGTTCACACTCAGGTTGGAAAAAAGAGCAGCAACTTCTGCACAATTGCGTGCCGATACAAATGCACTCGCCCGCATCTGACAGCAGTCGGTTGGCTCCAAAGGTGGGTTCACACTCCCCGAGGGAAGACGCCGAGCGTTTTCCTATTATTAGCAAGCTGCGGGCGGGAAGGCGGTGCGATTCATCTTTCCCTCCCCGCCGCTAGTTTATTTCGGTACTATGCTCAATTCCAACACCTGTCCATGAGGCGGCGGCGGTGAGCAGCTGGCGGCAGAACTGGAATCACAATGTGCTGAAAACGTAATTTTCCTTAGCATAGCAAATGAAGAAAAACCAACGGGAGGGCTAGGCATCTTAAACTGAAAATACGCTGGCAACCCATAAAGAAAATAACATTTCGTGGCTCAAATTCATAAAGCAATTTATAATTTTCGATTTGGCAAACTATTATAAACTATACACCTCAAAAACAAGCATTATTTATTATTTTTTATAAAACTTATTATTTTTATTTTCAAAAGATATTAAAAAACTATTATTAAGTTAGAGTAAAAAGACATGAATTTATAAAGACGTTGTCGGCAACGCTTTATAAACCAATGTGCCCTCCAAAAGATTACCAAAGGTTAAAGTTCATTTTCGTTCTGCTGGTATTAAAAATAGAATGTAAGGCAGAAATCGGGAAATAGTGAATGGAGAGATAGAAGCGAAGGAAAATAAGGTGAATTGGAACTGAGAGGAAAGGTAATGTATTACCTGCTTTAAATTGGCAGCTGCCAGTAGTTCGTCCGAGGGCATATACCATCCCAGGCCATCGTATCATATCCCGGGAGCCCATCCCATCGATTCCCTCCCAAGAGGCTTAGCCGGCGATAAAGATTTCCCCACTCCCAGAAACTGTAGCTCTCGGCGTTAATTTACGCTTGTTAAATGAAATTGCCTGGTCCGACGTTATACAAGCGCAGTAAACATTTTTATATGAAAGTAAGTTGCCACAAATGGCGTCATGAGTGCCATAAATTATTGATACCACACAATGAACAGATAGCAATGAAATCAATTAATGATAAAAAAAATCAACAAAAAGTTGGCGGAGTAGAGTTTCGTGTTTCGCCACGAGCTTTAGATAAATGCGAAAAATGCGGAGAATTTTTTTGTTTGACTTTGTTAGAAACGATTTTGCAATTTTATTTCTTGCCATTAAATCAATTAAAAGATACATAAATGAAGGGAAAAAACAATTCCAGCACCAAGTAAGTAAAGCATACGTTGAAAATTTGTGTTTTATTGTAAAGAAAACATTTCTTTTGCATTAATTTATTGCTCTGTATCAGAACTAATTGTTCCGCCTGGGCTTTTGTATGTTTGCTCTGACCTTGGCTGATGATATTTGTTTATCATTATAAGCCCGAGGCCTTTGTTTACTCACGAGAGAATTTCGGAGCAATTCCATGAGTTCTTGGCGCACTGTCAAACAATTGAGACAACCAGTCGGGTTCATATTGTCGAACAATTCAGCAAAAATAAATAATTTCACTTTGTGGCTTTTCTGTTATATGAGCGGGGTCAGAGTAAATACGGTTTCAATATGCACATTCGTTTCCCCAAAATGTTTTAAAGTTCCAAGAACCCGAAGCGGGACATTCGGAAGAAGTGTTCGTGTTTAAAATTATATTGAATTTCCGCATAAACTATAGAACAACAAGTTGAAAAACTCACCTTCATGTCATTGATAATCTGTTGGAACAGACTACCCAGCGCGGAGCTATCGCGTTCCAGACTTAGATCCATGTTTCCTTAGTATTTAACTGGCTTAGTGAAGATATCGATTGAATTTCGTTCGTCGTTCAATTATTCGGTTTGAGTTTACTTGGGTGATTTTTGTATTTGATTATTTATTTTGATAGGAAAATACAAGCAAATTCAACAAACTCTTGCGATGCGAGTGGGAAGATCTGAAAAGATGAAAAATATTAAAATACGGCCATTTATAAATAACCTGGTTTAACAAACAGATCTACAAGCACTTCCGATCGAAATCTCTCTCTCATCCCCCATAAATCTTCGAAACTCGTCGCTGAACCAGATTATTCTCGTAAATAATCTAAAATGTAAACCAGCGTGTCTTTCCAAACAAGAAATTATGCTTAATTAGGCTTATTAATATACGACATAGCAATAAAGAGTGTGGGGGAGTTCCCCGGTGGCGTAGGCGCAATATAAAACTTTATTTGGGGATCGTTGACCCAAATTGAGAGTGCTTTAAGTGCGTGAGTGTGGGGCTCCTGCTGATATGAGCCTTTTGATTTATTGGTCATGTAGTGGGGCTAATTGTTAATTATCAATTGATAATTGATATTTCTTGGAGCGACGTACAGGAAGTAGCATACGCAATTTACGGGCGTCGCAATTGAAACTCCGGACCTGAGGCCCATGCAAACGACGCTCGTCGGGGAAGTGCAATAGATTTGACCCATTTGTGGGTTTGCTGTACGTGACTACACTTATGCCGGTTTCCGCGCTTTCGAAAGTGCAGATAAGCCGAGAAAACTATCGCGACTCCGGTCGCCATCAAGCCTTGGGTGCAATTAGAGAGGCGTCAAATTTACAGGTACACTCGAGCAATAACCTTCGACCAGGAACTGGCCTAAGCTCGGCTCGGACGGGCTCCGATCTCAAGACTGCACTTGAGGCCGTATCTCTTCACTTCTATGGTTTTTCGGGTTGATTATGACATTGAAGTCGGAGCAGCGACTGAAGTTCTCGGGTACAAGTGTTCGTTTATACACACATACGGCTGTGCAGCACCGCCGCATTCAGAAAGCGTTCACAATAGACACTCAAGCGTGGAGGAAGCAATGCCCACAAGTGATAAACAGCAGTGGAAACGAGAGCTGATTGCCTAGACTGCGTATCTTTTGTCAATGTATGTATGTTTGTGTGAAGACGCAGAAGAAAGCATCACAGAGCAAGTTGGGGTAAAAGAAGAAACACGAAGGCGACAGGGACTAGTTTTCCGACTTCGAAATTACCAGTACAGAAGGCACTCGAATAAGAAAAAAAAAGAACGCGCTTCCGAGTCCTTAGGGTACAAACAGAATAATAAGGACGATTAAATCAAAGTAAAATCTTCGTACATAACTCATTGCAATTGAAACGAAATGATTTAATATTATAATTGATATAATAATGTAATTGTTATAATGTATCGCTTTTTATTGTTCGTAAGAGCTTTTCATATACTGTTAGTAACAATAAAAACATAAAATTTGAATTGGGGAAGATGTCTTTTATTACTTTTAAATCATGTTGCATGTTTTAAAAGTTATTGCGCGGCTTTCCACGATCATAACATAACTATTCTTGAATATATTCCGATGTGCTCTACTTTTTGGTAAATAAGTAGAAGTTGCATTTTTAATACAAATACAGGGTATTAAGGGACGTGCACAACAAATTCGTCGGGAAAAGACAGACGCACACTCTCACACACACAGTGTGGAAGTACAAGTAGACTTTTTGCTTTCTCGCTTTTTGTTCGCTCTCTTCTTTTTAGCTGAATAGTGTAAATGACCTCTCGAGATAAAATTGTGGCCACAAAGCCAACGATGACAGGCCCGCTTTGTTGTCGTTATTGTTGGTTGTTGTTGTGGCGTTGGTGCTGCCTGCAGAGTTGCAATTTCCTTTGCAGTGCGGAAATAAGTTGTTGTTGTTTTTGGCAATTGACTGCGTTAAATCTGGTTTGCGACGCATATAGTCGGCAATGGTTACATGCACGAAACATTGACCCAGTTAACTGGCTGCATTTAAATCATAAGCGTCAAACTGGTTGGGCAAGGAGTAGTGTATGTCTACGAGGCTAACCCATATTACTTCCACAGCGGAAATAAGAGTTTTTCCCAACATAAAGTTGAACTCGCTAATGCTGGCTTGGGAAATTCAGAGCATGGAAGCATAGGACCACCAAATCAACCTGAGGTCAGGACTGCAGATCGTGATGCGATCGGAGGAACTATTGCGGCAGTAGCCAAAGTCCAAATTACCAAATCGATGCAATAAAAACAAAAGCAGGAAGACAACAATTTCGCAAAGCAGCCCCAGAAGAAGAGCAAAAACCCCTTTTCCCGGCCAGAAATGTATACATATATACAACGAGTGGAACTGGATAGTGAGAACTGGGGATTTAACTCCGAAGGCAACCCGCATCAAAACTCGCTCAAATGTCAAGTTGGCGATGATGATGATGATATGTCTATGGCGTTGTTCTTGTTATGTCTGATGATTGTGCTGGATGCGTTTTAATTTCAACTACGCATAATTTCCCGCCCTATTTACTGCCGTTCTCTGCGGTTTTCCCGAGATTTCTGTTCAAACAAACGGAAGCTGCGTTGGGTGGGAAGGGGAGGAAGTTAGGGGCCACGAACAAGGGACTCCTCGATGGAGTACAAAATTGTTCGAAATAGTAGGGCACAATTCCGTATGGTTGAGATGTAGAAAAAAAGTATTTTTTCTAGCTCATAAGCCACAACATTTTTAGCAAAAGATGATTTAACCAATGGAATTACTTTCCATAAAATGCATTAAATAATGCATAGTATACTTTAAAACAAATATCTGCATTAAATTTAAAAAATTCCGAAATCGTTTTTAAAGAAAATTGTTATTAGTATCTTTACATTACCTTTAGGATAAATCTACTGCCTTGACCGCATCTGTGTGTACATATTTCATGCTGGGTTGCATGTTGCCTGTGTTTCTATTACAGGAAGTGACTTGACTGACGGAAAGCAGGAGAGGGGCAAGTGTGGCAGACACTTTTGTCAAGGGCGACAGACAGACAGAGTTGCTGCCGTTAATTGCTTACCAAAAGATGTGAGCACACGCACCGCCATATCTGTCCCATTTGCCTTCCCCCATTTTGTTCACATTTTGTTGTTATGCGTAAATGCAGATGAGCGACGTAGGGTGGACCAAACAACAACGTGTCGTAGCAATAACTCTAGGGACTTAACCAGAGCTTGGGAATACTTATAATTTTTATGAGCGATCCCAACGCATAATTTTTAGCTGCAACTTCTGCACAGCCTCGGCTCGTTTAAAAATACTCACTCTGATAACGCAAACGCAAAGGATGTGTGAACTATAAAGTCAGACCGATATAAAGAGTTCCAAAAATGTCGGGAGTTCCAAGGCAAACTGAAAGTCTGTGATAAAATGTTCTTAAAAGCCTGAGGAGCATGTATTTTCATTACAAAGCAACAAAGAGCGATTCGACTATTTTATTTTCAAAATAATGGAAGATGTTGCAGAAGGCATCTCAGTTTCAGAAAATATTTTTGCCACAACTCTTTTTTTATCAATTACAAGGGTTAAAAGCAACATTGTAAAATTAAATCGACACTGTTTTTTTAGTTTTTAAGTTAAAATCAGAGAATTTGGTTTTTAAAATAATAAAAATTAGATTTCATTTTTCAATCTCTTTGAAAAGGGTTAAATGAAGCTTCTAATTTAATTACAGATAGTAATATTAACAACAACAAAATTAAACTTGCAATTAAAAAAAAAGTTAAACAAATTGTATTTTCAAACGGTAATTAAATCGATTTCCGCAATTCAGTGAATACGTCAACGAACTGAAAATAGATCTTAAAGTTCTAATTTCTCTATCCCACCACTTTAATGCACTGCTGGAGACTTTCAAATCCACTCCGCCAACATAATGTTCTGTTATTCTTTGGTTTTGTTTTGTCCCTTAAGTTCTGAGAGGTATTTGGTAAGGCAAATAATTTTACAGCTGCATCTGAGATTTGTATACTTAGAAAAATGGAGAGCGGGTGCGGGAGTAGGTCTCCAATGTCAGGTTGGCTTTAAGCAGATTTATGTGGCCTGTTGTAAGGTAAGCGATACGTTGTTGCTGGCGAATTGTGCATCAGCAGCAGACCGTCATGACTTTACACTTTCACCAACAACTACGACTATCAACAACTTAAACAACTTAAACAACTATGGCCATCTGTGGTCAGCCAAGTGTCGAGATGTCTCGGCCCTTGGTCTGATCTTGGTCTTGAGGTCTGGGGTCTTGAGTCCCGGGGTCTGGTCTTTGTAATCCGGAGTTAGGAAAGCGTCGATCATCAAATGCGTCGAGTGGTTGCTCGATAGAAAGAAAAGCGAAAAGAACGCATAAAACGATGATAATCAAAATATCAAGTTTTTATGTGAACGGAATCGACAACGTCACCAGCACAAACTCACACATGTGCTCAAACATTCATGTTTATCTATGGTTTTCTATCTTTAGCGTCATCTGTGCTTTGCATTGCATTTTCTATTTGATGTTTCTGGGATTTGTGAGGGCATCTGCTTTGGCTCTCTCCCCTCACCGCCTGCCACCCACCTCCCCCTGCCACACCCATCGAGGCGTATGGCACGTCATTAACCCAAATTTTCTATGAATAAAATATAGCAACAAGGAAAACACTCAGTGTTTAGTTAGCGAGCTTTCGTTGGGCAATCTCTCTTTATTACTTTTCTGTGGCTACTTGATTTAAATTTAATTGAATTATTTGCAGCCCATTCGGCGTGTTGTAATATATAGGCCAATTCATCGATAATTACAGCTGATAGGCTTGATAAGTTGGTTTATCTAATCAGCGGCAGCAGAAGTGGCAGCGAAGAATTGTAAACACGCAGTTGTTTTGCCCACAAATGTGGGAAACTCGATCAGTATCGATAGGAAATTATCTTGCAACTGAATGTGCCCGAAAAAACTAAGCGCCGACAAAAGTGGAACACAAAACACATTTCGCAACGCAAACGCCCACAAATCTGTAAACATCAACCCGAGTGTTCTTTTTCGCTGGCCGCTGGAAATAAACTTTCGGCGTTTAGCAGCGTTTAATCGATTTGTGCATAAAATTATAAGTTTACACATGGCAAGGCAGCCGAAATAAAATCGAGATACACAACATGACCGATAGGCGGGGCGGGGCTGGGTAGAATTGTTTTTTCAACATAAATCACAGATTTTCTACACAAGAACAATTGAACGGATTACTCATTTAAATTATAAAATGTATAGCAAAAAAATACCAAGACACGGTGAATTTTGAATAGCCTACAGCAACGATACTAATAATTTAAAATTTTTGTTAACCTAGTTCATTGTAAGAAAAAAAAATTTTAAGAATTTAATTTTAAGAGTTAAAAATTGTGTCCTTAAACAATGCAAATGCATACTTAAAAGTGTTTTTGGTTTCGGTTCGCATATAAAACTTCTCTTGCAAGACTTATTTTCATCATGGGTATATAAATCTATGCCATTATTTTTCATAGCTTGCGAAATAACTTATAAGAGTATACAAATATCTAACAAGGGAATTATAAGGTGGGAAAATTTGTATTCACTAATTTTAACGAAAAATCCCAGAGCCCGTACGTTTTCTATTATTAACACTGGAGCCTCCCGCTTTATGAATACTTTTCCTGGCGTTTTGGCCATGGCAAATGGTTATTAATGATTAGCCAGAGTGCCGTTAGCCGGCACATGTTACTCTGTACTATATCATGTTTGTTATGTTCTTGTTTGCCGGTTCCATCAGCACGTTTTGTTCTGCTTTTTTCATGACAGCTTGTGGCCATCAACAAATGTGAATTTTCACTGCCTTTTTCTAGCCTTTCCAGTCTCGTTAGCGTTAAAGTTGTGCCCTAGCTTTTTTTTTCATGCATAAAAAAATGGCTGTCTTTTAGTCGGGGAAAGGGAATTCCACAAGCATCTTGGCTTTGCTAATTTGCAAGCCCCACCATAACGAATGCTCACAGAATAGAAACGAGAATAGAAGGAAATCCGTTTAATGGTGCTGAACTCTTGACATTTGAGCAAAGCAGCGATAAAGTTTGGGACTTTTTTAATGAGTTCTCCTAAAGCCGCGGGAAAACTTGGCACGCAACCCGCCCGCAAAAATCCCCGGAGGCCACACATGGGTTAGATTAGACACGATTTTCATTAGGACAAGCCCGAAAAATCGAAAGTGGTTACGAAAGATTCCGAAAACCTGGCGTGGGGGAGTGGGCGGGCAAACAGACTGGAGTCTCGGGATTCACGGCTTTGCACAGATTCATTCACACAACAAGATACGCCCATGCAGTTCACCAACCAAATGAAATGAAAATCATTTTATGAGTGGGCAGAGTCGCAATAACAAACTTCCAGTTGCAGCGGCAGCCACATGATAAACAAATGCAGTCAACTCAAGCTTAGTCGCTCCAAAGTTTTACAAGTTTCCAGCTGTTTTTTTTTTGTTTACCAATTGAAAACAGTTGGCGCCTATACTAGATTTCGGTCAAAAGGAACACCAAATAAATACGCAAATATCAATGTCAGCGAAAAAAATTCTTTTTTGAAATAGAGAAATAGAGGGGTCAAAAATTGTCAGTACCATTCGGAAATATTTAAGGATTTCTAAGACTTTTAAATTACAAATTGCACGACTGACCAAAACGGCCATAAACAATCAGTGCAATGTAAGGAGCGGAACGTTATGAATAAGAAAGGAGACTGAGCTAAACCAAATTTGCACACCAAACAATTTACGTGTTTTCTTTGTTTTTACCATATTCCCGTGTTTAGAAGAAAACCAGAGCCTACCGAATGGTTTCTATGCAACGAGGAGTGGGGCCGGTAAAGCGACCTTTCTCCATAAAGATAAAATTATTTATATTTACTGGTATTTGTTTTTCTTCTTTTGTGCAGTTTTGTTTGCATTTTATTAAGGCGCAAGTTGCTGGTTTTTGTTTATATAGCATGGTACACTTACTGCAGAAAATTCTTTTTACCAAATCATAACTGTTAAGGGTTTTTTAGGTTTTTATTTTGTTTTTGTAAATGTGTTTTATTTTAATTACAAAAAGCTAGCATATTACAAATATGTTGGAAATGTTTGAAGAAATATACCTAAGCCCTACAGTTATTTTTCTCCAAAATCTTTTTATTGTAATATAAGGACCGGTATGATCGTTTTTTTTTCTGTGCAGGAGCAAGTTTCTTTCCATTGCCCCACAGCTGTTTGCGGCTAATTTTATCTTTCTTTCTGTACCCCTTCTGCCATTGTTGTTTTTGCTGTGTTCTCTCGTTTTTGGCAATTGCACAGGTGCGGCAGCTGGATGGTTTACGGATTGGGTTACTCTACGCGAATCAGATAACCCAAGGCAGCCACTTTTTGGCAAGGCATCCCGGCTGACTTTCCAATTTGAGTAATATTATTTGTCTAGGCGATGGCGAGTGCAGCGCCAGACATTCCAAACATATCGCATTGTGGCGAGAGCCCAAAACAGCTCGTTTTTGTTGAAAAGTTCTGCAACAATTGTTTAGACAAATGTGCGAAGAAATAATCTCGAAACGTAAACAAAATTCAGGCATAATATTTCAATAATTACGCTTATCTGCTTCATTCAACAGCACGGCGAGCTCAAAAGTCGTTTGAAAGGTATGCAAAGAGAACAAAACCGAGCGATAAGAGAAAAGGGAACAACCAGAGGCGAGCGGGAAAATTAAACTTTAAAACATTAATTCTGATGGGTGTCGACGTGCTCCTCTGGTTCCTGTTGCGATTATAAATTGAAATGGAAACACAAAGACACCCCACAAAAAGACGACCCAGGCTGAATTAAAAAAAAAATTACCTCTTTTGAGATAAACAGTATTCAGGTAACAATTCAGAAGAGAAGTCCCTGCACTTGCGCAATTACCGCGCAACTTCAAAGGGGAGTTGTGCACAGAGAAAAAGCGCCAACAAAATTAGTATTTTTCATAAATGAGTGCATTAGTAAATTTCTAACTACGTTTGGTTTAGGTATGCCTCATAATTTTCACATAATCAATTGACACAGAGCACAGAATTATAAAACAATAGATATAAAATTGTTTACTAAGGGGTAATATTTCATCAAAATCTTAAGTCGATCCGAAACAGATATCTCATCTGAGATTCTAAAACAACTGAGTCGAGTTTGTAGCGTTGGCAACCAAAGCTGAAATCTAACTTCGAGTTTCTAAAATTTTGTCAAAAATGTTTCGACTGGTAAAAAAAAAAAGTTTGGTCTTCCAAAATTAAGAACATCAATTTTCGTTTGTTAGTAAGTTAAGCTACACTTTAAGAAATGGTAAAAAACAGATAAGGCCGCATAATAAAAAATCTAAGACCAATTTTCGTATTAAAGACCATATTTTTTAATTTGTTGTTTCAATTATTTACTGTGTATAATGAATACTGTTTGGATTGGCCGTGAAAGGAGTTTTTGGTTCTCACGACCTCCTGGAATGGGCACTGGAAGTCCTTGGATCTGATTTCCACTGATTTGGAAACGGTCCAAACTTGTTGTTGGTGAACTGCAGTGTCTTTCCCCCTTTCGCCCCTTCAACTCCTCACCTTGTCTCAACCCCTGATAATTGGCTTTTTTAGCTCACTCCCCACTCGATTTTTGTTTTCTGTTGTTGTTTCATGAGCACCCTTGAAGGATACTTACGGTGCACTTTCGTCTGGAAAATATCCCAGGGCGACTTAAATGCAATCGTTTGTTTGATTTTTTCGGCCAAAGATGCTGCAGACAATTAAGCGTTGTTGTTTCCTCCCCTGCTTCTCATCGTTCCCTTGCTGTTGTTGTTGCTGGAGTAGCATTGCATTTCCAGGCGGCAAAAGCGCACACAAAGGAGAAGAGCGGGTGAGTGTGTGTGGGGTGCGCTCTCCCGTTATCCCCCTCGGTCTCTCTCTCGCTGCTGCTTTCGTGTGCTTTGCTTTTGCTTTGTTCAAATTCAAACAAACTACCCTGAAGAACCGTTGATCCTGGCTGCCTTGTTGTTGTTGATTTGTTTTCTGTTATGTTATACACTCACAGACACGCACACACACGCACCCAGAGGGCTGGCAGACAGACGCTTAATTTTCCGTTTTCTTCGGGAAATCGCATAAAATTATTCGCCGATTTTCGCACCAAATCCGACACTTTTCTCCGCTCGCATATCGGTAATCCAAAATTTTGTCGCGCACTTTTTTCCGGCCAGACAACTGTTAGAAGTTGATCGCAGCGACCGCTATTTTCGCCTCGCCTACAACCGATTTTCCGAGAGCATATTCCTTCGTTTGCTTCCTTTCGAGTGGGCTTTCTAATAGGCAAACAAAAACCGAAAAAACCGCGACCGAACCGTTCGAGAATGTCTGGGCTAGAGATGGGAAACTTCGATGCCAACATTGATATCGTTAATACATCGATACCTGCATCGATGTTTTTAAAACATCGAAATTATCGATATTTGGCAGTGTTTTCGCTTACAGCGGAGGGTGTCCCTGCTACTGAGGAGTATGACGAAACTAACTATTGATAAAAGTGGTTGGTGTCTCCGCGATGTTCTTTCATCATCATATTCACTTACTCTAACTTCAAAAAATGGTCACATCATTTCGGCAAGCCAAAGTTTTAATTTCAAAATTAAAATGTTCTTTAAAAATATATTCCGATTTTTTTTGCCTATATGTTCGTTTGGCAACAGTAAAGCTTAACAGTTAAATATTAAGCCTGTATTTTAATTACACCTTCAATTTAAAATTATGGTAATTATTTTTATTTATATCGGATTTATATATCAGCGCCAATTCGAATTGAGCTACAGCTTGGTTTTTAATTAAATATGGCAATTTTATTTTTTAGAATTCATTTAATTCTTAAGGAAAAATAGGTATTTCATTAATACCTAATTTTCAAAATTTGTTCTTCATGGGCAAAATAATCAATAATATAATTTTTGTTTTTCAGTCACTGCAAAGGCGTCCAAAAAGTTGAATAATGGATTAGTCTAAAAAATGTTATGATCTGCGCTTATTGTAGGTTTTTAAACACTCTTTAATTTTTTAATAATGTTAAATGTCCACAAACAATATATAATATTACCAAAGAAATTAAATAAAAAATAACTGAAGAGTCTGCGGTGACGTGCAGAAGAAACTAGCGCTAGCTCTAAAAGTTATCATAAAGTTGTTCTTGAAGATTTACAACAAATGTCCTCGAGTTTATGTATACAAAATAACTATAGAGATGAACATTTAGACAAGCATAGCTCACGTGCTCAAGACGCAATGACTTAATGTAACAATTAAGGATTTATTTGTTCATGTTGTTGAGCTTGGTGCAGTAGATTATAAAAGTCATCGTCAGCATTATCACACAAGACCACAGCTTAAGGAAATCAACGAATTAAGTGCATATACAAATATAAAAACAACTTAAACGCTTTGTACAGTAAAGCAATACCGAAGCAAACAATACGAAATAGGCGATGCTCCATCAGAGAAGGCACCTCTAAAGCTAGTCAATCCGTTCCACGCTGAGTTTGATGTCCGACTTGGGCATCAAGAGCAGTCTCCGGTTGTCGTACTCCATGGGAATCGTGGTCTCCGCGCAGGGGGCGTATCTGTGGCCCTTGAGCAGCTCGACCAGACCCACCAGCAGCTGCTGCTCCGCGAAGCGAGCGGCAATGCATCCTCGCAGACCGTCGCCGAAGGGCAGGAAGGCAGCCGGCGGCCGGGACCGCTTGGCCTCCTCCTCGAATCGATCCGGATCGAAGCGCTCGGGTTCCTCGTATATCTCCGGATCTCTGTGTATGGCCGCCGTAGGAATCAGCACCCCATTGCCCCTTGCAATGACGAACACCGAACCGGGCAGCTCGAATTCTTTGGTAGCGCGGCGCACAAGGAAGGGATACGGCGTGTGCAGACGAAGCGTTTCTATAAAAGCAGAGCAAGTTAATAAAACTTCTTGGCTAATAGGTCTGTTAATTTACCATTTAGGACTTGCTTCGCGTACCGCAGCTCCCTGAGGCACTCCGCCGTCACTTGGCCGCCGTGCTGGTCCAGCGTCCTCTTAATCTCGAGTCTGGTTCGATCCTGCAGCTCCGGCTGGCGGGCCAGCTCGTAGAGACAAAATCCCAGAGCGGCGTTCAGAGGAGCCAAGCCCGCCAGCAGGAAGCCAAAGGCCTGGGACGCGATCACGACGTCGTCGAGCGGCTGGTCAGCGTTGGAGTACAGCTGCAGAAACGTCTGAAGCGGCTGGCGGTCCCTCCGCCGTTGCGCCTGCAACTGGGACAGGGCCACCTTTTGAAAGTAGGCCGTGGCCTGGCTCCGCATAGCTTTTGTACTGCAGCAGGCGAGCGATGAGCGGGAACTCCAGCGCCAGGTACGCCTGCCAAAGCTTAAAGTCGGCCCAGTAGTTACGCGTCCACTTGGCAAACTCCTGGTGATCCTGGCCTGCCAATCCGAAGGCCATTGAAGCCATCACATCCACGCTGTAGGCGGCCACTAATTCGCTTATGTTTCGGGTTTGCAGGCTCTCCCTGCCCAGGTCGCTTTGAATTCTCGAGGAGATTTGTGTTAACCTGGCCAACAGCTTGTGCACGTTGGCCGGAGTGAAAACCTCTGCGGATTTGGCGTGCAGGGCGCGCCATTTGTGACCATCCAGCTGCAGGAGATTGGCCGACAGCGGCTCACCACTGGGATTGCTGTAGAGGCCTCGCGAGGTGAAGTGCCCCGCATCGGTGAAGACTATTTGGTGGACTAGCTTGAGGTCCAGCACCAGGATGAAGGGTTTGAGGCAGGCGTAGAAGCCCACAAAGGGCGCCCTGCCCTTGTACCCGGCGTAGATGTCGTGCAGGGCGTCCTGAACATGCCGCTTGCCGTTCAACACGCCCTTGATGTTGCCCCACAGGAACTTGGGCTTCTCGTGCAGGATGCCGCGTCGCTTCCAGTAGCCCAGGCTGATCTTGACCAGGGCATAGAACACGGAGAACGCCCCCAAGGCGGTGAGCAGGACGCGATGCAGCAGATCCATGCTGGCCCAGCTGTCTTTTTTCGCCTTCTTACGATATTTTCCAAGTCTTTGCTATGCCAACAGCTGGCGATGGCTGTTCGTCGGGGTTTCGGGTCTCAGTGCCGCCGGCTTATCAGCGCCATTATCGGTTGGATTCAATAACTGATAGTGTCCATTGAGCAGCGAACGCTAAAATGGAAGAGAAACATGGCTATAAGGCAACAGGCAACACGATAGTGGTAATCAAATGTGCTCAGCTGGTTTTATTGCTAGAATAAAAACGAAAAGTGGCCTCTACGGCTGCAAAATGAGGCAGAGGTTGTACGTGCTGGCGGGAAACTCGTCGACGGGTGTCCAACGGACGTAGCCCTCATCGACTAACTGCTGCCGGGAGCTGGGCACGCCCACGAAATGGGGATCCTAAAAAGGGAGCAAGTGATGAGTTCACCAGGTCGTAAGATGAGCTAACTCGCTGACTCACCACTATCAGCAAGAAGACGCGACCCTCGGCGCTGGAATGGTAGCCAATAATGGCCTTGGAGGCTGTGTCCGCCAGTCCGCCCATGGCGATGAAGCCCTGATGCTTCTCGAAATAGCTGTGAATCTGGCCGAGCACCTCCGGCGAGCCCAGCTCCGTGGCGTGCAGAATGCGACAGGGCAGCTGGTAGAGCACATCGATCACGTAGAACTCCTCCAGAGTGCCGATCCAGTCGCGGGAGCCCTGGAACCGGGGTCCCTTGTCCCCGAGGGCCACCAGGATCTGCTGGATCTCCGTAATGGAGGGCACCGGCTCTAAATCACCGCGTCGCCGGGTTACCCACGAAATGGCCGACTGCAGGGTGCGGTAGCCACAGCCCCAGCCCGCATCCTGGTGGCCATCGCAGCCGTAGTGGAAGTAGCTGAAGCCACCGCGGATGCCCAGCGTCTGGCCGCCCTCGGTGGGCGTGGCGAGATTCCGTTGCGGATCATCCAGCAGTGGATAGGCATAGTCCTTCGGTGCGATTTTCAAGGACGCGGGCGAGGAGTCCCCGAAATCCGCATCACCATTTGCCGTCGCCATAGTGTTTGCTATGTAAACTGGAAAATTTGATAGTCCACTCCCACGCCTGCTGCACCTGTTCCTTTTGTGTGTTTGTGTGTTGTGTTTGTTTACCTTGCGCAGCCTTAATTTGTTTTGTGAAAGTGAAATCGCAGCAGTGAAATTGGAATGTTTTTGTCCCTGTCTAGAGATGGCACTTTGTGGTCTGTCATGCACCAATAACAAAGTCATTAACAGTCAACGTGAAAAAGAAATGCTTTTAAATTTTAAAACGATTACTGAACTAAGTAAATGGCATTATCTGAGGTTTTTGGATATACATTTACCCCAACATATACCTTTAAAAAGACGAAATTATTATTTAATTAAAATTTATGGTTGCTTCATGCAGTCCATCCCTAACCCTCCTATCGAACAATCGATAACAGCCTGCTTTTGGCGCCCTTGCATCAAAGTTCAAAACACCTCCAACTGATTTTCTCTTATTTCTCATGCATTTCAAATTTTATTTGAATTATTAAATGTACATTATTGTGTTTAGAATTCATAAATATGTTTTCCGGTGAACGTGTGTATTTGGGTGTTTCAACGCTTTATATAATAACACCATTTCTCTCGAATTGTGCTCATTTAATTTATAGTTTTTGGTGACCAAACAGTTTAGTACATCGTATTTAATAATTGGTAAAATTTGTAGTACTCTACGACTACGCTTTGTAAAATTTGCCTTATTGAGTTTCAACTATGTGTTTCGGATTGCTGATTGTTACTGAGTTGCTGTTTTTGTTAATGTTTAAAAGTTAGCTTAAAAATGCATTGGATAACTTCGCTGAGTTTTACAATAAATAGATGGTGTTTGCAATGTGTGTCTGTGCACCAATTAAAATACCTAAATTACATTGTGCGCTTAAATGATTTGTGATCTTTTCGTTTTTGGTAACTGTGTGCCAGAAACGGTCTAAAAAGGTTCGACTCAAAATTATAAGTACAATACATAAAATACATTTATTAATTATATACTTAGCGATATCACCACGATTTGTTGTTATTGTGCTCTTAAAAATCATGTAACAGAAAAGACTAATATGCTAAATTATTAATATTGTTATATTTATACGTATATATTATGTATATTATAAATATTTATACGATTTGTATCCTCCTCCTGCCTCAATCGCATTCTCCTCATAAATGCAGTCAAAATACGCTTGCGTCTAAAAAATACATTCGTTCAGTGTTCAAGTGTGCTTAAGTTCTGCATCTGCATCTGCATCTGCACTTTCTCCTTACCAAACTACAGACAAGTCTACATCTGAATCGTTGCTCTAGGGTGAAAACTACAATTTTCCGCTTTTGAGTGTGTGGGTGGGCTGATTTAAAAAAAAAAAAAAAACATGGAGAAATAGGGGCAAACGTTTATCTCTGGCCGATACTCTGGTATAACGTCAGTTCTGAAACTCCATTATGTTGGTATCTTACAATTCAATAAAAATTGTTCTAGTCGATAAATAACACATTATGTTTTGAGGCCTACACACTGTTTTGTGTTACGAATAAGTACCGGCATTTCTCTTGGGCAATAAAGTGGAGGGAAGTAGCAAAGCATTGGCCAAAGATAATTGTTCGCCCCTAAGCATGTTCGTGTTGTTTTGCAACCGTTCGTACATACAACCGACCCATCCTACTGTGAGGCATCCTGCGGTGCTGGGATAAATGCAATGACACGCCCCCGTTTCCCTTACAAGGTGCAGTACTCGGTGAGAATGGGTATGGACTTCAGCAGCTCGTTGATGTTGTGCTGCTCCAGATGGGCCACCAGCTGCTCGGAGGACTTGAGCAGGTTGACGCAGTTCTGCAGGTTCTCGACTATCTCCTTGGTCATCGTGTCCGACGACTTGCTGATGAGCTCGGCCAGCTTCCTGCCCACCTCGCACTTGACCAGCTCGTCCTGCAGCCGCTGGGCCTGCGCCGCCTCGCTGGCCTGCGACAGGTAGACCACGGACAGGATGCACAGGGCGATCAGCGCCTCGTTCTGCATCACCAGGTGCTGGGCGGTGAGCATGCTGACCATGGCCTCCACGGTGCCCTCGTTGGCGAGGAACTCGCTCAGGCTGCTGCGGTCATAGTCCTGGGTGAGCGGAATGCGGTCGGCAATCTGCTCGGCGGGTGCATCCCCCTTGCGCGGCAGGGCGTAGGCGATCTTGCTGAGGTAGGCGTGCTTGATTAGCCAGGCCATGAGGCGCAGCGACTCTCCGGTGACGCCCGCATAGTCCGACGACTTGCTCCAGTGCACCAGCTGCTCGATCAGCGCCTTGTTCTTCAGCAGCTCCAGTGCGAGTTTCTCTAGAAACGGATGAAACAGATGTTGTCAGAGATGCGGATCGCGTGATGGTTGTTTTGCTGGTTGTTTTACTCACCCTGTCCGTCGACGGTCATGCGAAGCGTGCCCAGCAGCTTAAAGACGACCGGCGGCTGGTGGATCTCCAGCATCGGCAGAATGGTCTGCACCAGGCCCGCCTGGATCACCGCGTTCTTGTTCGGCTTCGGGATGACCAGGTTGCGCAGCGCCGAGAGCAGAGCGTGCTGCAGACGCACGTCGTCCTTGACGCCGTTGTTCTTGGCCAGCACCTCGAGCAGCTTGTTCATGGTCTGCTGCTCCACGAAGTAGATGCAGTGGCTATCGGTGCGCGCAAAGTTGCCCAGGGCCAGCACGCCGGTGGTCAGCAGATCGATGTCCGACGAGTCCAGCCAGTCGACCATGTTCTTCAGCAGTGGCGTTGTGTACAGGTAGTGCATTGATTCATCTGTAACAGTGAAAAATTAATAAGAGTGCGATATAGGTAGCTAGACTAACTACGTTAGATTTTACTAAAAAATACAACTTTCTCGAAAATACAAATTCGGAGGACTATTACATTTTAGTTATGCACTTATATATTTTAGTCAAAGGAACAATTAGTTAAAACATGCTTATTTTCTTAGATTTTAATTGAAGTTTACATTTCTGATTAAATTAACTCATATAGCGTGTGTTACGCCTTTAAAAAATTCCACGAACACGTTGTAATTTAATTTCGCCAGACAAGGGTTCATAACGAATACATGCCTTGCAGATTTTGAAAAAAATAAATACTCTTTAAAACATCTAAATCACGATTTATATGCGTATATGATGATTTTAAGCTCAATGATATCGTTATCTGATTTGAATATAATGAATAAGCTTTTGAACTATCTAACAATTACTGTCGAAAAGAATTAAAAAAAATATAAAAAATTGAAAAGTTACATTCTTTGTTTATATTTTAATTGTTCTCATGGAAGCTATATGATAAAGTCGTCCGATTTCGATGAAATTTAAACCGTAGTTCTAAAATATTAAGTTATTACTATATGTCGAAGAACTTAAAAAAAATTAAAAAACAGCAAAATTATCATATTTTGCATATATTTTTCCGGTTGTTTTTTTGGGAGCTATTTGCTATAGTCACTCGATCCGGCCTTTTCCGACTTATATACTACCTGCGATAGAAAGACAACTTTTGGGAAAGTTTCATGCAGATAGCTTTAAAACTGAGAGACTAGTTTGCATAGAAACGGAAGGACAGACAGACGGACATGGCAAGATCTACTCTCCTAGTGATGCTGATCAAAAATATATATATTTTATAGGGTCAGAGATGTCTCCTTCTGATTGAAATTATAGTACCCTCTGCAAGGGTATACAAATGTCGCCAAACATCGGACTTTTGTTTTCTTGGCTAAACCACGGAACACACGCGATGGAAAACAAGTTTGTATGAGACTTTAACTAGGTAGCACACAACTATCATTAAAAAAAATACAAACGGTGCGGGAAAGTTTAAAAACTAATTAATTAAACAAGTAATCTGCGAAATTAAACTTACCGCCCGTGAGGATCAGTACGATGAGCTCGCAGGCGAGCTTCATTAGCGCCCTGGCCTCACTTGTGCTGGCCAGTGTTTTGTACTTCTCCAGCAGGTTGTAGATGGTCTCGCACAG